>NW_028225182.1:18905436-18940436 GCF_052327205.1 Somniosus microcephalus | reverse complement strand
GCATAAAGGCACTTAGGATCGTGATACTCAGTCATTAGTTGTTAAAAGCTTGTAAAATAAGGCCTCGATCTGTAGAGCGTACCACGCAGATCGAGAAAACTGTCGGATTGTAATTTAGCTTTTGTAGAAAGCCTGCATAACTGTACTTATGTTATTTTATGTCTGAGTTCTTTTGTGTACCTGTTTGGACCTTCAAGTTATTCCTTAGTATTTTCTTGATTGTTATTATTGTATGTTATTGTTCATCGCTGTCAGCACTTTGGTCAGCCTGTAGGGGTCGTAAGAGGGTTGAGGGTAAAACTTGCGACCCAGAACAAGTGCAGCTAGTGGAAATTGAAAACTAACTAGGATGGGAGCTGCACAAAAGAAAGGTCCCCGAAAGGGGAACCCCAGCTTTCCATATTTTTCAAAATTGTGGCCGATCATCCACAAATGATTTACCTAAATGGTCTAATTGGACCAAGAATGACAAATACCCATTCCCTATAGACGGAACCTTTAATTTAGACAGAATAACATGTCTAGAGAATTGCCTCGTAACTAGAGACCCGCAGAGAAAAAGAAAAAAAAAGGAAGTTAATTGGTCAGCCTTCTCAGATTGGAAAAAGGAAGCAGAGAGGCGACGCGAACGAAGTATAGAAGTTAGTAAACATAATAAAAAGAGGGATGAGATTAATCAGGAACAGAATAAACAACAAAAAGTTAAACAAATCAGGGTTGGCAGGGTCCACAAAATTTATCCGGAAACGGAAATACCCGAGCCCAGGTTCACACTCGTCCACAGACTAATTGGACAACTAGCAATCCCTGGGGAAAACAAAGTGGCCCAAACGAAGAGTTTGGACAAAATCCAAATTGTTCAGCATGACGTTACTTAGAGCCCACCCCAGACATTGCCCAGGAACAACAGGCTGTGGTACAATTGCCTGCAGTATCATTAAATTCTAAAGAAGAGCCATTTATAAATTTAAATATGAATGGAACACAAGTTCCATTTTTTGGTAGACACTGGAGCAACTAATTCGGTCTTGACTAAACAATATGCAGTAGGAGCACCTTGTACCAATCAGAGTGTCAAGTGTGTAGGACTTTCAGGAACAACCCAGACTATGGTATGGCCCACTCCATTGGATGTACAGATGAAAGACTTTCATGAACAGCATGCATTCTTATTATCTGAAGACGTTCCCATCAACTTATTAGGAAGAGATTTGTTGTGTAAAATGAAAGCAGTGATATCATGTATGGAAAAAGGACTGAAGGTATATGTTCCAACTGACAGATGTGGGATGTACCCATTGCAGGTCCACAATTCTCCTATTTTGTATTGTTGAACTAATCATGATGACAACCTCAGTAAACAATTACTGATGGCTGTGGGAGCATTGCAGTATGCCACAAGATCAGTATCAGAATACCAGAAGCAGTTTAATTTAGGACATTGGCATGATAAATTGCATTGTATAGCCTATTATGACAAAACGGGAGAAGATCTAGAAGTGGCAATTAATTACAAGCCCTTTCTGCATCAGAAATATTCACTTAAAATCCGAAGAATTTTAATTGGGCAAGAAGGAATAGCGTCACCAATCTTGTTGACCCAAACAGCATGGGAATTATTCAGGGTAAAAGACTCTAAGCCACACTGTACACTAGCAGTGGCGCATGAATTCAAACCTTCTGATCTAGGACAGATGGTCCTACGCCTATCAAAAGCTGCAGTTCAACAGGAGTGGAGAATAAGTCAGGGTTGGTTCAAGACCTAAGAGCAGTTAACGAGTCTGTTCTCCCTGCCTACCCGGTGGTCCCAAACCCAGCCACCATTCTGACCAGTATACCTCCTAATTCAAGGTATTATACGGTCATTGATCTCTGCTCAGCCTTCTTCAGCATTCCTATTCACCAAGATTCCCAGTTCCTGTTTGCCTTCACGTTCAAAGGAACCCAATACACATGGACCAGGCTGCCACAAGGCTACACAGAAAGCTAAACTCTCTTTCCGCAGTGCCTCAAACATGATTTACAGAACATTGTCTTAACCGATGGGTTAACCCTCATGCAATTAGCAGGTCGTCTACTTACTGTATCACCTACCCAAGAGGCATTGTGAATCAGTGACTCAGCTTATCACTAAGCCTCGTATAGACATTGTAGAAACTCCTCTGGACAATAGCGATTTTATATTTTATGTGGATGGATCAGCCCTCAGAGACGAAAAGGGCTCGCAAAAAAAGTGCATATGCCATTTCCGATGATCATTCAATTATCCAAGTATGCTGACTACCATCTTTCTTTTCAGCACAACAAGCAGAACTGTTTGCCGTTACAAGAGCACGTATTTTAGCTACAGGAAAATCAGTGAATATTTATATTGACTCTCGGTATGCATTTGGAGTCACTCATAATTATGGTCAAATTTGGAAACTTAGAGGATGCCTGACTTCATCAGGATCTACAGTTAAAAATGCTGAACAAATTGATAACCTTTTAAAGGCTCTCCAGTGTCCTAAAAAAAAAAAAAAATTGCTGTTATTAAATGCAAAGCACATACAGGCAATCAAGACCAGGCTTCTTTGGGCAATGATAGGGCGGATCGAGCAGCTAAGGCTGCTGCTCTTTCTGATACAGGGTCACAAGTGTCTGCATATGTTCTTAGAAATCAAGATCCAGACAATCCCCCACCCACAATTGATGACGTTTTGGCCTATCAATTACAGGCCAGTCCGGACGAAGTGTTAGCTTGGGTGAATGATTCTTGTTTTAAAACACCCAAAGGGGTATGGGTTCACCAGGATGGCCGTATGGTGGCTCCTAAATCTTTAAGTCCATGGATTGCCCGATGCGTTAACATGTTCACGCATGCGGGCAAAGGGGGGATGGCAGACTATATTAATCAAACATGGTATGCACCAGGAATTATGACAATTACAAAACAAATTAGTGAACAACGCATTGCCTGCCAAACAATGAACCCAGGTAAAACGGAAAAGGTACAGGCTGCCTCCCACCCAAATCCAACAAGACCCTTTGTACATTTACAGATGGATTTTATTGAATTACCGGTATGTTTAGGATTTAAGTATGTATTAGTTATTGTAGATGTGTTTTCACGATGGATTGAAGCCTTTCCATGTAAAAAAAAAATGATGCAGTTACTGTTGCAAAATGTTTGTTAAAAGAAATTGTACCACGATTTGGTATACCTGCCCAACTTTCAAGTGACAATGGACTTCTACTGCAGCTATCATCCACAGTCAGCGGGACTGGTAGAAAAATATAATGGTATGCTGAAGAATAAACTTTCTAAACTTTGCAATGAAACTGGACTTAAATGGGTCGAACTATTACCCCTAGCATTGATGATAATGCGAGCAGCAACTAACAGGACAACCGGACTATCGCCACATGAGATTGTTATGGGACGACCCCTAAGACTGCCATTTTCAGCGTCACTTACGGTTAAGCAAATGGACATCCATAAAATGGATGAGAACATGTTAAACTATTGTATTGCATTAACTAGATGTACTTCCAGCTTTCACCAGCAGGTAAAAGAGGCGCAAACGGAACCAGCGGAAGGAAGGTGCCATAACTTGGAGCCAGGAGATAACGTATACGTAAAGGTCTTCAAAAGAAAGAACGGACTACAGCCACGCTTTGAAGGGCCATACCAAGTACTCCTGACAACGAACACAGCTGTTAAAAACAAGGAAAGACCGACCTGGATACACGCATCCCATTGCAAGAAAGCACCAGACGGGGACATTTAAAAAAAAAAGACTTGAGACGATGAAATTATTGTTCACGCTGTACGTGCTCATTGAGATGGTATACGTAAACTGTCAGAGATATATTGAAGAACCCCGAAAGAAACGAGAATTACATGTTAACACTTTTCTGTATATGGCTTACGAGCATGCTAAGGATAGTGGTAGATCTAGTTGCTGGGTCTGTGCCCATATACCCATTCACACCACAGGAGGAATCCCACTAAGATCTATTCCCTTTAATATTTCCGAAACAGCAGAATGGATCATAAGGCGAAATAGTTCAGGCAACCCAGACAGAACCATGGATATGATTCAGTGGAGATCAGCAGGTTATAATCTGACCACCTTCCAGGGATGGTATCAACCCAATTATAACCATACAGGTATTATCCCGGGGATGGTCAAAACAGAAATGAAGTCGGTATCCTTAGGCCAAAATTTAAATTTGGCACGAGGACCGACAAAAGGGACTGAAAGAATTAATGTGGGCTATATTGTCCTAGGTAGGACAAAATGGGGGAATGTAGAAGTGCATCAGCATAGAAATATATATCCACACATATTAGTATAAAATAAGCACACATACTCTCTTATATTAAAATGGAGTCTGGAACTGTTTCAACAGGCCAAAATGGCTTCACACAGTATAACATAAGGGGAAACGGGCAGGCCCATATTAGGAAGCGGTTTAAGGAAGAGGATGTGACTCCTTTGTAGCTTGCAGGCTAAGCAGTTCCAGTAAACAAGATAAGCTTAGCAGAACAAAAAGCATGATAACCGAAGGACATGTACTGTAAACATTCATATGAATGTCCAGAACCAAAGTGAGAGACAAACCGTCTCCATTGTATAAAATTAATTAACTTTATCTAAAGGTATTCCTGCATCATGACTTTTGATTATCTATTGGCTAACCTTATCTTAAGACACCGAGGCTCTGCTGACCCTTTAGTCATCTTCTTGTTGACCTTAAACATTCCTTACTCATCTCTTTTTAATGTTATTAATTGTGTCTCTCAATACTATACCATGTGATAAAAGGTTTTGATCTTTGTGTATAAAAAGAGGTGTTTTTGTCCATGTATTCGGAGAAGTCACGATAGCCTTTGCCTACGTGATTGCTCCCCTTGCTAGCAAGTAGTTAAATAAAGTCTGCCTTTGACGATCACTTTGTTTCACAGAGTCTTATTGAACAGTCGAAACTTCGACAGGCAGGACAGGACATAGTAATATTCGGTGTCGTCCTGATCTAGGCCAGCGAGAGGGTCTTCTATTTCCTCCATACCCAGCTGGGCGTTAGCCAGCTTTTGTTCCAAGTCCAGACATCTTTCCTGAAGAGACTTCTTCATGCGTACCTCTTCATCCAGCTTTTTCTGGGCTTTCAGCAAGTCGTTTACTAATGACCTCATTTGAGATTTTACTACTTCAACTTCTTTTGGAGATTGATTGATCGGACTATTCAATCCCTCTACCGGAGCAGCTGTTTCAGCGGTCTGTTGTTCTACGTTGACGTGAGTCAGCGTACTTTTGGCATCCAAGGGCTGCTCTGTTGCAGTCATCTCAGTCTGTGTTGCCACCTCAGCTCTTCCAATAACCTTTGAGAGCTCCGAACCCCTTTCGTTTGAATATTGAAGTTCGTGTTCAAGTTTTTCCCATTTCAGAGTCCTGTCCTTCAGCATATGCAGGAGTTGGCTGACCGTTAACTCCTCTGACATCAGACGTTTTGTGTGCTCCTGCTCCATTTTCTCCATCAGCTGCTTCTGTTGTCTTTCCAGATTCTCCAACTCTATATCAAAGAACTCTTTCGTTGCATTCAACTCTTGCTCACAACGGCGAAGCATTTGTTCTAATTGCTGTTGTAGTTTGAAATGGAGTTGAGTTCGAGCCCGGTGTCCCTCAGAAATGGGCACATCAGTAGACTTGTCAGACTCAGAATCCACAGTTAAACTATGTTGTTGTTGCTCAGTGGAATTCTGTGCTGAAACTTTGTCTTTTGCACCTGAGTTGGGCTTACCATCATCCGTTCCAGAGTCTGGGCCGACTATCTTCACCGAGTTCTCACTCGTTATTGTTTGTAGGAAATGCCAGTCCATATTCATTTTCCTAATCCACTCCCGTCCTAGTAGTGGAGAACCTCCTTCAGATATCACATATAAGTCCATTATTTGACTGTCTTCGCCCTTGTGGACCACTGCAACCTCTATTTTCCCGATGGGGTACACTCTTTGCCCCGTGTATGTTTTCAATATAATCCCCGTATCCTGTAGGGGAATATGTTGGAATAACTTTCCGTAATCTTTCTTATTTATGACCGTCAATGCCGATCCAGTGTCCAATTCCAGTTTTACTTGGACTCCTTCTATCTGAAGAGTGACCCAAATTGTCTGGAGGTCTGCACCCTTACCAGCGTTGAGTACTCTTAAGCTAGCCAGTTCATTACAGCTTAAGCTAGCCAGTTCATTACTGCTAGCGTCTGAATCGGACTCCTGTTCGGTCACCTTGTGTACCTTTGCGTATTTTCCTTGCGGTGACTTCTTGTTGCTGGTCTTCTTCCCTGACCTGCATACTCTAGCTATATGTCCAAGCCTACCACAAGTTCTACATTCTTGGTTTTTAAACCAACACTGGTTCTGATCATGCGTTGTCTTTCCACAACGATAACATTTGCCAGAACTCACACCCAATTTGTGTGCACTGAGCTCCGGTGACCGTAGCTGCATTACTGCCGTGCCTCTCGCTGCGGCTTCGTGTGCTGCTGCCATAGTGACCGCCTTCTCAAGCGTCAGCTCATTCTCCTCGAGCAGTCGCTTTTGTGTATCCTGTTTAAATAAACCACACACAAATTTGTCTCGAAGTGCCTCTGTCAGTCCCGTTCCAAACTGGCAATATTTCGCTAATTTACGCAATTCCAGCAAATAATCAGCATTGCTTTCATGCTGTAGCTGCCTTCTGTTGTAAAATTTAAATTGTTCCGCTAGCATCAGCGGCGTGGGGTTTAGATGATCTTTCAGGACAGTAACAATCTCATCGAACGTCTTATCCGCCGGTTCATCTGGTGATAACAGGTGTTTCAATTGCCCGTATGTCTTCGCACCCATTAAATTTAATAATGTTAGAGCTTTATCTTGGTCATGAATTTTATTGGCCTTACAATAATTTTTTACTCTTTCAACATATATGGCCCAATCTTCGAGGTCACTATCAAAGGTACTAATATTCCCGTGTTTAGGCATTGTAGATTTGCAATTTCTCAGATTTTATTTTGTTTACTTGTTATCAAAGATGGCGGCTTCCCGCTCTTGCCGTCGTCCTCCGCCCACAAAATGGCGGTTTTCCCGCGCTTGGCGGTCTTCACCCGTCCCCCGACGCCGTCTCCCTTCAGCCCCCGAGTGCGGCCCTTATCTTTGGTTCCGATCGCTGGCTCGCGCTGCGCCTCGCACTTGAAGCGGCTCCCGGCCTCTGGCTCACCTGCTCGCGCGGCACTTGCTCGCTCCCTCCCGGGCTCTGGCTTACCCGCTCGCGCGTTTCACCGCGGCTCTTATCAGGGATTGCGATCGCCCTTATCTTCTCCAACTTCCCCAGCCCTGTCTTTGCAGCCAACACTGCACGGCTTACCCCACCACCTAGGTTGAACAAGGAAACTGCAGAAAGACTTCTGTCAGTCGCTGGAAGCTGTCAGGATGTTTGCTGCACTCCAGTGCTCAGTCGCTGATGGAGGCTTCAGAGTCCTAAAGCCTGTCGCTTCTAGTGGGGTGGTGATGTTTGAAACCTCTCTTCAACTGCCGCAGGGTAAGAACCTGACTCGTCGCCAGTGTTAAGTATGTGTATTGTATTGAACAATTAACACAAAGACTTAAACGTATAACTCAAACAGGTCTTTACTGGTTGGAGGTAGGGACTATACATAGGTCTTTACTTCATGCCCACAGGCGGGAACTGAGGGGAGATCAGTACCCAAAGTACTATTTATACCCCTATGGCCAGGAGTGGTACTGCGTATCACTACGCCCAACAAGTAGTGCAGTCCTGTCCATAGGTTCAAAGTAGCACACATATTACATACACAACAGAGAGAGAGGGAGACAGAGAGAGAGGGAGACAGAGAGACAGAGAGTGAGAGAGAGAGAGAGAGAGAGACAGAGAGGGAGACAGAGTGAGAGAGAGACAGAGAGAGAGAGGGAGACAGAGAGAGAGGGAGACAGAGAGACAGAGAGAGAGAGTGAGAGAGAGTGAGAGAGAGAGAGAGACAGAGAGAGAGACAGAGAGAGAGGGAGACAGAGAGAGAGAGAGACAGAGAGTGAGAGAGAGAGAGAGAGAGAGACAGAGAGAGAGACAGAGAGAGAGCGAGAGAGACAGAGAGCGATAGAGGGAGAGAGACAGAGAGAGAGAGAGACAGAGTGAGAGAGAGAGAGACAGAGAGAGAGAGAGAGACAGGGAGAGAGAGACAGAGAGAGAGAGAGAGAGAGACGGAGAGAGAGAGAGACAGACACAGACAGAGAGACAGAGAGAGAGAGTGAATGAGTCAGAGAGAGAGACAGAGAGAGAGAGAGAGAGAGAAAGCGAGAGAGAGAGAGAGCGATAGAGAGAAAGAAAGCGATAGAGAGAAAGAAAGTGATAGAGAGAGAGAGAGACTCCTTCGAAAAGGAATTCCCCCAGTTGAAAACTAAGGCAGACACAAATAGGACCAATGGACAGGAGGCAAAAGAGAGTCGAACAGAGGATGATGAGAGCCAAGCGGAGGAAGAAGAAGAGAGTCCAGCAGAGACACACACCTCCCTGACCATCTCCACCCCTCTCACACCTCTCAACGCAAACAAACTGCTGAAAGAGAGTCTGTCCAAACTAGAACTCGAATTCAACGAATACAGAGAAACACAGGCCAAGAACTGGACGGAGGAACTCAAACAGCTGAAAATGGAAAACGAGTCCACCATCCACAAGCTGAGAAAGACCGTAGAGGAACAAAGAAATGAGATCAAAGAACTCCATACCCAGCTAAACAAAACGATGGAGGCCGTAGAAAGGCTCAGCAGGCAACACAAACCTCTTAAGGTCCAAAAAACAACACACACAAGGACACAGAACCCGTCGGATGCCACCCCACACGAGGACACACCGAAAGCCACAAACCCCGCTCCTGCCACACAGCCTATCCCAGAAACCCAGCCAACAACCAGCCCTCAGTTGAGTCCTGCCCAGACTACCGCTACCCAGTCCTCACACACAGGGACACAGAACCCGTCAGATGCCCCCCCACACGAGGACACACCGAAAGCCTCAAACCCTGCTCCTGCCACACAACATATCCCAGAAACCCAGCCAACAACCAGCCATCAGTCGAGTCCTGCCCAGACTACTGCTACCCAGTCTGAAAAACCAGCCCCTCAACCGGTCCTGCTGACCGACTCCAACGGAAAGTTTCTGGACCCCCAGAGGCTGTTCCCAGGTCATCAAGTCCTGAAAAAATGGTGCAGCAACACAGACCATGCAATGAAGATCCTGAACAAAGAATCCCTTGGAAGCCCCAAATGGCTTGTGATCCACACAGGCACAAACGACCTACGCACCCTACAGGAAGGCACTGCTAGGGCGATGAGCAGGATGGCGGAAAAGGCCAGCAAGGAATTCCCCGAGGCGCGGATCGTGATCTCCACACTACTGCCCAGAAAGGACACCCCAGCCTATATAATCCACAACACCAACAGGGAGATCGACACGAGATGTTCTGTCTTCCCCAACGTCTACCTGGCCCATCATCCAAACATCAACACAAGGGACCTCTATGACGAAATATATCTACTCAAACAGCGGATGTGGGTCTTCGCAAGAAACCTCATAAACACTGCCAAAAGACGCAGCCCTCCCACCCCCTCTACCATTGGGAGCCGTAACCCAAACAGGACCACCAATGTCCCCCACCCCCCTATACAAAACCAACAACAGAACCGTGCTTTTATACCTGACCCAAGACCCCCCTCTAGACCACAGACTGTAGACCAAGAACTGAGAAAGATCATGACGATGATGAACAGCCTGAGAAAGCCGGAGAGGAATGCACTAAATTATTAATATTGTTATTTATCATTATCATTATTGTTATCTTATCAGTATTATTACTATTATTAGATAGCTATATGTGCATGCCTCATGAAATTTATACTAAATCATCATTTAGCATTATAGAAAATAGTGTTTCCACACTCATCCCACAAAATAGGTCCATTTTATTTCGGTTTTTTTTTAAACTATATAAATGCGTTCTTTCCACATAAGCTGCTGGAATATCCAGGGTCTCCGCTCCTCAACTTTTGGGATGAAGAGTACAGACCCTGAATTCCTAAAAGCTATAAAAGACATTGATATAATTGTGTTAACAGAAACATGGTGCCAAAAGGACATGCCGACCCACTGTCCTCCAATGTACCATGAAATCATTGTGCCCTCAGTAAAGAACACTAAGACACGCAAGGGCAGAACCTCCGGGGGAATCCTGGTGTGGTATAAAGGAGAACTGAACAAACACATCTCACCAATAAAACAGGGAAAATCACACGTATGGCTAAAATTAGATAAAAATATAGGAATAGCAAAAAACGATGTTTACTTATGTGCGATCTACATACCTCCAATAGAATCGCCATATTTTGAAGAGGAGATATTTGACACTCTCCACATGGAAATCAGCCATTTCCAGGCCCAAGGAAAGGTGCTACTATGTGGGGACCTAAATGCAAGGACCGGATGTGAACCTGACTTCATAGACCCACAGGGCAACAACCATGTGTTTGGCCAGACCCCTCTATATGTCACACCAGCCATCGCAAACCGGAACAACCTCGATTGTGAAATAAATAAAAGCGGTAGGGAAGTAGTGCAACTCTGCTGAGCCTTAGGCCTGTACATAGTTAACGGTAGGTTCAGAGGGGACTCCTTAGGGAGACTCACATATTCCTCAACTCTTGGGTCTAGTGTGGTGGATTATACAATCACTGACCTGGACCCCTGCGATATCAACGCATTCACTGTCAGGCAGCAATCCCCCCTCTCAGACCATAACCAAATAAATGTGTACCTTAAACTTTCTGCCCAAACTACAGACACAAAAAAGGAACCCAGTAAGCTACATAAAATAAACCAGACATACAGATGGGCCCCAGACAGTGGAGATAAATTCATCACAGCACTAAATTCACCTGATCTCACAAGTAAAATTTCAAAATTTAAAGAAAATCTATATGAGATCACCAGAGATGGTGTAAACATGGCCATAGAGGATATAAATATGATCTTCCATGAGGCAGCTGTAAAAGCCGACCTCGTGAAACAGAAGAGGAAGCGTCACAAGAGACAAAATAAAAATAAGAAATGGTTTGACCACGAATGCAAAAATGCCAGAAAAGACCTGAGAAAAATATCAAACCAAAAGCATCGCCAACCAAACAATCCGGACCTACGTACTAGATACAATGAAACCCTCAAAAGATATAAACACACCATTAGGAACAAAACACAAAACTATACCCACAAAATACTCGAAGAAATTGAAAACTCCACCAATCCAAAACAATTCTGGGAAATGTGGAATAACCTGAGTACAACACAATTGCAAGCATTACCAATCCAAGATGGCGACATCTGGAGAACACATTTTGAAAACCTCTACAAAGACATCCCAATAAACGAAACAAACCCAAGTCAACATCAGGTCACAGAAAAACTCCACACATTAGAAGCAACAATTAAAGACAACCAAAACCCTCTAGACTCCCCAATCACATGGAAAGAACTGGCCACAAAAACAAAATCTCTCCACCTAAAGAAAGCCTGTGGCCCAGACAACATCAAAAATGAAATGCTCAAGTTCAGCAATATGGAGATGCAGGGTGCGGTACTCAAATTATTCAACATCATATTACGTTCAGGCTGTTTTCCCGATATCTGGTGCCAAGGACTAATCTCCCCCATATATAAAAGCGGAAACAAATCAGACCCAAATAACTACCGCGGCATCTGTGTCAACAGTTGTCTAGGGAAGTTATTCTGCAGTATTCTAAATAGTAGATTACTTGATTTTCTTAACAAACATAATATCCTCAGAAAAAACCAAATAGGTTTTCTTCCAAAACACCGCACCGCCGACCATATCTATACCCTTCACACCCTCATTGGAAAACATATACACCAAACAAAAAATGGGAAAATATTCGCCTGTTTCATCGACTTCAAGAAAGCCTTTGACTCTATATGGCACGAAGGGCTCTATTATAAACTTCTTCAGTGTGGAATAGGGGGCAAAGTCTATGACCTTATTAAATCAATGTATCTGAAAAACAAATGCGGGGTCAAAATTGGAGACAAACGCACCGATTTCTTCACCCAGAGAAGAGGCGTCCAGCAGGGCTGCAATTTGAGCCCGACCCTGTTCAACATATACATAAATGAATTAGCAGACATGCTGGAGCAAAGCGAGTCACCAGGTCTCCGTCTCCTGGATGGAGAAGTGAAATCCCTGTTCTATGCGGACGACCTGGTTCTGCTGTCTCCCACAGAACAGGGATTACAGCAACAACTAGACCTACTCGACAAATACTGCCAAAATTGGGCTCTAACAGTAAATCTAAAGAAAACCAACATCATGATTTTTCAAAAAAGGCCCAGATGTCAGGAAAACAAATACCAGTTTACCCTCAGTGATACCACTATAGGACACACTATGAGCTACACCTACCTTGGTCTAACTATTACAGCATCAGGGAGCTTCAGCATAGCAGTGAATGCACTAAAAGAAAAAGCCCGAAGAGCCCTATATGCAATAAAAAGAAAATTCTACAACATCCAAATCCCAATCAAAATCTGGCTCAAAATATTTGACAGCATAATCCTGCCCATTGCACTGTACGGTAGTGAAGTATGGGGCCCGCTAAATCACCAAAGCTACACTAAATGGGAAAAACACACAATAGAAGCCCTACATGCAGAATTCTGCTGAAGCATCCTTCGCACCCAAAGAAAAACGCCAACAAATGCATGCAGAGCCGAACTAGGCAGATACCCACTGATAATAAACATCCAAAAACGAGCACTAAACTTCCTAAATCACCTCAAATCTAGCTCCCCAGACACCCTTCATTTCAAAGCCTTTCAGACCCAAGAGCTAAACCCAGAAAAGAGTCCCCTGAGTCAGCTGCTACTGAAACTAAGTACTCAGCCGGACCCTGACCAGCCCCAGACCAACACAGCCATCCAAACACCAATCCGAGTGAACCAAATCATTAAACAATGCAAAGAAACCTACCTGGAACATTGGAACAAAATAACCGAAAGCCAAAGCAGATTAGAATGTTACCGGGCCCTAAAAAGAAAATATAAACTGGCAGACTACCTCACGACCATCAGAGACACAAAACAGACACAGACCCTCACCAGGTACAGACTAAGCGACCACCAACTGGAAATTGAAAAAGGCAGATACAAGAAATCCTGGCAGCCTAGAGAGAATAGAATATGCGATCAATGTCTGGCCGGCGAGGTTGAAACAGAAATGCATTTCCTCCTAAAATGCGAAAAATTCAACACATCAAGAAATATATTATTCAACAAGCTAAGCCAAACAACCCCAGATTTCAAGGAATTGGATGGCCTGTCAAAATTGAGATTAGTCCTGGGAGAAGGAGACAGACCATACCTTGGGGCCAAATATGTAACATGTCACAACCTGAGGACTGTTTAAAATTAAGACTGTTTAAAATTAATATTGAACGTCCCAAATGAAGTAGAAAGACTGTTTAAAATTAATATTGTTTAAAAGTAATATTGTATGTACCCAACAAATGTCAAATCGATTGACACCTACAGAATGTTGGAAAACTGTACCTTTTTGCTATGTAAGCTTTGGCAATATGGTTCTCTGTAAACTTTCATGCCAATAAAGCATTTGAATTGGAATTGGAATTGGAATTGGAGTGAGAGAGAGCGTTAGCGAGACAGCGATAGAGAGAGATAGCGATAGAGAGAGCGAGAGAGAGAGAGACAGACAGAGGGCGAGAAAGCGATAGAGAGAGCGACAGAGAGAGAGAGAGGACAGAGAGAGAGATAGAGATAGAGAGAGAGAGAGAGAAAGTGATAGAGAGTGGTAGAGAGAGAGAGACAGAGAGAGAAAGCAATAGAGAGGGAGAGAGAGACAGAGAGAGAAAGCGATAGAGAGAGAGAGAGAGACAGAGAGAGAGAAAGCGATAGCGAGAGAGGGTGATAGAGGGAGATGGAGAGACAGAGACAGAAAGGGGGGGAGAGACAAACAGAGCGATGGAGAAAGACAGACAGAGCGAGATGGCGAGAGACCGAGAGAGAGAGGATCTAAATGGTTAATGCTGGTCACTTGTCGACACACAGAGCTATGAGCTTGGAGCCCAGACTTTGCCGCATTGTTCGAAGTCTAGGGCATGTGCAGTGTGGGCTGTCTAAAATATGAATTGTTTAATTGATCAATGCTATCACATTCAGTCACAAACACCCTGCCCCCTGTGAGCAATGGTCGGCTATCCGCTGAATAATGCTGGCTGACTACTGATCAGAAGTAACTGGAAGCCATGCACTCACCCACCGCCCTTTAGTTGCTGTTTGCTGGCCAGTTTGTTGCAGGGTCAGAGTGCTGACGAAAGGTCATCGACTTGAAACGTTAACTCTGTTTCTCGCTCCACAGGTGCTGCCTGACCTGCGGAGTATTTCCAGCATTCCCTGGTTTTACTTCAAATTTCCAGCATCCGCAGTATTTTGCTTTTGTATTTGACTCATCTTCACTCCCTTAAGTCCAAGGGACGCAGACTTGAACAGATATGGTGGACAACTGGTTTAGACATTCACCGCCTGATCTGGCTGGACTCCATAAAGCTTTATCGGGTCCTGCTCTCGTCCGCAAAACCTGCTCATTATTCCAGAATCATTCTGGAATGCAAAAATAAACCCCGGCTTCTATTCTCCACTGCTACCCATCTTCTTAAGCCCCTCTCTCCTGTCTCCTCCACCCTCACCTCCGACAACAAGTGTGAGGAGCTCATGGGCTTTGTCACTATGATTGAGACCATCTGACCAGCTGCCTCTACCACTTCCCTTCCTTCCCCATGCCCACCGGGCCAAAGTTCCTCTAAGGTTCCCCCTACCCTAGCCCTGAACTCACATCTTTCTCCATTATAAAAGATGTAACATCAGAGCACTTGGAAAATAGTGACAGGATTGGACAAAGTCAACATGGATTTTCAAAAGGTAAATCATGCTTGACTAATCTACTGGAATTTTTTGAGGATGTAACTGGTAGAATAGATAAGGGAGAACCAGTGTATGTGGTGCATTTGGACTTTCAGAAGGCTTGCGATAAGGTCCCGCATAAGAGATTAGCGTGCAAAGATAAAGCACATGGGATTGGGGTAAGGTACTGACCTGGATAGAGAACTGGTTGGCAGACAGGAAGCAAAGAGTTGGAATATACGAGTCTTTTTCCAAGTGGCAGGCAGTGACTAGTGGGGTACCGCAGGGATCGGTGCTAGGACACCAGCTATTCACAATATATATTAATGATCTAGACGAGGGAACTAGATGTAGTATCTCCAAGTTTGCAGACGACACAAAGCTGGGTGGGCGTGTGTGCTTTGAGGAGGATGCAGAGAAACTCCAGTACGATTTGGACAGGTTGGGTGATTGGGCAGATGCATGGTAGATGCAGTATAATGTGGATAAATGTGAGGTTATCCACTTTGGTGGCAAAAACAGGAAGGCAGATTATTATCTGAATGGCAATAGATTGGGAAAAGGGGAAGTGCAACGAGACCTGGGTGTCCTTGTGCACCAGTCGCTGAAGGTAAGCATGCAGGTGCAGCAGACGGTTAAGAAGGCAAATGGTATGTTGACCTTCATGGCGAGAGGGTTTGAGTACAGGAACAAGGATGTCTTGCTGCAGTTGTACAGGGCCTTGGTGAGACCACACCTTGAGTATTGTGTGCAGTTTTGGTCGCCTTATCTGAGGGAGGATGTTCTTGCCATGGAGGGAGTGCAGCGAAGATTCACCAGACTGATACCTGGGATGGCAGGAATGACTTATGAAGAGATATTGGGTCGATTGGGCTTATACTCACTGGAGTTTAGAAGACTGAGAGGGGGTCTCATTGAAACTTACAAAATCCTAACAGGACTAGACAGACTAGATGCAGGAAGGATGTTCCCGATGGTCGGGGAGTCCAGAACCAGGGGTCACAGTCTAAGGATAAGGGGTAAGCCATTTAGGACTGAAATGAGAAGGAATTTCTTCACCCAGAGAGTGGTGAACCTGTGGAATTCTCTACCACAGAAGGCAGTTGAGGCCAATTCATTAAATATATTCAAGAAGGAGTTAGATATATTTCTTAAGGCTAAAGGAATCAAGGGATATGGGGAGAAGGCAGGGACAGGGTACTGAATTTGGATGATCAGCCATGATCTCATTAAATGGCGGAACAGGCTCGAGGGGCCGAATGGCCTACTCCTGCTCCTATCTTTTATGTTTCTATGTTTCTCTCTGATTTCCCCTCATGAGCTCTCCATCCTCATCTTGTCCATGAGACCCACTTCCTACTCCCTTGACCCTATTCCCACCAAACTGCTGACCACCCAACTTCCTTTTCTGGCTCCCATGTTAGCTGACATTGTTAACGGTTCTCTCTCCTCAGGTACTGTTCCTCTCTCCCTCAAATCTGCCGTCACCACCCCTCTCCTCAAAAAATCAACCCTTGGCCCCTCCGTCCTTCCAAACTACCGCCCCATCTCCAACCTCCTTTCCTCTCCAAAGTCCTTGAATGTGTTGTCGCCTCCCAAATCCGTGCCCATCTTTCCCGCAATTCCATGTTTGAAACCCTCAAATCAGGTTTCCACCCTTGCCACAGTACCGAAATGGCTCTCATCAAAGTCACAAATTACATCCTTTGTGACTGTGACAAAGGTAAACTATCCCTCCTCGTCCTTGTTGACTTGTAACATAAGAACATAAGAACATAAGAAGTAGGAGCAGGAGTAGGCCATACGGCCCCTCGGGCCTGCTCCGCCATTCAATAGGATCATGGCTGATCCGAATCTAGACTCACGTCCACTTCCCTGCCCTCTCTCCGTAACCCCTAATTCCCTTATCTGCTAGGAAACTGTCTATTTCCGTTTTAAATTTATTTAATGTTGCAGCTTCCACAGCTCTCTGGGGTAGCAAATTCCATAGATTTACTACCCTCTGAGTGAAGAAGTTTCTCCTCATCTCAGTTTTGAAAGGGCAGCCCCTTATTCTAAGATTATGCCCCCTAGTTCTAGTCTCACCCATCAGTGGAAACATCCTCACCGCATCCACCCGATAAAGCCCCCTCACAATCTTATATGTTTCGATAAGATCGCCTCTCATTCTTCTGAACTCCAATGAGTAGAGGCCCAACCTACTCAACCTTTCCTCATACGTCAACCCCCTCATCTCCGGAATCAACCGAGTGAACCTTCTCTGAACCGCCTCGAGAGCAAGTATATCTTTTCTTAAATATGGAAACCAAAACTGCACGCAGTATTCCAGGTGTGGCCTCACCGATACCCTGTATAACTGCAGCAAGGCTTCCCTGTTTTTATACTCCATCCCCCTTGCAATAAAAGCCAAGATTCCATTGGCCTTCCTGATCACCTGCTGCACCTGCATACTAACTTTTTGTGTTTCATGCACCAGGACCCCCAGATCCCTTTGTACTGTAGCACTTTGCAGTTTCTCTCCATTTAGATAATAACTTGCTGATGCGCTATCAATCACTCAAAAGACTGAGGTTAAGCGAGTAACTAACAGGCTTTTATTAACAAGAGAATGAAGGTGTGCCTCGAGTGGTCGACCAGTCCAGAATACAGAGGGACTGTGGAGCAGTCACCTTTATACCTGGACTCGTGGGAGGAGTCAGCCGAGGCATGTACAGACATGTACACAGTGGAATACAAACAGTGGTTTACCACATTCACCCCTTGTTTAAAAATGAGTCCGGCGGGGTGAAGTGTATTAAAAGTTTGTGTATTGGAGTCTCTCCGGAGGTCTTGTCTGCCGCTGTGATCGACGTGGCGATGGCAGGGGTAGTGAAGTGTAAGATTCGAAAATTTTCATTAACTAATCACGCAAGAAAACAGGATTAATAATACAGCTTTATTGACCAAAAGAAGCTTATACAGAAAACCCTTTTATAAAAAGGGGCATACAAAATGGCCGCCGGACCTCGTGATCAGTTTCTGGGACCATTTGATTTCTGTTACTGCAAGCCAGACAGGCTTGTGGATTGAGGACAGTAAGCCCGCGAAAGCCAGTATCGGGAAACTGAAACTTAGGGAAATGGGCATACATATTAATTGGATTCTAAGTACAAGACAGTTTCAGGTAACAGGATGGGGCCCATCAAGATATGGGCGGACAATTGAATGAACACTTAAACCCATTTACTGTACAAAGGAAGAACCGTTTAACAGCCATCAAGGGCAATCTCCAGACCGATCAATATGCGAACCGAGTTACGATGACAAAGTAAAAGACATTATCGGCCAGGAAGGCCAGTTAAGTTATCACCGGCTCCCGTTACAAGACAAAGCGCCCCTGCAGAGATTTCTGCCCGCCAAAAATATTACAAAGACTGGACTATGATCTGGCGGGAGATAAGACTGTCCCAAAAGAGTATAATTATGGATTTGAAAGTCCATCAAAGGGACACACACACTGGAGGCAATGCTTCACCTCGACGGCTACGCTTCATTCGTAGGACGATTCACTTTTTCGGTACAATTCGTAACTTTGGTGACGACGAGAAGACTTTGGCTGGGAAGTCAGCTCGGCCAGGCAAGGCCCGACTGCGACGGGAAGACAAAGGAGGGTGGCCCGGGTACTTTTGTCGGGAGATCATCGACGACCCAGGCCGAAGGAGAAGACACCCTCTGGAAAACCGCCGAGCCAGGCGGGAGCGAGAAATAAATAAAAAGACATTCCAGGCCTAGCCAGTCAGGGCATCGACATACCATTTGGCCAGAAACTCTCGGATTCTCCCATGTGCATCCAGTTCTTCAACGGCTTGTTAACAGATTCAACCATGACGAGCGCTCATCAAGGCTGTGTCCACTGCCTCATCGCCTGAGAGAGAGAGAAAAACAAGCTGCGCCAGAAGTTTCCAAATCCACGTGACGACGGAAAGCTGTGCCAAAAAGGCTGCGAACCCCCTCTTTTGCGAATCTGAAAGTGGTGAGCATGATTCCGAGTTCCTCAGGTCGAAACTTAGTCTAGGTCTAGGGGAGGGGGTAAGGGTAATCGTAATGTGTTTCCCCTTTTTCGATGTGCCGTGTGTTTCCCATTTCCATGGAATTAAGTTTATAGATATGTGCATGCTTGTAGTCGCTTTAATTTATGCTTATGACATGTATTTTATAATGCTGCAAACTGTTTAATAATAAAAACATCCATTTCGTGCTATTCAACCTGGTCTATTGAGTCTTTCTCTGCACTACAGTTCCCTGCACCTAAGTCCAAGGTCTAGAACCGTAGGGGAGAGTGGGTCGAACCACTCAAGGGTAATTATTGCACGAAGCCTGATAGGAGACCAGAACGAGCAAGAGAAACCCCCTACAGAAGCTTCCGGCGTCGAGTCCCGCGTAGGCTGGGGCACTGGTGTGTAGTCCTCGTGGGTGTCGAGCGGGTCGCGGGGCCCAGGCCTGCCGTCTGCTGGGGTTGGATATTGGATCGTGGGGGGGAGTGGTAGTGGGTAGTGGGTTACTGGGGCCCCCGATGGTGCGAGGTCTCGTATGGAGACTGTGTCCTCCCGCCCGTCCGGGTACGCAATGTAAGCATACTGGGGGTTGGCGTGGAGGAGGTCGACCCTCTCGACCAGGGGGTCCATTTTATGGGTCCTCACGTGTCTTCTCAGTAGGACCGGCCCTGGGGACGTCAGCCATGGCGGTAGCGATGTCCCCGATGTGGACTTCCTTGGGAAGACAAACATTTTCTCACGAGGGGTGGCATTAGTGGCAGTGCAGAGCAGTGACCGAATAGAGCGGAGCACATCGGGGAGCACATCCTGCCAGCGGGAGGTTGGAAGGCCCCTGGACTTTAAGGCTAGCAGGGCGGCCTTCCAAACTGTCGCGTTCTCGCTTTCCACCTGTCCGTTCCCCCGGGGGTTGTAACTGGTGGTCCTGCTTGTGGCAATACCCCTAGCGAGCAGGTACTGGCGGAGTTCGTCGCTCATAAACGATGAGCCCCGGTCGCTGTGGATGTAGCTGGGGAAACCGAACAGGGTGAAGAGGTTGTTCAGACATTTAATGACCGTGGCACTGGTCATGTCCGGGCAGGGGATGGCGAATGGGAAGCGGGAGTACTCATCAATAATGTTGAGGAAGTACACATTGCGGTCGGAGGAGGGGAGAGGCCCTTTAAAATCAATGCTCATGCGCTCGAAGGGGCGAGTGGCTTTTATCAGGTGAGCCCTGTCTGGTCTATAAAAGTGCGGTTTGCACTCAGCGCAGACTTGGCAGTTCCTGGTCATGGTCCTGACCTCCTCAATGGAGTAAGGCAGGTTGCGGGCCTTGATGAAGTGGAAGAACCTGGTGACCCCCGGGTGGCAGAGGTCATTGTGGAGGGCCCGCAGTCTATCGATCTGCACGCTGGCACAGGTGCCACGCGATAGAGCATCCGGGGGTTCATTGAGCTTCCCGGTCCGGTACAAGATCTCGTAATTGTAGGTGGAAAGTTCGATTCTCCACCTCAAGATCTTGTCGTTTTTGATTATTGCCCCTCTGCTTGTTGTTAAACATAAAAGCAACTGAACGCTGGTCAGTGAGCAGGGTAAATCGTTTTCCGGCCAGGTAGTGCCTCCACTGACGCACAGCCTCCACAATAGCCTGGGCCTCCTTCTCAACAGCGGAGTGTCTGGTCTCCGGGCCCTGGAGGGTTCGTGAAAAGAAGGCCACGGGTCTCCCCGCCTGATTAAGGGTAGCAGCCAGGGCAAAGTCGGACGCGTCGCTTTCCACCTGGAAGGGGATGGATTCGTCCACTGCGTGCATAGTGGCTTTGGCAATGTCTTCCTTGATACGGTGGAAGGCTAAGTGGGCCTCTGCCGTCAAGGGAAAAGAGGTGGACTTGATCAGCGGACGGGCCTTGTCCGCATAGTAGGGGACCCACTGGGCGTAATAGGAGAAAAACCCTAGGCACCTCTTCAGGGCCTTGAGGCAGTGGGGCAGTGGGAGTTCCATAAGGGGACGCATCTGGTCGGGGTCGGGACTGATGACTCCGTGTTCCACAACACAGCCAAGGATGGCGAGGCGGGTTGTGCGGAATATGCACTTCTCCTTGTTATACGTCAGGTTCAGGAGTTGGACGGTGCAGAGGAATTTTTCGAGGTTTGCGTCATGGTCCTGCAAGTCATGGCCGCAGATGGTCACATTGTCCAGATATGGGAAAGTGGCCTGCAACGCATTTTGATCGACCATCCGGTCCATCTCCCTTTGGAAGACGGAGACCCCGTTGGTGACGCCAAAGGGAACCCTAAGGAAGTGATAGAGGCGGCCGTTTGCCTCAAAGGCAGTATACTGGCGGTCCTCAGGGCGGATAGGGAGCTGGTGGTACGCTGATTTCAGGTCAATGGTCGAGAAGACGTGGTACTGCGCGATCTTGTTGACCATATCAGCTATGCGGGAGAGTGGGTAAGCGTCCAGCAGGGTGTAGCGATTTATTGTCTGGCTGTAGTCGATGACCAGGCGCTGCTTCTCGCCGGTCTTAACGACCACAACCTGGGTTTTCCAGGGGCTGGTGCTGCCCTCAATAATCCCCTCCTTCAGGAGCCGCTCCACTTCGGTTTTAATGAAAACCCTGTCCCCGGCACTGTATCGCCTGCTCTTTGTGGCGATGGGCTTACAGTCGGGGGTGAGGTTAGCAAACAGTGGGGGGGGGGTTGACTCTGAGTGTGGAGAGGTTGCACCTGGTGCGCGGCGGGCAATTTGGAAGCTGCTGGCTGCGGACTGTGAGTGGGGGGAGGGGTCCACCGTATGCCATCGTAACACTTTTAAGGTGGCACTGAAAAACTAACCCCAGTAGAATGGCAGCACAGAGGTGGGGCAGGACCAGAAGTTTAAAATTATCGTACACAGTCCCATCTACTAAGAGTGTCACCATGCAGTAGCCGCCAATGTCCGCCGACTGGGACTCGGAGGCCATAGAAATCCGCTGGTGCGCAGGCAGGACTGGGAGAGAGCAACGCCGCACCGTGTCAGGGTGGATGAAGCTCTCCGTGCTCCCAGAGTCAAAAAGGCAGATTGTTTCGTGACCATTTACCTTAATGTCCATTGTGGACCGGGCCAGTTGGTGCGGTCTCGCTTGGTCCAGCGTAACGGAGGCCAGCGTAGGGGTCGGTGTGTCGTTGCGGGTATCAGATGAGGTGGTGTTGGGGGCCTGCTGCGTCCCGGCTGGCGTCCAAGATGGCGGCGTCCATGATCCCCATGTGGCTGGAGGCGTCCAAAATGGCTGCTGTTCCGGTGGTTCGCACATGGCTGGGGAGGCCCAAGATGGCGGCCCGCACGGCCCACACGTGGCGCTGCTGGGGTTCGGGGTGGCTTTGGTCCTGCAGATGCTGGCGTAGTGTCCCTTCTTCCCGCAGACCGAGCAGATCGCATTTTTCGCCGGGCAGCGCGCTCTGGGGTGTTTGGCCTGGCCACAGAAGTAGCATTTCTGGCCTTGGGACACTGCTGCGGTAGTTGGGCCGTTGCTGGGATGTGGCTGGGGTGGCACGGCGCTATGAGGCGGTCCTACCATGTCCCAGGCTGTTGTTCCCCGCGGCGTCCACGGTGCAGAGGAGTAGGCATCCATGCCCCGGTAGGCTGCGTCCAATGATAGTCCGAGTTCAGAGGCCTTGTTGAGGTCGAGGTCACTCTGCTCCAACAGTCGCTGTCGGGTGTAATTGGACCTGTGGCCCACTACAAAAGCATCCCGGATAAGTTCCTCTGTGTACACGGCGGCCTTTACATCCTTACAACCACAGGCCCGGCCAAGCACAGACAGTGCCTGAAGTTATTCCTCGGTCGATTCCCCAGGTTGTTGTTTACGACTCCCCAGGAGGTGCCTGGCGTACACCTCGTTCACTGGGCGCGTGTACTGGTCCTTGAGGAGCTTGATAGCAGCCGTGTACGAGGTCGCGTCCTGGATGACCGAGTATGCTCGGTGGTTCACTTTGGAGGTCAGGACATCCAGTTTGTCCTCATCCGATTTGACCGTTGCAGCGGAGGCGATCAGGAACTTTTCAAAGCACCTAAGTCAGTGAGTAAACTTGGTGGATGCATCCGCCTCCCGATGGTCTAAGTCTAGGCATGCTGGTGTGAGGATCTTCTCCATTATAAAAAATCTTGTTAATAAAATTGATGCGCTATCAATCACTCAAAAGACGGAGGTTAAGCGAGTAACTAACAGGCTTTTATTAACAAGAGAATGAAGGTGTGCCTCGAGTGGTCGACCAGTCCAGAATACATAGGGACTGTGGAGCAGTCACCTTTATACCTGGACTTGTGGGAGGAGTCAGCCGAGGCATGTACAGACATGTACACAGTGGAATACAAACAATGGTTTACCACACTTGCTCTTTGATTTTTTCTGCCAAAGTGCATAACCTCACACTTTCCAATATTATATTCCATCTGCCAAATCTCTGCCCACTCACTTAGCCTGTCTATATCCTTTTGCAGGTTTTTTATGTCCTCCTCACTCACTGATTTCCCTCCCATCTTTGTATCGTCGGCAAACTTGGATATGTTGCACTCGGTCCCTTCCTCCAAATCGTTAATATAGATTGTAAAGAGTTGGGGTCCCAGCACTGACCCCTGCGGAACACCACTAGTTACTGATTGCCAGCCCGAGAACGAACCATTTATCCCAACTCTTTGTTTTCTGTTAGATAGCCAATCTTCCACCCATGCCAGTATATTACCCCCAATCCCGTGATTTTTTATCTTGATCAGTAATCTTTTGTGTGGAACCTTGTCAAATGCCTTTTGGAAGTCCAAATACACTACATCCACTGGTTCCCCTTTATCCACCCTGTATGTTACATCCTCAAAGAATTCGAGCAAATTTGTCAAACATGACTTCCCCTTCATAAAACCATGCTGACTCTGTCCTATTAAATTATGTTTATCCAAATGCTCTGTTACTGTTTCCTTAATAATGGACTCCAACATTTTTCCAACCACAGATTTTAGGCTAACTGGTCTATAGTTTCCAGCTTTTTGTCTACTTCCCTTCTTAAATAAGGGTGTTACATTAGCAGTTTTCCAATCTGCCGGGACCTTTCCTGAGTCCAGGGAGTTTTGGAAAATAATCACCAATGCATCCACAATCCCTACCGTCACTTCTCTCAAGACCCTCGGATGTAGGCCATCAGGTCCGGGGGATTTATCCGCCTTAAGTCCCATTATTTTACCGAGTACCATCTCCTTAGTGATTTTAATCGTGTTTAGCTCCTCCCCCCCCCCCCATTGCCCCCTGTTTGTCCAGTGTTGGGATATTTTTAGTGTCCTCTACTGTAAAGACTGATACAAAATATTTGTTCAGCGTCTTTGCCATCTCCATGTTCCCCACCACTAGTTTCCCGGTCTCATCCTCTAAGGGACCAACGTTCACTTTAGCCACCCTTTTTCTTTTTATATAGCTGTAGAAACTCTTGCTATCTGTTTTTATATTTTTTGCTAGTTTACTTTCATAGTCTATCTTCCCTTTCTTAATTAATCTTTTAGTTATTGTTTGCTGGCTTTTAAATGCTTCCCAATCTTCTATCCTCCCACTAGATTTGGCTACTTTATATGCCCTTGTTTTCAGTCGGATACTATCCTTTATTACTTTACTAAGCCACGGATGGCTGTCTTTTCTTTTCCTCCCCTTTTTCCTCCGTGGAATATATTTATCTTGAAAGATGTGAAATATCTCCTTGAATGTAGACCACTGCTCTTGTACCGTCTTACACTTTAATCTGTTTTCCCAGTCCACTTTAGTCAATTCTACTCTCATACCTTCATAGCCTCCTTTATTTAAGCTCAGTACGCTGGTTTGAGATCCAACTCTCTCACCCTCAAACTGAATTTGGAATTCAACCATGTTATGATCACTCATTCCAAGGGGATCCTTTACTAGGACATTTTTTATTAATCCTGTCTCATTACACAGGACCAGATCTAAGATTGCCTGCCCCCTGGTTGGTTCAGTTACATACTGCTCAAGGAACCCGTCCCTAATACACTGCAGCCTTTGACACGGTTGACCACTCCAACCTTCTCCAACGCCTCTCCACCATCGTCCAGCTGGGTTGGACTGCACTCGCCTGGTTCCATTCTTATCTATCTAATCGTAGCCAGAGAATCTCCTGCAATGGCTTCTCTTCCCATCCCGCATTGTTACCTCTGGAGTCCCCCAAGGATCTATCCTTATCCTCCTCCTATTTCTCATCTACATGTTGCCCCTTGGTGACATCGTCAGAAAACACAGCGTCAGTTTCCACATGTACGCTGATGACACCCAGCTCTACCTCACCACCACCTCTCCCGACATCTCCACTGTCTCTAAATTGTGAAAGTGCTTGTCCGACATCCAGTTCTGGATGAGCAGAAATTTTCTCCAATTAAATATTGGGAAGACTGGAGCCATTGTTTTCGGTCCCTGCCACAAACTCCGTTCCCTAGACACTGATTCCATCCCTCTCCCTGACATCTGTCTGAGGCTGAACCACACTGTTCGCAACTTTGGTGTCTTATTTGACCCTGAAATGAGCTTCTGACCACATATCCACAGCATAACTAAAACCGCCTATTTCCACCGTCTGTCCCCGCCCTTGCCTTAGCTCATCTGCTGCCGAAACACTCATCCATGCCTTTGTTACCTCTAGACTTGACTATTCCAACACACTGTCCATCACCAAGAGTGGCTCGGTCGCACCATTACTGACCGAGCTGGCCGAGTCCTGAAGGACATAACTGCCAGTCTGGGCCTGTGACAGGTGGTGAGAGAACCAACACGAGGGAAAAACCTACTTGACCTCGTCCTCACCAATCTACCTGTCGCAGATACATCTGTCCATGACAGCATTGGTAGCAGTGGCCACCGCACAGCCATTGTGGAGCCAAAGTCCCATCTTCACACTGAGGACACCTCCATCGTGTTGTGTGGCACTACCACCGTGCTAAATGGGATTAATTCAGAACAGATCTAGCAGCTCAAAACTGGGCATCCATGAGGCGCTGTGGGCCATCAGCAGCAGCAGAATTGTATTCCACCACAATCTGTAACCTCATGGCCTGGCATATCCCTCACTCTACCATTACCATCAAGCCAGGGGACCAACCCTGGTTCAATGAGGAGTGTAGAAGAGCATGCCAGGAGCAGCACCAGGCGTACCTAAAAATGAGGTGCCAAACTGGGGAAGCTACAACACAGGACGACATGAATGCTAAACAGCGGAAGCAGCATGCTATAGACAGGGCTAAGCGATCCCACAATCAACGGATCAGATCAAAGCTCTGCAGTCCTGCCACATCCAGTCGTGAATGGTGGTGGACCATTAAACAACTAACAGGAGGAGGAGGCTCCATGAATATCCCCATCCTCAATGATGGTGGAGTCCAGCACACAAGTACAAAGGACAAGGCTGAAGCATTTGCAACTATCTTCAGCCAGAGGTACTGAGTGGATGCTCCATATCGGCCTCCTCCTGAGGTCCCCGCCATCTCAAAAGCCAGTCTTCAGCCAATTCGATTCACTCCACGTGACACCAAGAAATAGCTGAGCGCACTGGATGCAAAGACTATGGGCCCTGACAACATCCCGGCTGTCGTGCTGAAGACTTGTGCTCCAGAACTAGCCGCGCCTCTAGCTAAGCTGTTCCAGTACAGCTACAACACTGGCATCTATCCGACAATGTGGAAAACTGCCCAGGTATGTCCTGCCCACAAAAAGCAGGACAAATCCAATCCAGCCAATTACCATCCCATCAGTTTACTCTCAATCATCAGCAAAGTGATGGAAGATGTCGTCGACAGTGCTATCAAGTGGCACTTACTCACCGACGCCAAGTTTGGGTTCCGCCAGGACCACTCGGCTCCAGACCTCATTACAGCCTTGGTCCAAACATGGACAAAAGAGCTGAATTCCAGAGGTGAGGTGAGAGTGACTGCCCTTGACATCAATGCAGCATTTGACCGAGTGTGACATCAAGAAGCCCTAGTAAAATTGAAGTAAATGGGAATCGGGGAAAACTCTCCACTGGCTGGAGTCATACCTAGCACAAAGGAAGATGGTTGTGGTTGTTGGAGATCAATCATCTCAGCCCCAGGACATCGCTGCAGGAGTTCCTCAGGGCAGTGTCCTAGGGCTAACTATCTTCAGCTGCTTCGTCGATGACCTTCCCTCCATCATAAGGTCAGAAGTGGGCATGTTTGCTGATGACTGCACAGTGTTCAGCGCCATTCACAACACAGATAATGAAGCAGCCCATGCCCACATGCAACAAGACCTGGACCACATTCAGGCTTGGGCTGATAAGTGGCAGGTAACATTCGTGCCACACAAGTGCCAGGCAATGACCATCTCCAACAAGAGAGATTCTTACCACCTCCCCTTGACATTCAACGGTATTACCATCGTCGAACCCCCTACCATCAACATCCTGGGGGTCACCATTGACCAGAAACTTAATTGGACCAACCACATAAATACTGTGGCAACAAGAGCAGGTCAGAGGCTGGGTATTCTGGGGCGAGTGACTCACCTCCTGACTCCCCAAAGCCTTTCCACCATCTACAAGACACAAGTCAGGAGTGTGATGGAATATTCTCCACTTGCCTGGATGAGTGCAGCTCCAACAACACTCAAGAAGCTCGACACCATCCAGGACAAAGCAGCCCGCTTGATCAGCACCCCATCCACCACCTTAAACATTCACTCCCTCCACCACCGGCGTACCGTGGCTGCAGTGTGTACAATCTACAAGATGCACTGTAACAACTCACCAAGGTTCCTTTGGCAGCACCTCCCAAACCCGCGACCTCTTCCACCTAGAAGGACAAGGGCAGCAGGCGCATGGGAACACCACCACCTCCAAGTTCCCCTCCAAGTCACACACCATCCTGACTTGGAAATATATCGGCCGTTCCTTCATCGTCGCTGGGTGAAAATCCTGGAACTCACTCCCTAACAGCGCTGTGGGAGCACCTTCACCACACGGACTGCAGCAGTTCAAGAAAGCAGCTCACCACCACCTTCTCAAGGGCAACTAGGGATGGGCAATAAATGCTGGCTTTGACAGTGGCGCCTACATCCAGGAACGAATTAAAAAATACTCTTGGCTGGCCTCCCACGTTCTACCCTACGTAAGCTTGAGGTCATCCAGAACTCGGCTGCCCGTGTCCTAACTCGCCCCAAGTCCCGTTCGCCCATCACCCCTGTCCTCGCTGACCTACATTGGCTCCCGGTTCAGCAATGCCTCGATTTCAAAATTCTCATCCTTGTTTTCAAATCCCTCCATGGCCCTCGCCCCTCCCTATCTGTGTAATCTCCTCCAGCCTCACAACCCCCCCTCCTCTAATTCTGCCCTCTTGAGCATCCCTGATTATAATCGCTCAACCTTTGGTGGCAGCTGCCTGGGCCCTAAGCTCTGGAATTCCCTCCCTAAACCTCTCCGCCTCGCTACCTCTCTTTCCTCCTTTAAGACGCTCCTTAAAACCTACCTCTTTGACCAAGTTTTTGATCACCTGCCCTAATTTCTCCTTATGTGGCTCGGTGTCAAATTTTATAACACTCCTGTGAAGCACTTCGGGACGTTTTACTATGTTAAAGGCGCTATATAAATACAAGTTGTTGTTGTTGTTGCTGGGGTGGTGCGTGGGGCAGGGTCAATGATTGACCCTGGTCCTCCTTAGATAGATAGATATGCGCCTCTCACGCCCTCGGGAGTTCCCAAAGCGCTTCACAGCCAATGAAATAGTTTTGAAGTGTAGTCACTGTTGTAAAGTAGGAAACACAGCAGCCAATTTGCGCACAGCAAGCTCCCACAAACAGCACCAGATCATCTGTTTCAGTGATGTTGGTTGAGGGGTAACTATTGGTCAAGACACCGGGGATAACCGTGTCCTAACTCGCCCCAAGTCCCGTTCGCCCATCACCCCTGTGCTCGCTGACCTACATTGGCTCCCGGTTCGAAATAGTGGCCATGAGATCTTTTACGTCCACCTGAGAGAGCAGACGGGGCCTCGGTTCAATGTCCCATCTGAAAGACGGCACCTCCGACAGTGCAGCACTCCCTCAGCACGGCACTGGAGAGTCATCCTGGATTGGTGCGCTCGAGTCTCTGAGGTGGGACTTGAACCCAGTGCCTTCTGATTCAGAGGTGAGGGTGCGACGGGCTGACACTTTGATTGACAGCTCGGTGGCCTGAGGTCTTCAGCCCGTTCTCATTTTGGGCTTCCAGTGTAGCTCGAGGCTCAGCTTTTCAGACTGAAACCAGGGCGAGCACATTTCTGTTCAGTATCTACAGGGATAGCTTTTCAACTTGCTGCAGGCTATAGAAACGGCCGTTGATTTGAACGGAAATGTGCTGTTTGTGCAGCAGTCAGTGAGGAACGCTGGGTTTACACCAGTGTGCAAAGTTGGATTGTCCCCATGTGTCTGTAGAGAACGCGAGTGGCCTCTTCATTATTTTAAGTAACCACGCTCAATCAGCTCCGATGGACGGGTCACATTGTCCGCATGCCCGATACGAGACTCCCAAAACAAGTGCGCTACGCGGAGCTCCGACACGGCAAGAGAGCCCCAGGTGGGCAGAGGAAACGCTTCAAGGACACCCTCAAAGCCTCCTTGAAAAAGTGTAACATCCCCACCGACACCTGGGAATCCCTGGCCCAAGACCGGACAAAGTGGAGGAGCAGCATTCGGGAAGGCGCCGAACACCGCGAGTCTCTTCACCGGGAGCAAGCGGAAGCCAAGCGCAAGGAGTGCACGTCAACCCAAGCACCCCACCCACCCGCCCCTTCAACCCAAGCACCCCACCCACCCGCCCCTTCAACCACCGTCTGCCCCACCTGTGACAGAGGCTGTAGGTCCTGCATTGGAATCATCAGTCACCTGAGAACTCATTTTTAATGTGGAAGCAAGTCATCCTCGGTTCCGAGGGACAGCCTAAGAAGAAGAAGATTTTAAGTAACGATAACAGAGAATGTTAATTTCATTGTGTTAAACTGTCCTATGTAAATAAATTTGGCACTTGGGTCTAGTAGTTTATTGAGTCTGCTTTAGCAGAGATTGCATCATGTGGGACCACTTCATACCTTCTATTAGGTGCTTGGAGCGAGGATTCACTGATGGATCCCTGTGTTTCACCACTATTTATCAGGGCATTGGGAACAGGCACACTCCCGATTGTAAGGGACACCCGGGTCCGCTACAGACCGGTGACACTGAGCCTGATCAACATCCCGATTATAACCAACACAATGTGACCCTGGGGGAGTCTGACCCTGGGGAGTCTGACCCTGGGGAGTCTGACCCTGGGGGAGTCTGACCCTGGGGGAGTCTGACCCTGGGAGGGGAGTCTGAACCTGGGGAGTCTGACCCTGGGGGAGTCTGACCCTGGGAGGGGAGTCTGCACCTGGGGAGTCTGACCCTGGGGCTTCTGACCCTGGGAGGGGAGTCTGAACCTGGGGGAGTCTGACCCTGGGGGAGGGGGGAGTCTGACCCTGGGGGAGGGGAGTCTGACCCTGGGGAGTCTGACCCTGGGGCTTCTGACCCTGGGAGGGGAGTCTGAACCTGGGGGAGTCTGACCCTGGGAGGGGAGTCTGAACCTGGGGGAGTCTGACCCTGGGGGAGTCTGAACCTGGGGGAGTCTGACCCTGGGAGGGGAGTCTGAACCTGGGGAGTCTGACCCTGGGGGAGGGGGGAGTCTGACCCCGGGGGAGGGGAGTCTGACCCTGGGAGGGGAGTCTGAACCTGGGAGGGGAGTCTGACCCTGGGGGAGGGGAGTCTGACCCTGGGGGAGGGGAGTCTGACCCTGGGGGAGGGGGAGTCTGACCCTGGGGGAGGGGAGTCTGACCCTGGGGGAGGGGAGTCTGACCCTGGGGGAGGGGGAGTCTGACCCTGGGGGAGGGGAGTCTGACCCTGGGGGAGGGGAGTCTGACCCTGGGGGAGGGGAGTCTGACCCTGGGGGAGGGGGGAGTCTGACCCTGGGGGAGGGAGTCTGACCCTGGGGGAGGGGGAGTCTGACCCTGGGGGAGGGGGGAGTCTGACCCTGGGGGGAGGGAGTCTGACCCTGGGGGAGGGGAGTCTGACCCTGGGGGAGGGGAGTCTGACCCTGGGGGAGGGGAGTCTGACCCTGGGGGAGGGGAGTCTGACCCTGGGGGAGGGAGTCTGACCCTGGGGGAGGGAGTCTGACCCTGGGGGAGGGGAGTCTGAGCCTGGGGGAGGGGAGTCTGACCCTGGGGGGAGGGGAGTCTGACACTGGGGGAGGGGAGTCTGACCCTGGGGGAGGGGGAGTCTGACCCTGGGGGAGGGGGGAGTCTGACCCTGGGGGAGGGGAGTCTGACCCTGGGGGAGGGGAGTCTGACCCTGGGGGAGGGGAGTCTGACCCTGGGGGAGGGGAGTCTGACCCTGGGGGGAGGGGAGTCTGACCCTGGGGGGAGGGGAGTCTGACCCTGGGGGAGGGGAGTCTGACCCTGGGGGAGGGGAGTCTGACCCTGGGGGGAGGGGAGTCTGACCCTGGGGGAGGGGGGAGTCTGACCCTGGGGGAGGGGGGAGTCTGACCCTGGGGGAGGGGCAGTCTGACCCTGGGGGAGGGGAGTCTGACCCTGGGGGAGGGGAGTCTGACCCTGGGGGAGGGGAGTCTGACCCTGGGGGAGGGGAGTCTGACCCTGGGGGGAGAGAGTCTGACCCTGGGGGGAGGGGAGTCTGACCCTGGGGGAGGGAGTCTGACCCTGGGGGAGGGGAGTCTGACCCTGGGGGAGGGGAGTCTGACCCTGGGGGAGAGAGTCTGACCCTGGGGGAGGGGAGTCTGACCCTGGGGGAGGGGAGTCTGACCCTGGGGGAGGGGGAGTCTGACCATGGGGGAGGGGAGTCTGACCCTGGGGGAGGGGAGTCTGACCCTGGGGGGAGGGAGTCTGACCCTGGGGGAGGGGGGAATCTGACCCTGGGGGGAGAGAGTCTGACCCTGGGGGAGGTGAGTCTGACCCTGGGGGAGGGGAGTCTGACCCTGGGGGAGGGGAGTCTGACCCTGGGGGAGGGGGAGTCTGACCCTGGGGGAGGGGAGTCTGACCCTGGGGGAGGGGAGTCTGACCCTGGGGGAGGGGAGTCTGACCTTGGGGGAGGGAGTCTGACCCTGGGGGAGGGAGTCTGACCCTGGGGGAGGGAGTCTGACCCTGGGGGAGGGGAGTCTGACCCTGGGGGAGGGGAGTCTGACCCTGGGGGAGGGGAGTCTGACCCTGGGGGAGGGGGAGTCTGACCCTGGGGGAGGGGAGTCTGACCCTGGGGGAGGGAGTCTGACCCTGGGGGAGGGGGAGTCTGACCCTGGGGGAGGGGAGTCTGACCCTGGGGGAGGGGAGTCTGACCCTGGGGGAGGGGAGTCTGACCCTGGGGGAGGGAGTCTGACCCTGGGGGAGGGGGAGTCTGACCCTGGGGGAGGGGAGTCTGACCCTGGGGGAGGGAGTCTGACCCTGGGGGAGGGGAGTCTGACCCTGGGGGAGGGAGTCTGACCCTGGGGGAGGGGGAGTCTGACCCTGGGGGAGGGGGAGTCTGACCCTGGGGGAGGGGAGTCTGACCCTGGGGGAGGGGAGTCTGACCCTGGGGGAGGGGAGTCTGACCCTGGGGGAGGGGAGTCTGACCTTGGGGGAGGGGAGTCTGACCCTGGGGGAGGGAGTCTGACCCTGGGGGAGGGGAGTCTGACCCTGGGGGAGGGGGGAGTCTGACCCTGGGGGAGGGGGGAGTCTGACCCTGGGGGAGGGGAGTCTGACCCTGGGGGAGGGGAGTCTGACCCTGGGGGAGGGGAGTCTGACCCTGGGGGAGGGGGGAGTCTGACCCTGGGGGAGGGGAGTCTGACCCTGGGGGAGGGGAGTCTGACCCTGGGGGAGGGGAGTCTGACCCTGGGGGAGGGGGGAGTCTGACCCTGGGGGAGGGGAGTCTGACCCTGGGGGGAGGGGAGTCTGACCCTGGGGGAGGGGAGTCTGACCCTGGGGGAGGGGAGTCTGACCCTGGGGGGAGGGGAGTCTGACCCTGGGGGAGGGGGGAGTCTGACCCTGGGGGAGGGAGTCTGACCCTGGGGGAGGGGAGTCTGACCCTGGGGGAGGGGTAGTCTGACCCTGGGGGAGGGGAGTCTGACCCTGGGGGAGGGAGTCTGACCCTGGGGGAGGGGGGAGTCTGACCCTGGGGGAGGGGAGTCTGACCCTGGGGGAGGGGAGTCTGACCCTGGGGGAGGGGAGTCTGACCCTGGGGGGGGGGGAGTCTGACCCTGGGGGAGGGGAGTCTGATCCTGGGGGGAGGGAGTCTGACCCTGGGGTGGGGGGTGGGAGTCTGACCCTGGGGTGGGGGAGGGGAGTCTGGCCCTGGGGGAGAGAGTCTGACCCTGGGGGGAGGGAGTCTGACCCTGGGGGAGGGAGTCTGATCCTGGGGGAGGGGAGTCTGACCCTGGGGGGGGGGGAGTCTGACCCTGGGGGAGGGGAGTCTGACCCTGGGGGGGGGGGAGTCTGACCCTGAGGGGAGGGAGTCTGACCCTGGGGGAGGGGCAGTCTGAACCTGGGGGAGGGGAGTCTGACCCTGGGGAGGCATTCTGACCCTGGGGGAGGGGGAGTCTGACCCTGGGGGAGGGGAGTCTGACCCTGGGGGAGGGGGAGTCTGACCCTGGGGGAGGGGAGTCTGACCCTGGGGGAGGGGGAGTCTGACCCTGGGGGAGGGGAGACTGACCCTGGGGGAGGGAGTCTGACCCTGGGGGAGGGGAGACTGACCCTGGGGGAGGGAGTCTGACCCTGGGGGAGGGGGAGTCTGACCCTGGGGGAGAGGGGAGTCTGACCCTGGGGGAGGGGAGTCTGACCCTGGGGGAGGGGGGAGTCTGACCCTGGGGGAGGGGGAGTCTGACCCTGGGGGAGGGGAGTCTGACCCTGGGGGAGGGGAGTCTGACCCTGGGGGAGAGGGGAGTCTGACCCTGGGGGAGGGGAGTCTGACCCTGGGGGAGAGGGGAGTCTGACCCTGGGGGTGGGGGAGTCTGACCCTGGGGGGGGGGAGTCTGACCCTGGGGGAGGGGAGTCTGACCCTGGGGGAGGGGAGTCTGACCCTGGGGGAGGGGGAGTCTGACCCTGGGGGAGGGGAGTCTGAACCTGGGGGAGGGGGGAGTCTGACCCTGGGGGAGGGGAGTCTGACCCTGGGGGAGGGGGGAGTCTGACCCTGGGGGAGGGGAGTCTGACCCTGGGGGAGGGGAGTCTGAACCTGGGGGAGGGGGGAGTCTGACCCTGGGGGAGGGGAGTCTGACCCTGGGGGAGGGGGGAGTCTGACCCTGGGGGAGGGGAGTCTGAACCTGGGGGAGGGGGGAGTCTGACCCTGGGGGAGGGGAGTCTGACCCTGGGGGAGGGGAGTCTGACCCTGGGGGAGGGGAGTCTGACCCTGGGGGGAGGGGGAGTCTGACCCTGGGGGAGGGGGAAGTCTGACCCTGGGGGAGGGAGTCTGACCCTGGGGGAGGGGAGTCTGACCCTGGGGGAGGGGAGTCTGACCCTGGGGGGAGGGGAGTCTGACCCTGGGGGAGGGAGTCTGACCCTGGGGGAGGGGAGTCTGACCCTGGGGGAGGGGAGTCTGACCCTGGGGGAGGGGAGTCTGACCCTGGGGGGAGGGGAGTCTGACCCTGGGGGAGGGGAGTCTGACCCTGGGGGAGGGGAGTCTGACCCTGGGGGAGGGGAGTCTGACCCTGGGGGGAGGGAGTCTGACCCTGGGGGAGGGGAGTCTGACCCTGGGGGAGGGGAGTCTGACCCTGGGGGAGGGGAGTCTGACCCTGGGGGAGGGGGAGTCTGACCCTGGGGGAGGGGAGTCTGACCCTGGGGGAGGGGAGTCTGACCCTGGGGGAGGGGGAGTCTGACCCTGGGGGAGGGAGTCTGACCCTGGGGGAGGGGGAGGGGAGTCTGACCCTGGGGGAGGGGGGAGTCTGACCCTGGGGGAGGGGAGTCTGACCCTGGGGGAGG
>NW_028225182.1:18864610-18904936 GCF_052327205.1 Somniosus microcephalus | reverse complement strand
CTTGGGGAGAGAGTCTGACCCTGGGGGAGGGGAGTCTGACCCTGGGGGAGGGGGAGTCTGACCCTGGGGGAGAGAGGTCTGACCCTGGGGGAGGGGAGTCCGACCCTGGGGAGGGGGAGTCTGACCATGGGGGAGGGGAGTCTGACCCTGGGGGAGAGAGTCTGACCCTGGGGGAGGGGGAGTCTGACCCTGGGGAAGGGGAGTCTGACCCTGGGGGAAGGGAGTCTGATCCTGGGGGGAGGGGAGTCTGACCCTGGGGAAGGGGGAGTCTGACCTGGGGAGAGAGTCTGACACTGGGGGGGGGGAGTCTGACCCTGGGGGAGGGGAGTCTGACCCTGGGGGGAGGGGAGTCTGACCCTGGGGAGGGGGAGTCTGACCCTGGGGGAGGGGAGTCTGACCCTGGGGGGGAGCTGGGGAGTCTGACCCTGGGGGAAGGGGAGTCTGACCCTGGGGAAGGGGGAGTCTGACCCTGGGGGAGGGAGTCTGACCCTGGGGGGAGGGGAGTCTGACCCTGGGGGGAGGGGAGTCTGACCCTGGGGGAGGGGAGTCTGACCCTGGGGGAGAGCGGGAGTCTGACCCTGGGGGGAGGGGAGTCTGACCCTGGGGAGGGGAGGCTGACCCTGGGGAGGGGGAGTCTGACCCTGGGGGAGAGCGGGAGTCTGACCCTGGGGGAGGGGGGAGTCTGACCCTGGGGGAGGGGGAGTCTGACCCTGGGGGAGGGGGAGTCTGACCCTGGGGGAGGGGAGTCTGACCCTGGGGGAGGGGAGTCTGACCCTGGGGGAGGGAGTCTGACCCTGGGGGAGAGGAGTCTGACCCTGGGGGAGGGGGAGTCTGACCCTGGGGGAGGGGAGTCTGACCCTGGGGGGAGGGAGTCTGACCCTGGGGGAGGGAGTCTGACCCTGGGGGAGGGGAGTCTGACCCTGGGGGAGGAGTCTGACCCTGGGGAGGGGAGTCTGACCCTGGGGGAGGGGAGTCTGACCCTGGGGGGAGGGGAGTCTGATCCTGGGGGAGGGAGTCTGATCCTGGGGGAGGGGAGTCTGACCCTGGGGGAGGGGGGAGTCTGACTCCTGGGGGGGGGGAGTCTGACCCTGGGGGGAGGGGAGTCTGACCCTGGGGGAGGGGAGTCTGACCCTGGGGGGGGGGAGTCTGACCCTGGGGGAGGGGGGAGTCTGACCCTGGGGGAGGGGAGTCTGACCCTGGGGGAGGGGGAGTCTGACCCTGGGGGAGAGGGGGAGTCTGACCCTGGGGGAGGGGAGTCTGATCCTGGGGGAGGGGAGTCTGACCCTGGGGGAGGGAGTCTGACCCTGGGGGAGGGAGTCTGACCCTGGGGGAGGGGAGTCTGACCCTGGGGGAGGGAGTCTGACCCTGGGGGAGGGGGGAGTCTGACCCTGGGGGAGGGGGAGTCTGACCCTGGGGGAGGGGGAGTCTGACCCTGGGGGGAGGGGAGTCTGACCCTGGGGGGGGGGGAGTCTGACCCTGGGGGAGGGGGAGTCTGACCCTGGGGGAGGGGAGTCTGACCCTGGGGGCGGGGGGGGGAGTCTGACCCTGGGAGGGGAGTCTGACCCTGGGGGAGGGGGAGTCTGACCCTGGGGGAGGGGAGTCTGACCCTGGGGGGAGGGGAGTCTGACCCTGGGGGGAGGGGAGTCTGACCCTGGGGGAGGGGAGTCTGACCCTGGGGGAGGGGAGTCTGACCCTGGGGGAGGGGGATTCTGACCCTGGGGGAGGGAGTCTGACCCTGGGGGAGGGGAGTCTGACCCTGGGGGAGGGAGTCTGACCCTGGGGGGAGGGGGAGTCTGACCCTGGGGGGAGGGGGAGTCTGACCCTGGGGGAGGGGAGTCTGACCCTGGGGGGAGGGGAGTCTGACCCTGGGGGAGGGGGAGTCTGACCCTGGGGGAGGGGGAGTCTGACCCTGGGGGAGGGGGAGTCTGACCCTGGGGGAGGGGAGTCTGACCCTGGGGGAGGGGGAGTCTGACCCTGGGGAGGGGAGTCTGACCCTGGGGGAGGGGAGTCTGACCCTGGGGGAGAGGGAGTCTGACCCTGGGGGAGGGGAGTCTGACCCTGGGGGAGGGGAGTCTGACCCTGGGGGAGGGGAGTCTGACCCTGGGGGAGGGGAGTCTGACCCTGGGGAGGGGAGTCTGACCCTGGGGGAGGGGGGAGTCTGACCCTGGGGGAGGGGAGTCTGACCCTGGGGGAGGGGAGTCTGACCTGGGGGAGGGGGGAGTCTGACCCTGGGGGAGAGGGAGTCTGACCCTGGGGGGAGGGGGAGTCTGACCCTGGGGGAGGGGAGTCTGACCCTGGGGAGGGGAGTCTGACCCTGGGGAGGGAGTCTGACCCTGGGGAGGGGGAGTCTGACCCTGGGGGAGGGGAGTCTGACCCTGGGGGAGGGGAGTCTGACCCTGGGGAGGGGAGTCTGACCCTGGGGGAGGGGAGTCTGACCCTGGGGGAGGGGGAGTCTGACCCTGGGGGAGGGGGAGTCTGACCCTGGGGGAGGGGGAGTCTGACCCTGGGGGAGGGGAGTCTGACCCTGGGGGGAGGGGGAGTCTGACCCTGGGGGAGGGGAGTCTGACCCTGGGGGAGGGGGAGTCTGACCCTGGGGGAGGGGAGTCTGACCTGGGGGAGGGGAGTCTGACCCTGGGGGAGGGGAGTCTGACCCTGGGGGAGGGGAGAGTCTGACCCTGGGGGAGGGGAGTCTGACCCTGGGGAGGGGAGTCTGACCCTGGGGGGGAGAGTCTGACCCTGGGGGAAGGGGAGTCTGACCCTGGGGGAGGGGGAGTCTGACCCTGGGGGAGGGGAGTCTGACCCTGGGGGAGAGGAGTCTGACCCTGGGGGAGGGGGAGTCTGACCCTGGGGAGGGGGAGTCTGACCCTGGGGGAGGGGAGTCTGACCCTGGGGGGAGGGGGAGTCTGACCCTGGGGGAAGGGGAGTCTGACCCTGGGGGAGAGAGTCTGACCCTGGGGGGGGAGTCTGACCCTGGGGGAGGGGAGTCTGACCCTGGGGAGGGGGAGTCTGACCCTGGGGAGGGGGAGTCTGACCCTGGGGGGAGGGGAGTCTGACCCTGGGGGAGGGGAGTCTGACCCTGGGGGAAGGGAGTCTGACCCTGGGGGAAGGGGAGTCTGACCTGGGGGAGGGAGTCTGACCCCTGGGGGAGGGGAGTCTGACCCTGGGGGAGGGGGAGTCTGACCCTGGGGGGAGGGGAGTCTGACCCTGGGGGAGAGGGGAGTCTGACCCTGGGGAGGGGAGTCTGACCCTGGGGGAGGGAGTCTGACCCTGGGGGAGGGGGAGTCTGACCCTGGGGAGCGGAGTCTGACCCTGGGGGGAGGGGGGAGTCTGACCCTGGGGGAGGGGAGTCTGACCCTGGGGGAGGGGGAGTCTGACCCTGGGGGAGGGGAGTCTGACCCTGGGGGAGGGAGTCTGACCTGGGGGAGAGAGTCTGACCCTGGGGGGAGGGAGTCTGACCCTGGGGGAGGGGAGTCTGACCCTGGGGGGAGGGAGTCTGACCCTGGGGGAGGGAGTCTGACCCTGGAGGAGTCTGACCCTGGGGGAGGGGAGTCTGACCCTGGGGGAGGGGAGTCTGACCCTGGGGGAGGGGAGTCTGACCCTGGGGGGAGGGAGTCTGACCCTGGGGGAGGGGGAGTCTGACCCTGGGGGAGGGGAGTCTGACCCTGGGGGAGGGGGAGTCTGACCCTGGGGGGAGGGGAGTCTGACCCTGGGGGAGGGGAGTCTGACCCTGGGGGAGGGGGAGTCTGACCCTGGGGGAGGGGAGTCTGACCCTGGGGGAGGGGGAGTCTGACCCTGGGGGAGGGGAGTCTGACCCTGGGGGAGGGGGAGTCTGACCCTGGGGGAGGGGAGTCTGACCCTGGGAGGGGAGTCTGACCCTGGGGGAGGGGAGTCTGACCCTGGGGGAGGGGAGTCTGACCCTGGGGGAGGGAGGTCTGACCCTGGGGGAGGGAGTCTGACCCTGGGGGAGGCGGAGTCTGACCCTGGGGGAGGGGAGTCTGACCCTGGGGGAGGGGGAGTCTGACCCTGGGGGAGGGGAGTCTGACCCTGGGGGAGAGGGGAGTCTGACCCTGGGGGAGGGAGTCTGACCCTGGGGGAGGGGAGTCTGACCCTGGGGGGAGGGGAGTCTGACCCTGGGGGAGGGGGAGTCTGACCCTGGGGGGAGGGGAGTCTGACCCTGGGGAGGGGGAGTCTGACCCTGGGGAGGGGAGTCTGACCCTGGGGAGGGGAGTCTGACCCTGGGGGGAGGGGAGTCTGACCCTGGGGGGAGGGGGGAGTCTGACCCTGGGGGGAGGGGAGTCTGACCCTGGGGGAGGGGAGTCTGACCCTGGGGGAGGGGGAGTCTGACCCTGGGGGAGGGAGTCTGACCCTGGGGGAGGGGGAGTCTGACCCTGGGGGAGGGGAGTCTGACCCTGGGGAGGCTGACCCTGGGGGAGTTCTGACCCTGGGGGAGGGGAGTCTGACCCTGGGGGAGGGGAGTCTGACCCTGGGGGAGGGGAGGTCTGACCCTGGGGAGGGAGTCTGACCCTGGGGGAGGGGAGTCTGACCCTGGGGGAGGGGGAGTCTGACCCTGGGGGAGGGGAGTTCTGACCCTGGGGGAGGGGAGTCTGACCCTGGGGGAGGGGAGTCTGACCCTGGGGGAGGGGAGTCTGACCCTGGGGGAGGGGAGTCTGACCCTGGGGAGGGGAGTCTGACCCTGGGGGAGGGGAGTCCTGACCCTGGGGGAGGGGAGTCTGACCCTGGGGAGGAGTCTGACCCTGGGGAGGGGAGTCTGACCCTGGAGGGGAGCGACCGGGGAGGAGTCTGACCCTGGGGGAGGGGAGTCTGACCCTGGGGGAGGGGGAGTCTGACCCTGGGGAGGGGAGTCTGACCCTGGGGGAGGAGTCTGACCCTGGGGGAGGGGAGTCTGACCCTGGGGAGGGGAGTCTGACCCTGGGGAGGAGTCTGACCTGGGGGAGGGGGAGTCTGACCCTGGGGGAGGGGGAGTCTGACCCTGGGGGAGAGAGTCTGACCCTGGGGGAGGGAGTCTGACCCTGGGGGGGGGAGTCTGACCCTGGGGAGGGGAGTCTGACCCTGGGGAAGGGGGAGTCTGACCCTGGGGGAGGGGGAGTCTGACCCTGGGGAGGACTGACCTGGGAGGGAGTCTGACCCTGGGGGAGGGGAGGTCTGACCCTGGGGGAGGGAGTCTGACCCTGGGGGGAGGGGAGTCTGACCCTGGGGGAGGGGGAGTCTGACCCTGGGGGAAGGGGAGTCTGACCCTGGGGGAGGGGGAGTCTGACCCTGGGGGAGAGGGGAGTCTGACCCTGGGGGAGGGGAGTCTGACCCTGGGGGAGGGGAGGCTGACCCTGGGGGAGGGGAGTCTGACCCTGGGGGAGAGCGGAGTCTGACCCTGGGGGGAGGGGGGAGTCTGACCCTGGGGGAGGGGAGTCTGACCCTGGGGGAGGGGGAGTCTGACCCTGGGGGGAGGGGAGTCTGACCCTGGGGGAGGGGGAGTCTGACCCTGGGGGAGAGAGTCTGACCCTGGGGGAGGGGAGTCTGACCCTGGGGGAGGGGAGTCTGACCCTGGGGGGAGGGAGTCTGACCCTGGGGGGAGGGAGTCTGACCCTGGGGGAGGGGAGTCTGACCCTGGGGGAGGGGGAGTCCTGACCCTGGGGGGAGGGAGTCTGACCCTGGGGGGAGGGGAGTCTGACCCTGGGGGGAGGGAGTCTGACCCTGGGGGGAGGGGAGTCTGACCCTGGGGGAGGGGAGTCTGACCCTGGGGGGGGGAGTCTGATCCTGGGGGAGGGAGTCTGATCCTGGGGGGAGGGAGTCTGACCCTGGGGGAGGGGGAGTCTGACCCTGGGGGGGGGAGTCTGACCCTGGGGGGAGGGGAGTCTGACCCTGGGGGAGGGGAGTCTGACCTGGGGGGGGGGAGTCTGACCCTGGGGGAGGGGAGTCTGACCCTGGGGGAGGGGAGTCTGACCCTGAGGGAGGGGAGTCTGACCCTGGGGGGAGGGAGTCTGACCCTGGGGAGGGTCTGATCCTGGGGAGGGAGTCTGACCCTGGGGGAGGGGAGTCTGACCCTGGGGGAGGGGGAGTCTGACCCTGGGGGGAGGGGAGTCTGACCCTGGGGGAGAGGGAGTCTGACCCCTGGGGGGAGGGAGTCTGACCCTGGGGAGGGGAGTCTGACCCTGGGGGGAGGGGAGTCTGACCCTGGGGGAGGGGAGTCTGACCCTGGGGGAGGGGAGTCTGACCCTGGGGGAGGGGAGTCTGACCCTGGGGGAGGGAGTCTGACCCTGGGGGAGGGAGTCTGACCCTGGGGGAGGGGAGTCTGACCCTGGGGGAGGGAGTCTGACCCTGGGGGAGGGGAGTCTGACCCTGGGGGAGGGGAGTCTGACCCTGGGGGAGGAGTCTGACCCTGGGGGAGGGAGTCTGACCCTGGGGGAGGGAGTCTGACCCTGGGGAGGGGAGTCTGACCCTGGGGGAGGGGAGTCTGACCCTGGGGGAGGGGAGTCTGACCCTGGGGGAGGGGAGTCTGACCCTGGGGGAGGGGAGTCTGACCCTGGGGGAGGGGAGTCTGACCCTGGGGGAGGGGAGTCTGACCCTGGGGGAGGGGAGTCTGACCCTGGGGGAGGGGGAGTCTGACCCTGGGGGAGGGGAGTCTGACCCTGGGGGAGGGGAGTCTGACCCTGGGGGGAGGGGAGTCTGACCCTGGGGGAGGGGAGTCTGACCCTGGGGGAGGGGAGTCTGACCCTGGGAGGGAGTCTGACCCTGGGGAGGGAGTCTGCCCTGGGGGAGGGGAGTCTGACCCTGGGGGAGGGGGAGTCTGACCCTGGGGGAGGGGAGTCTGACCCTGGGGGAGGGGAGTCTGACCCTGGGGGAGGGGGGAGTCTGACCCTGGGGGAGGGGGGAGTCTGACCCTGGGGGAGGGGAGTCTGACCCTGGGGGAGGGGAGTCTGACCCTGGGGGAGGGAGTCTGACCTGGGGGAGGGGAGTCTGACCCTGGGGGGGGGGAGTCTGACCCTGGGGGAGGGGAGTCTGACCCTGGGGGAGGGGAGTCTGACCCTGGGGGAGGGGAGTCTGACCCTGGGGGAGGGGTAGTCTGACCCTGGGGGAGGGGGAGTCTGACCCTGGGGGAGGGGAGTCTGACCCTGGGGAGGGGGAGTCTGACCCTGGGGAGAGAGTCTGACCCTGGGGGAGGGGAGTCTGACCCTGGGGGAGGGGAGTCTGACCCTGGGGGAGGGGGAGTCTGACCCTGGGGGAGGGGGAGTCTGACCCTGGGGGAGGGGAGTCTGACCCTGGGGGAGGGGGAGTCTGACCCTGGGGGAGGGGAGTCTGACCCTGGGGGAGGGGGAGTCTGACCCTGGGGGAGGGGAGTCTGACCCTGGGGGAGGGGAGTCTGACCCTGGGGGAGGGGAGTCTGACCCTGGGGGAGGGGAGTCTGACCCTGGGGAGGGGAGTCTGACCCTGGGGAGGGGAGTCTGACCCTGGGGGAGGGGAGTCTGACCCTGGGGGAGGGGAGTCTGACCCTGGGGGAGGGGAGTCTGACCCTGGGGGAGGGGGGAGTCTGACCCTGGGGGAGGGGGGAGTCTGACCCTGGGGGAGGGGGAGTCTGACCCTGGGGGGAGGGGAGTCTGACCCTGGGGGAGGGGGAGTCTGACCTTGGGGGAGGGCGGAGTCTGACCCTGGGGAGGGGAGTCTGACCCTGGGGGAGGAGTCTGACCCTGGGGGAGGGGGGAGTCTGACCCTGGGGGGGGAGTCTGACCCTGGGGGAGGGGAAGTCTGACCTTGGGGAGGGGAGTCTGACCCTGGGGGAGGGGAGTCTGACCCTGGGGGAGGGGGAGTCTGACCCTGGGGGAGGGGGGAGTCTGACCCTGGGGGAGGGGAGTCTGACCCTGGGGGGAGGGGAGTCTGACCCTGGGGGAGGGGGAGTCTGACCCTGGGGGAGGGGACTCTGACCCTGGGGGAGGGGGAGTCTGACCCTGGGGGTGTGGAGTCTGACCCTGGGGGAGGGGAGTCTGACCCTGGGGGAGGGAGTCTGACCCTGGGGGAGGGGAGTCTGACCCTGGGGGGAGGGGAGTCTGACCCTGGGGGAGGGGAGTCTGACCCTGGGGGAGGGGGGAGTCTGACCCTGGGGGAGGGAGTCTGACCCTGGGGGAGGGGAGTCTGACCCTGGGGGGAGGGGAGTCTGACCCTGGGGGAGGGGGAGTCTGACCCTGGGGGAGGGGAGTCTGACCTTGGGGGAGGGGAGTCTGACCCTGGGGGAGGGGGGAGTCTGACCCTGGGGGAGGGAGTCTGACCTTGGGGGAGGGGAGTCTGACACTGGGGGAGGGGATTCTGGCCCTGGGGGAGGGGAGTCTGAACTTGGGGGAGGGAGTCTGATCCTGGGGGAGGGGAGTCTGACCCTGGGGGAGGGGGGAGTCTGACCCTGGGGGAGGGGAGTCTGACCCTGGGGGAGGGGGGAGTCTGACCCTGGGGGATGGTGTGAGAGGGGTCTGGGTTTGAGGTGAGGGTCTGGGTGTCTGGAGGTCAGGGTCGGGCCTGGGGGGTGAGGTGAGGGTCTGGGTGTCTGGGGGCCTGGGTGTCTGGGGTGAGGGTCGGGTCTGCGGGTCTGGGGGTGAGTGTCTGGGTGTCTGGGTTGAGGGTCGGGTCTGGGGGTCTGTGGGTGAGGGTCAGGTCTGGGTGTCTGGGGTGAGGGTCTGGGTGTCTGGGGTGAGGGTGTGGATGTCTGGGTGTCTGCGGGTGGGTGTCTGGGGGTGGGTGTCTGGGGTGAGGGTCTGGGGGTGAGGGTCTGGGATGAGGGTCTGGGTGTCTGGGGTGAGGGTCTGGGTGTCTGGGGGTGAGGGTCTGGGATGAGGGGCTGGGTGTCTGGGGTGAGGGTCTGGGTGTCTGGGGGTCTGGGTGTCTGCGGTGAGGATCTGGGTGTCTGGGTGTCTGGGGTGAGGGTCTGGGTGTCTGCGGGTCTGGGTGTCTGGGGTGAGGGTCGGATCTGGGTGTCTGGGGATGAGGGTCTTGGGATGAGGGTCTGGGTGTCTGGGGTGAGGGTCTGGATGTCTGGGTGTCTGGGGGTGGGTGTCTGGGGTGAGGGTCTGGGGTGAGGGTCTGGGTGTCTGGGGGTGAGGGTCTGGGTGTCTGGGGTGAGGGTCTGGGTAGTCTGGGGTGAGTGTCTGGGTGTCTAGGGGTGGGTGTCTGGGTGTCTGGGGCTGGGTGTCTGGGGGTCTGGGTGTCTGGGGGTGGGAGTCTGGGTGTCTGGGGGTGGGTGTCTGGGTGTCTAGGGGTGGGTGTCTGGGGGTCTGGGTGTCTGGGGGTGGGCGTCTGGGGGTCTGGGCGTCTGGGTCTGGGTGTCTTGGATTTGTTTTCGGTTGCGGGCTGGAACATCTGACGTCACCATTTACAACATCTCGCCAGGGTTTTGAGACTCAAAGGATGAGATCGAGTCAGTCCGAGACCAGCGCTCCAGACAACTAGCCCGAGACCAGTGCTCCAGACAACTAGCCCGAGACCAGCGCTCCAGACAACTAGCCCGAGACCAGCGCTCCAGACAACTAGCCCGAGACCAGCGCTCCAGACAACTAGCCCGAGACCAGCGCTCCAGACAACTAGCCCGAGACCAGCGCTCCAGACAACTAGCCCGAGACCAGTGCTCCAGACAACTAGTCCGAGACCAGCGCTCCAGACAACTAGTCCGAGACCAGCGCTCCAGACAACTAGTCCGAGACCAGTGCTCCAGACAACTAGTCCGAGACCAGTGCTCCAGACAACTAGTCCGAGACCAGCGCTCCAGACAACTAGTCCGAGACCAGTGCTCCAGACAACTAGTCCGAGACCAGTGCTCCAGACAACTAGTCCGAGACCAGCGCTCCAGACAACTAGTCCGAGACCAGCGCTCCAGACAACTAGTCCGAGACCAGTGCTCCAGACAACTAGTCCGAGACCAGTGCTCCAGACAACTAGTCCGAGACCAGCGCTCCAGACAACTAGTCCGAGACCAGTGCTCCAGACAACTAGTCCGAGACCAGTGCTCCAGACAACTAGTCCGAGACCAGCGCTCCAGACAACTAGCCCGAGACCAGTGCTCCAGACAACTAGCCCGAGACCAGCGCTCCAGACAACTAGTCCGAGACCAGCGCTCCAGACAACTAGCCCGAGACCAGCGCTCCAGACAACTCGTCCGAGACCAGCGCTCCAGACAACTCGTCCGAGACCAGCGCTCCAGACAACTCGTCTGAGATCAGAGGTTCAGACAACTAGCCCGGGTCAGGACTCCAGACAACTAGCCCGGGTCAGGACTCCAGACAACTAGCCCGAGTTAGGACTGCATCTCTCAACTAACCCGGGTCAGGACCCCAGACAACTAACCCGGGTCAGGACCCCAGACAACTAACCCGGGTCAGGACCCCAGACAACTAACCCGGGTCTACTGACACGAGTTAAGTCACCCAGCAGCCCGGTGTGGCCCCGGACGAACCTTGTGCAATGTCGGCGATAGGAACGCTGGGTTTCGTGCTGGGAGCCGGGGGTTGGGTGCTGGCTGCCGCCTGCCTGGGGAACGATCAGTGGAGAGTTTCCACCCTGGATGGCAGCGTGATCACCACCTCCACCATCTACGAGAATCTGTGGAAGAGCTGCGCCAGCGACTCGACCGGCGTTTACAACTGCCGGGACTTCCAAAGCCTGTTCGGGCTCTCAGGTACTGCCAGGGGCTCGGGGGGTTGGTAGCAGACAGAATGTGCGAGAGAAAGAGTGGGGAAGAAGGAGACAGAGGTGTGTGAGAAGCAAAAAACAAAAAGGGTGACATGTGGGGGAGAAGGATCTGCTAAAACTGTGCAACAAAGTCAGAGGGAGAAAGTCAGATAGCAGCACACGCGTTAGAGATGTTCAACAGTACAAGCAGTGAGAGAGAGAACATAGCAACACACCCCATGGATGATAACATAGCCCTGTATCAATCTCAAACTAATCCCACTGCCCCGCTCTCTCCCCATAGCCCTGTATCAATCCTAAACTAACCCACTGCCCGGCTCTCTCCCCATAACCCTGTATCAACCCCAAACTAATCCCACTGCCCCGCTCTCTCCCCATAGCCCTGTATCAATCCCAAACTAATCCCACTGCCCCGCTCTCTCCCCATAGCCCTGTATCAATCCCAAACTAATCCCACTGCCCAGCTCTCTCCCCATAACCCTGTATCAATCCCAAACTAATCCCACTGCCCCGCTCTCTCCCCATAGCCCTGTATCAATCCCAAACTAACCCCATTGCCCCGCTCTCTCCCCATTGCCCTGTATCAATCTCAAACTAATCCCATCGCCCCGCTCTCTCCCCACAGCCCTGTATCAATCCCAAACTCATCCCATCGCCCCACTCTCTCCACATAGCCCTGTATCAATCCCAAACTAATCCCACTGCCCCACTCTCTCCCCATAGCCCAGTATCAATCCCAAACTAATCCCACTGCCCTGCTCTCTCCCCATAGCCCTGTACCAATCCTAAACTAATCCCACTGCCCCGCTCTCTCCCCATAGCCCTGTATCAATCCCAAACTAATCCCACTGCCCCGCTCTCTCTCCATAGCCCTGTATCAATCCCAAACTATCCCCACTGCCCCGCTCTCTCCCCATAGCCCTGTACCAATCCCAAACTAATCCCACTGCACCGCTTTCTCCCCATAGCCCTGCAGTTTCAGCTGGTCCAAATACATTTCACCTTTTCCATTAAAAGATGCAATGATCTCGGCCTCAACCAGTCTCTCTGGCAAAGCATTCCAGTCTCCAACAATTCTGAGTAAATACATTTCTCCTAACCTCTCCCCTCACTCTCTGTGACAATTTAAAACTGCTTGCTCCCAACCAGAGGAAATAGTCTGTCCGTATTCACTTGATCAAATATTTAAAATTTTTAAAAATCTCTAGGAAATCTCCTTTTAGCCTTCTCTGCCCCAGTGGGCCTCAGTATCTCCAGTCTCTCATTCCAGCCACCATCCTGGTGATTCTACACACTGTGCTCTCTATGGTTTTAATGTCCTTTCTATACTGGGCTGCACAGAACCACCCTGTGGACTAACATCGTTTTGTACAAATGTATCATTATTTATTACTCTCACACCCGGAGCAAATTGTGTTGGTCTTTTTATGTGTTTATCTCCCTGCACTCACACATCCTCTGTTCATTCACACCCTTCAGTGTCTTTCCATTCAATGTTTACTCCGAATCCCGATTATTCCTCCAAAAATGGACATCTCCACGTGAAACAGTATCTCCCCCTCATTGCCCATCCCACTAACCTGTATCTGCCTGCTCTCCGCCCAGCCCACTAACCTGTATCTGCCTGCTCTCCGCCCAGCCCACTAACCTGTGTCTGCCTGCTCTCCGCCCAGCCCACTAACCTGTATCTGCCTGCTCTCCACCCAGCCCACTAACCTGTATCTGCCTGCTCTCCGCCCAGCCCACTAACCTGTATCTGCCTGCTCTCCGCCCAGCCCACTAACCTGTATCTGCCTGCTCTCCGCCCAGCCCACTAACCTGTGTCTGCCTGCTCTCCACCCAGCCCACTAACCTGTGTCTGCCTGCTCTCCGCCCAGCCCACTAACCTGTATCTGCCTGCTCTCCGCCCAGCCCACTAACCTGTATCTGCCTGCTCTCCGCCCAGCCCACTAACCTGTGTCTGCCTGCTCTCCGCCCAGCCCACTAACCTGTGTCTGCCTGCTCTCCGCCCAGCCCACTAACCTGTGTCTGCCTGCTCTCCACCCAGCCCACTAACCTGTGTCTGCCTGCTCTCCGCCCAGCCCACTAACCTGTGTCTGCCTGCTCTCCGCCCAGCCCACTAACCTGTGTCTGCCTGCTCTCCGCCCAGCCCACTAACCTGTATCTGCTTGCTCTCCGCCCAGCCCACTAACCTGTGTCTGCCTGCTCTCCGCCCAGCCCACTAACCTGTATCTGCCTGCTCTCCGCCCAGCCCACTAACCTGTATCTGCCTGCTCTCCACCCAGCCCACTAACCTGTGTCTGCCTGCTCTCCGCCCAGCCCACTAACCTGTATCTGCCTGCTCTCCACCCAGCCCACTAACCTGTATCTGCCTGCTTTCCACCCAGTCCACTAACCTGTGTCTGCCTGCTCTCTGCCCAGCCCACTAACCTGTATCTGTTTGCTCTCTATCCATCCCACTAACCTGTATCTGCCTGCTCTCCACCCAGCCGACTAACCTGCATCTACATGCTCTCTGCCCAGCCCACTAACCTGTATCTGCCTGCTCTCTGCCCAGCCCACTAACATGTATCTGCCTGCTCTCCGCCCATCCCACTAACCTGTATCTGCCTGCTCTCTGTCCATCCCACTAACCTGTATCTGCCTGCTCTCTGCCCAGCCCACTAACCTATGTCTGCCTGCTGTCCGCCCAGCCCACTAACCTGTATCTGCTTGGTCTACGCCCAGCCTACTAACCTGCATCTGCCTGCTCTCTAGTTCCTCCCATTAACCTGTATCAGCCTGCTCTCTGCCCAGCCCACTAACCTGTGTCTGCCTGCTCGCTGCTCAGCCTGCTAACCTGTTTCTGCCTGCTCTCAGCCCAGCCCACTAACCTGTGTCTGCCTTCACAGATCACAGAAATCACAGAAACCACACAGTGCAGATAGAGGCCATTTCGGCCCATCGAGCCTGCACCGACACATATCCCACCCGATCCCCGTAACCCCTACACCAACACATATCCCACCCTATCCCCGTAACCCCACGTATTTAATCCCCCGAACACTAAGGGTCAATTTATCATAGCCAATCAACCTAACCCGCACATCTTTGGACTGTGGGAGGAAACCGGAGCACCCGGAGTAAACCCACGCAAACACAGGGAGAATGTGCAAACTACACACAGACAGTCGCCCGAGGCTGGATTCGAACCCGGGTCCCTGGCGCTGTGAGGCAACAGTGCTAACCACTATGCCACCGTGCTGCCTTCTCTCCCTTCTCTCTGCCCAGCCCACTAACCTGTATCTGCCTGCTCTCCGCCCATCTCACTAACCTGTATCTGCCTGCTCACTGTCCATCCCACTAACCTGTATCTGCCTGCTCTCTGCCCAGCCCACTAACTTATGTCTGCCTGCTGTCCGCCCAGCCCACTAACCTGTATCTGCTTGCTCTACGCCCAGCCCACTAACCTGTATCTGCATGCTCTCGGCCCAGCCCACTAAACTGTGTCTGCCTGCTCTCCACCAAGCCCACTAACCTGTATCTGCTTGCTCTCTGCATCAGATGTTTGTGGGTGTGAGTGTGTGAGTGTGAGGGGACGTGTATCGGATGTTTGTGTGTGTGAGTGTGTGAGTGTGAGGAGATGTGTATCGGATGTTTGTGGGTGTGAGTGTGTGAGTGTGAGAGGACGTGTATCGGATGTTTGTGTGTGTGAGTGTGTGAGTGTGAGAGGACGTGTATCGGATGTTTGTGTGTGTGAGTGTGTGAGTGTGAGGAGATGTGTATCGGATGTTTGTGGGTGTGAGTGTGTGAGTGTGAGAGGACGTGTATCGGATGTTTGTGGGTGTGAGTGTGAGAGTCTGGGAGGACGTGTATCGGATGTTTGTGGGTGTGAGTGTGAGTGTGAGGGGACGTGTATCGGATGTTTGTGGGTGTGAGTGTGTGAGTGTGAGAGGACGTGTATCGGATGTTTGTGGGTGTGAGTGTGTGAGTGTGAGAGGACGTGTATCGGATGTTTGTGGGTGTGTGTGAGTGTGAGAGGACGTGTATCGGATGTTTGTGGGTGTGAGTGTGTGAGTGTGAGAGGACATGCATCGGATGTTTACGGGTGTGTGTGTGAGTGTGAGAGGACGTGTAACGGATGTTTGTGGGTGTGAGTGTGTGAGTGTGAGAGGATGTGTATCAGATGTTTGCGGGTGTGAGTGTGTGAGTGTGAGAGGACGTGTATCGGATGTTTGTGGGTGTGAGTTTGTGAGTGTGAGAGGACGTGTATCGGATGTTTGTGGGTGTGAGTGTGTGAGTGTGAGAGGACGTGTATCGGATGTTTGTGGGTGTGAGTGTGTGAGTGTGAGAGGACGTGTATCGGATGTTTGCGGGTGTGAGTGTGTGAGTGTGAGAGGACGTGTATCGGATGTTTGTGGGTGTGAGTTTGTGAGTGTGAGAGGACGTGTATCGGATGTTTGTGTGTGTGAGTGTGTGAGTGTGAGAGGACGTGTGCCGGATGTTTGTGGGTGTGAGTGTGTGAGTGTGAGAGGACATGTATCGGATGTTTGTGGGTGTGAGTGTGAGAGAACGTGTATCGGATGTTTGTGGGTGTGAGTGTGAGAGGACGTGGATCGGATGTTTGTGGGTGTGAGTGCGCGAGTGTGAGAGGACGTGTATCGGATGTTTTTGGGTGTGAGTGTGTGAGTGTGAGAGGACGTGTAACGGATGTTTGTGGGTGTGAGTGTGTGAGTGTGAGAGGACGTGTATTGGATGTTTGTGGGTGTGAGTGTGTGAGTGTGAGAGGACGTGCATCGGATGTTTGTGGGTGAGAGTGTGTGAGAGTGAGAGGACGTGCATCGGAAGTTTGTGGGTGTGAGTGTGTGAGTGTGAGAGGACATGTATCGGATGTTTGTGGGTGTGAGTGTGTAAGTGTGACAGGACGTGTATCGGATGTTTGTGTGTGTGAGTGTGTGAGTGTGAGAGGACGTGTATCGGATGTTTGTGGGTGAGAGTGTGTGAGTGTGAGAGGATGTGCATCGGAAGATTGTGGGTGTGAGTGTGTGAGTGTGAGAGGACGTGTATCGGATGTTTCTGGGTGTGAGTGTGAGAGGACGTATATTGGATGTTTACGGGTGTGAGTGTGTGAGTGTGAGAGGATGTGTATCGGATGTTTGTGGGTGTGAGTGTGTGAGTGTGAGAGGATGTGTATCGGATGTTTGTGGGTGTGAGTGTGTGAGTGTGACAGGACGTGTATCAGATGTTTGTGGGTGTGAGTGTGAGGAGACGTGTATTGGATGTTTGTGGGTGTGAGTGTGTGAGTGTGAGAGGACGTGCATCGGATGTTTGTGGGTGTGAGTGTGTGAGTGTGACAGGACGTGTATCGGATGTTTGTGGGTGTGAGTGTGTGAGTGTGAGAGGACGTGTATCGGATGTTTGTGGGTGTGAGTGTGTGAGTGTGAGAGGGCGTGTATCGGATGTTTGTGGGTGTGATTGTGTGAGTGTGAGAGGACGTGTATCGGATGTTTGTGGGTGTGAGTGTGAGAGTGTGAGAGGACGTGTATCGGATGTTTGTGGGTGTGAGTGTGTGAGTGTGAGAGGGCGTGTATCGGATGTTTGTGGGTGTGAGTGTGAGAGGACGTGTATCGGATGTTTGTGGGCATGAGTGTGTGAGTGTGAGTGGACGTGTATCGGATGTTTGTGGGTGTGAGTGTGAGAGGACATGCATCGGATGTTTGTGGGTGTGAGTGTGTGAGTGTGAGAGGACGTGTATCGGATGTTTGTGGGTGCGAGTGTGTGAGTGTGAGAGGACGTGTATCGGATGTTTGTGGGTGCGAGTGTGTGAGTGTGAGAGGACGTGTATCGGATGTTTGTGGGTGCGAGTGTGTGAGTGTGAGAGGACGTGTATCGGATGTTTGTGGGTGTGAGTGTGAGAGGACTTGTATCGGATGTTTGTGTGAGTGTGTGAGTGTGAGAGGACATGTATCGGATGTTTGTGGGTGTGAGTGTGTGAGTGTGAGAGGACGTGTATCGGATGTTTGTGGGTGTGAGTGTGTGAGTGTGAGGAGACGTGTATCGGATGTTTGTGGGTGTGAGTGTGAGTGTGAGAGGACGTGTATCGGATGTTTGCGGGTGTGAGTGTGTGAGTGTGAGAGGTCGTGTGCCGGATGTTTGTGGGTGTGAGTGTGTGAGTGTGAGAGGACGTGTATCGGATGTTTGTGGGTGTGAGTGTGTGAGTGTGAGAGGACGTGTATCGGATGTTTGTGGGTGTGAGTGTGAGAGGACGTGTATCGGATGTTTGTGGGTGTGAGTGTGAGAGGACGTGTATCGGATGTTTGTGGGTGTGAGTGTGTGAGTGTGAGAGGACGTGGATCGGATGTTTGTGGGTGTGAGTGTGTGAGTGTGAGAGGACGTGTATCGGATGTTTTTGGGTGTGAGTGTGTGAGTGTGAGAGGACGTGTATCGGATGTTTGTGGGTGTGAGTGTGGGAGTGTCAGAGGACGTGTATCGGATGTTTGTGGGTGTGAGTGTGTGAGTGTGAGAGGACGTGCATCGGAAGTTTGTGGGTGTGAGTGTGTGAGTGTGAGAGGACGTGTATCGGATGTTTGTGGGTGTGAGTGTGAGAGGACGTGTATTGGATGTTTGTGGGTGTGAGTGTGTGAGTCTGAGAGGATGTGTATCGGATGTTTGTGGGTGTGAGTGTGTGAGTGTGAGAGGACGTGTGTCGGATGTTTGTGGGTGTGATTGTGTGAGTGTGAGAGGACGTGTATCGGATGTTTGTGGGTGTGAGTGTGAGAGGACGTGTATTGGATGTTTGTGGGTGTGAGTGTGTGAGTGTGAGAGGATGTGTATCGGATGTTTGTGGGTGTGAGTGTGTGAGTGTGAGAGGACGTGTGTCGGATGTTTGTGGGTGTGATTGTGTGAGTGTGAGAGGACGTGTATCGGATGTTTGTGGGTGTGAGTGTGTGAGTGTGAGAGGACGTGTATCGGATGTTTGTGGGTGTGAGTGTGTGAGTGTGAGAGGACGTGTATCGGATGTTTGTGGGTGTGAGTGTGTGAGTGTGAGAGGACGTGTATTGGATGTTTGTGGGTGTGAGTGTGTGAGTGTGAGAGGACGTGTATAGGATGTTTGTGGGTGTGAGTGTGTGAGTGTGAGAGGATGTGTATCAGATGTTTGTGGGTGTGAGTGTGTGAGTGTGAGAGGACGTGTATCAGATGTTTGTGGGTGTGAGTGTGTGAGTGTGAGAGGAGGTGTATCGGATGTTTGTGGGTGGGTGTGTGAGTGTGAGAGGACGTGTATCGGATGTTTGTGGTTGTGAGTGTGCGAGTGTGAGAGGACGTGTATCGGATGTTTGTGGGTGTGAGTGTGTGATTGAGAGGACGTGTATCGGATGTTTGTGGGTGTGAGTGTGTGAGTGTGAGAGGACGTGTATCGGATGTTTGTGGGTGTGAGTGTGTGAGTGTGAGAGGACGTGTATCGGATGTTTGTGGGTGTGAGTGTGTGAGTGTGAGAGGACGGGTATCGGATGTTTGTGGGTGTGAGTGTGTGAGTGTGAGAGGACGTGTATCGGATGTTTCTGGGTGTGAGTGTGTGAGTGTGAGATGACGTGTATCGGATGTTTGTGGGTGTGTGTGTGTGTGAGTGTGAGAGGACGTGTATCGGATGTTTGTGGGTGTGAGTGTGTGAGTGTGAGAGGACGTGTATCGGATGTTTCTGGGTGTGTGTGTGAGTGTGAGAGGACGTGTATCGGAAGTTTGTGGGTGTGAGTGTGTGAGTGTGAGTGGACATGTATCGGATGTTTGTGGGTGTCAGTGTGTGAGTGTGAGTGGACGTGTATCGGATGTTTGTGGGTGTGAGTGTGTGAGTGTGAGAGGATGTGTATCGGATGTTTCTGGGTGTGTGTGTGAGTGTGAGAGGACGTGTATCGGAAGTTTGTGGGTGTGAGTGTGTGAGTGTGAGTGGACGTGTATCGGATGTTTGTGGGTGTGAGTGTGTGAGTGTGAGAGGATGTGTATCGGATGTTTGTGTGTGTGAGTGTGTGAGTGTGAGTGGACGTGTGTCGGATGTTTGTGGGTGTGAGTGTGTGAGTGTGAGAGGACGTGTATCGGATGTTTGTGGGTGTGAGTGTGTGAGTGTGAGAGGACGTGTATCGGATGTTTGTGGGTGTGAGTGTGTGAGTGTGAGAGGACGTGTATCGGATGTTTGTGGGTGTGAGTGTGTGAGTGTGAGAGGACGTGTATCGGATGTTTGTGGGTGTGAGTGTGTGAGTGTGAGTGGACGTGTGTCGGATGTTTGTGGGTGTGAGTGTGTGAGTGTGAGAGGACGTGTATCGGATGTTTGTGGGTGTGAGTGTGTGAGTGTGAGAGGATGTGTATCGGATGTTTGTGGGTGTGAGTGTGTGAGTGTGAGAGGACGTGTATCGGATGTTTGTGGGTGTGTGAGTGTGAGAGGACGTGTATCGGATGTTTGTGGGTGTGAGTGTGTGAGTGTGAGAGGACGTGTATCGGATGTTTGTGGGTGTGAGTGTGTGAGTGTGAGAGGACGTGTATTGGATGTTTGTGGGTGTGAGTGTGTGAGTGTGAGAGGACGTGTATCGGATGTTTGTGGGTGTGAGTGTGTGAGTGTGAGAGGACGTGTATTGGATGTTTGTGGGTGTGAGTGTGAGTGTGAGAGGACGTGTATCGGATGTTTGTGGGTGTGAGTGTGTGAGTGTGAGAGGACGTGTATCGGATGTTTGTGGGTGTGAGTGTGTGAGTGTGAGAGGATGTGTATCGGATGTTTGTGGGTGTGTGAGTGTGAGAGGACGTGTATCGGATGTTTGTGGGTGTGAGTGTGTGAGTGTGAGAGGACGTGTATTGGATGTTTGTGGGTGTGAGTGTGTGAGTGTGAGAGGACGTGTATTGGATGTTTGTGGGTGTGAGTGTGTGAGTGTGAGAGGACGTGTATCGGATGTTTGTGGGTGTGAGTGTGTGAGTGTGAGAGGACGTGTATTGGATGTTTGTGGGTGTGAGTGTGTGAGTGTGAGAGGACGTGTATCGGATGTTTGTGGGTGTGAGTGTGTGAGTGTGAGTGGACGTGTATCGGATGTTTGTGGGTGTGAGTGTGTGAGTGTGAGAGGACGTGTATTGGATGTTTGTGGGTGTGAGTGTGTGAGTGTGAGTGGACGTGTGTCGGATGTTTGTGGGTGTCAGTGTGTGAGTGTGAGTGGACGTGTATCGGATGTTTGTGGGTGTGAGTGTGTGAGTGTGAGAGGACGTGTATCGGATGTTTGTGGGTGTGAGTGTGTGAGTGTGAGAGGACGTGTATCGGATGTTTGTGGGTGTGAGTGTGTGAGTGTCAGAGGACGTGTAACGGATGTTTGTGGGTGTGAGTGTGTGAGTGTGAGAGGACGTGTATCAGATGTTTGTGGGTGTGAGTGTGTGAGTGTGAGTGGACGTGTATTGGATGTTTGTGGGTGTGAGTGTGTGAGTGTGAGAGGACGTGTATTGGATGTTTGTGGGTGTGAGTGTGTGAGTGTGAGAGGACGTGTATCAGATGTTTGTGGGTGTGAGTGTGTGAGTGTGAGTGGACGTGTATTGGATGTTTGTGGGTGTGAGTGTGTGAGTGTGAGAGGACGTGTATTGGATGTTTGTGGGTGTGAGTGTGTGAGTGTGAGAGGACGTGTATCGGATGTTTGTGGGTGTGAGTGTGTGAGTGTGAGAGGACGTGTATCGGATGTTTGTGGGTGTGAGTGTGTGAGTGTGAGAGGACGTGTATCGGATGTTTGTGGGTGAGAGTGTGTGAGTGTGAGAGGACGTGTATTGGATGTTTGTGGGTGTGAGTGTGTGAGTGTGAGAGGACGTGTATCGGATGTTTGTGGGTGTGAGTGTGTGAGTGTGAGAGGACGTGTATCGGATGTTTGTGGGTGTGAGTGTGTGAGTGTGAGAGGATGTGTATCGGATGTTTGTGGGTGTGAGTGTGTGAGAGGACGTGTATCGGATGTTTGTGGGTGTGAGTGTGTGAGTGTGAGAGGACGTGTATTGGATGTTTGTGGGTGTGAGTGTGTGAGTGTGAGAGGACGTGTATCGGATGTTTGTGGGTGTGAGTGTGTGAGTGTGAGAGGACGTGTATCGGATGTTTGTGGGTGTGAGTGTGTGAGTGTGAGAGGACGTGTATCGGATGTTTGTGGGTGTGAGTGTGTGAGTGTGAGAGGACGTGTATCGGATGTTTGTGGGTGTGAGTGTGTGAGTGTGAGAGGACGTGTATCGGATGTTTGTGGGTGTGAGTGTGTGAGTGTGAGAGGACGTGTATCGGATGTTTGTGGGTGTGAGTGTGAGAGTGTGAGAGGACGTGTATCGGATGTTTGTGGGTGTGAGTGTGTGAGTGTGAGAGGACGTGTATCGGATGTTTGTGGGTGTGAGTGTGTGAGTGTGAGAGGACGTGTATCGGATGTTTGTGGGTGTGAGTGTGTGAGTGTGAGAGGACGTATATCGGATGTCTCTGTGCGATGACCTTTTGATGTTTTAGCATTGAATGGCTGTAATCAATTCCTGGTGATATGATTCAGTGGGTTGAATAGTATCAATGATTACCGATACGGCGGAATGCCGCTCTGATCACAGTCCATATCTTATCAGCCCCGTGAGAGCGTTAATGTGACTTGATGTGTGAACGGAGAAGCTGAACGGAAATAGCGCAGAAATTAAATTCTTCAGAAAGCTATCGGTGGAAACCCAATGTCTAGGTTCAGTGTTTTTTATGTTTGGGGATTTTTCAATTAAGGACCGTAAAATGGGGAATGAATAATCAGAGGGGAGCACAGGAACTGAAGGAGTGTCTGAGGGGGTAGTGGGACTGTAGGAGTGTCTGAGGGAGGCGGGGGGAGTGGGCGGGGGAATAAACCTCCCTCTACACCGTCCCATCAAACACTCCCAGGGCAGGTACAGCACGGGTCAGATACAGAGTAAAGCTCCCTCTACACCGTCCCATCAAACACTCCCAGGGCAAGTACAGCACGGGTTAGATATAGAGTAAAGCTCCCTCTACACTGTCCCATCAAACACTCCCAGGGCAGGTACAGCACGGGTTAGATACAGAGTAAAGCTCCCTCTACACCGTCCCATCAAACACTCCCAGGGCAAGTACAGCACGGGTTAGATACAGAGTAAAGCTCCCTCTACACCGTCCCATCAAACACTCCCAGGGCAGGTACAGCACGGGTTAGATACAGAGTAAAGCTCCCTCTACACCGTCCCATCAAACACTCCCAGGGCAAGTACAGCACGGGTTAGATACAGAGTAAAGCTCCCTCTACACTGTCCCATCAAACACTCCCAGGACAGGTACAGCACAGGTTAGATGCAGAGTAAAGCTCCCTCTACACTGTCCCATCAAACACTCCCAGGGCAGGTACAGCACGGGTTAGATACAGAGTAAAGCTCCCTCTACACTGTCCCATCAAACACTCCCAGGGCAGGTACAGCACGGGTTAGATACAGAGTAAAGCTCCCTCTACACTGTCCCATCAAACACTCCCAGGGCAGGTACAGCACGGGGTTAGATACAGAGTAAAGCTCCCTCTACACTGTCCCATCAAACACTCCCAGGGCAGGTACAGCACGGGTTAGATACAGAGTAAAGCTCCCTCTACACTGTCTCATCAAACACTCCCAGGGCAGGTACAGCACGGGTTAGATACAGAGTAAAGCTCCCTCTACACTGACCCATCAAACACTCCCAGGGCAGGTACAGCACGGGTTAGATACAGAGTAAAGCTCCCTCTACACTGACCCATCAAACACTCCCAGGGCAGGTACAGCACGGGTTAAAGATTAAAGCTCATAGAAACAGAGAAACATAGAAGATAGGAGCAGGAGTCGGCCATTCGGCCCCTCGAACCTGCTCCGCCATTCAATGAGATCATGGCTGATCATCTAAATTCAGTACCCTGTCCCTGACTTCTCCCCATATCCCTTGATCCCTTTAGCCTTAAGAAATATATCCAACTCCTTCTTGAATATATTTAATGAACTGGCCTCCACCGCCCTCTGTGGCAGAGAATTCCACAGGTTCACCACTCTCTGGGTGAAGAAATTCCTCCTCATCTCTGCCCTAAATGGCTTCCCCCTTATCCTTAGACTATGACCCCTGGTTCTGGACTCCCCGGCCATCGGGAACATCCTTCCTGCATCTAGTCTGTCCAGGCCTGACAGAATTCTATAGGTTCCGATGAGATCCCCTCTCAATCTTCTAAACTCCAGTGAGTATAAGCCCAATCGACACAATCTCTCCTCATACGTCATTCCTGCCATCCCAGGTATGAGCCTGGTGAATCTTCGCTGCACTCATTCCATGGCAAGAACATCCTTCCTCAGATAAGGCGACCAAAACTGCACACAATACTCAAGGTGCGGTCTCACCAAGGCCCTGTACAACTGCAGCAAGACATCCTTGTTCCTGTACTCGAACCCTCTTGCTACGAAGGACAACGTACCATTTGCCTTCTTAACCGACTGCTGCACCTGCATGCTTACCTTCAGTGACTGGTGCACAAGGACACCCAGGTCTCTTTGCACTTTCCCTTCTCCCAATCTATTGCCATTCAAATAATCTGCCTTCCTGTTTTTGCCACCAAAGTGGATAACCTCGCATTTATCCACATTATAGTGCATTTGCCATGTTTCTGCCCAATCACCCAACCTATCCAAATCGTACTGGAGTTTCACGACATCCTTCTCACAGCTTACCCTCCCACCCAGCTTTGTGTCGTCTGCAAATTTGGAGATTTTACATCCAATTTCCTCGTCCAGATTCATTAGTTTAATATATATATATGAACAGCTGGGGTCCTAGGACCGATCCTTGCGGTACCCCACTAGTCACTGCCTGCCACTCGGAAAACGACCCGTTTATTCCAACTCTTTGCTTTCTAACTGCCAACCAGTTCTCTATCCAAGTGAATACCTTGCCCCCAATCCCATGTGCCTTAACTTTACACGCTAATCTCTTGTGTGGGACCTTATCGAAAGCCTTCTGAAAGTCCAAATACACCACATCCACTGGTTCTCCCTTATCTATTTTACCAGTTACATCCTCAAAAAATTCCAGTAGATTAGTCAAGCACGATTTACCTTTCGTAAGTCCATGTTGACTTTGTCCGATCCTGTCACTGTTTTCCAAGTGCTCTGATATTACATCTTTTATAATGGATTCTAGCATTTTCCCCACTACCGATGTCAGGCTTACCGGTCTATAATTCCCCGCTTTTTCTCTACCACCTTTTTTGAATAGTGGGGTAACATTAGCTACCCTCCAATCCATGGGTACCGTTCCAGAGTCTGTCGAGTTCTGGAAGATGACCAGCAATGCACCTACTATCTCCAGGGCCACTTCCTTAAGTACCCTAGGATGTAGATTATCAGGCCCTGGGGATTTATCGGCTTTCAATCCAGTCAACTTCCCCAACACCATTTCCCTACAGATATTGATTTCTTTCAGTTCCTCCCTCTCATTAGTCCCTATGTTCCCCGGCATCTCTGGGAGGTTATTTGTGTCCTCCTTTGTGAAGACAGAACCAAAATATGTATTTAATTGGATCTGCCATTTCTTTGTTCCCCATTATAAATTCTCCTGATTCTGACTTTAAGGGACCTACGCTTGACTTCACCAATCTTTTTCTCTTCACATATCTATAAAAGCTTTTACAGTCAGTTTTTATGTTCCCTGCAAGCTTACTTTCATAATCTATTTTCCCCCTCTTAATTAATCCCTTTGTCCTCCTTTGCTGAATCCTAAACTGTTCCCAATCCTCAGGTTTGCTGCTTTTTCTGGCCAATTTTTATGTCCTCTCTTTGGATCTTATGTTATCCCTAATTTCCCTTGTTAGCCCCTCTACACTGTCCCCATCAAACACTCCCAGGGCAGGTACAGCACGGGTTAGATACAGAGTAAAGCTCCCTCTAAACTGTCCCCGTCAAACACTCCCAGGGCAGGTACAGCATGGGTTAGATACAGAGTAAAGCTCCCTCTACACTCTCCCATCAAACGTTCGCAGGGCAGGTACAGCACGGGTTAGATACAGAGTAAAGCTCCCACTACACTGTCCCATCTAACACTCCCAGGGCAGGTACAGCACGGGTTAGATACAGGGTAAAGCTCCCTCTGCACTGTCCCATCAAACACTCCCAGGGCAGGTACAGCACGGGTTAGATCTAGAGTAAAGCTCCCTCTACACTGTCCCATCAAACACTCCCAGGGCAGGTACAGCACGGGTTAGATACAGAGTAAAGCTCCCTCTACACTGTCCCATCAAACACTCCCAGGGCAGGTACAGCACGGGTTAGATACAGAGTAAAGCTCCCTCTACACTGTCCCATCAAACACTACCAGGGCAGGTACAGCACGAGTTCGATACAGAGTAAAGCTCCCTCTACACTCCCATCAAACACTCCCAGGGCAGCTACAGCACGGGTTAGATACAGAGTAAAGCTCATAGAAACAGAGAAACATAGAAGATAGGAGCAGGAGTAGGCCATTCGGCCCCTCGAACCTGCTCCGCCATTCAATGAGATCATGGCTGATCATCTAAATTCAGTACCCTGTCCCTGCCTTCTCCCCATATCCGTTGATCCCTTTAGCCTTAAGAAATATATCCAACTCCTTCTTGAATATATTTAATGAACTGGCCTCCACCGCCCTCTGTGGCAGAGAATTCCACAGGTTCACCACTCTCTGGGTGAAGAAATTCCTCCTCATCTCTGTCCTAAATGGCTTACCCCTTATCCTTAGACTGTGACCTCTGGTTCTGGACTCCCCGGCCATCGGGAACATCCTTCCCGCATCTAGTCTGTCCAGGCCTGACAGAATTTTATAGGTTTCGATGAGATTCCCTCTCAAGCTTCTAAACTCCAGTGAGTATAAGCCCAATCGACACAATCTCTCCTCATACGTCATTCCTGCCATCCCAGGTATCAACCTGGTGAATCTTCGCTGTACTTCTTCCATGGCAAGAACATCCTTCCTCAGATAAGGCGACCAAAACTGCACACAATACTCAAGGTGCGGTCTCACCAAGGCCCTGTACAACTGCAGCAAGACATCCTTGTTCCTGTACTCAAACCCTCTTGCTACGAAGGCCAACATACCATTTGCCTTCTTAACCGCCTGCTGCACCTGCATGCATACCTTCAGCGACTGGTGCACAAGGACACCCAGGTCTCTTTGCACTTTCCCTTCTCCCAATCTATTGCCATTCAAATAATCTGCCTTCCTGTTTTTGCCACCAAAGTGGATAACCTCACATTTATCCACATTATAGTGCATTTACCATGTTTCTGCCCAATCACCCAACCTGTCCAAATCGTACTGGAGTTTCACGACATCCTTCTCACAGCGTACCCTCCCCCCCAGCTTTGTGTCGTCTGCAAATTTGGAGATATTACATCCAATTTCCTCGTCCAGATCATTAATATATTTTGTGAACAGCTGGGGTCCTAGGACTGATCCTTGCGGTACCCCACTAGTCACTGCCTGCCACTCGGAAAACGACCCGTTCATTCCAACTCTTTGCTTTCTATCTGCCAACCAGTTCTCTATCCAAGTGAATACCTTGCCCCCAATCCCATGTGCCTTAATTTTGCACGCTAATCTCTTATGCGGGGCCTTATCTAAAGCCTTCTGAAAGTCCAAATACACCACATCCACTGGTTCTCTCTTACCTATTTTACCAGTTACATCCTCAAAAAATTCCAGTAGATTAGTCAAGCACGATTTACCTTTTGTAAATCCATGTTGACTTTGTCTGATCCTGTCACTGTTTTCCAAGTGCTCTGCTAATACATCTTTTATAATGGATTCTAGCATTTTCCCCACTACCGATGTCAGGCTTACCGGTCTATAATTCCCTGCTTTTTCTCTACCACCTTTTTTGAATAGTGGGGTAACATTAGCTACCCTCCAATCCATGGGTACTGTTCCAGAGTCTATCGAGTTCTGGAAGATGACCAGCAATGCACCTACTATCTCCAGGGCCGCTTCCTTAAGTACCCTAGGATGTAGATTATCAGGCCCTGGGGATTTATCGGCTTTCAATCCCGTCAACTTCCCCAACATCACTTCCCTACAAATATTGATTTCTATCAGTTCCACCCTTTCATCAGACACGATGTTCCCCGGCATCTCTGGGAGGTTATTTGTGTCCTCCTTTGTGAAGACAGAACCAAAATATGTATTTAATTGGATCTGCCATTTCTTTGTTCCCCATTATAAATTCTCCTGATTCTGACTTTAAGGGACCTACGCTTGACTTCACCAATCTTTTTCTCTTTACATATCTATAAAAGCTTTTACAGTCAGTTTTTATGTTCCCTGCAAGCTTACTTTCATAATCTATTTCCCCCCTCTTAATTAATCCCTTTGTCCTCCTTTGCTGAATCCTAAACTGCTCCCAATCCTCAGGTTTGCTGCTTTTTCTGGCCAATTTTTATGTCCTCTCTTTGGATCTTATGTTATCCCTAATTTCCCTTGTTAGCCCCTCTACACTGTCCCCATCAAACACTCCCAGGGCAGGTACAGCACGGGTTAGATTCAGAGTAAAGCTCCGTCTAAACTGTCCCCGTCAAACACTCCCAGGGCAGGTACAGCATGGGTTAGATACAGAGTAAAGCTCCCTCTACACTGTCCCATCAAACGTTCGCAGGGCAGGTACAGCACGGGTTAGATACAGAGTAATGCTCCCACTACACTGTCCCATTAAACACTTCCAGGGCAGGTACAGCACGGGTCAGATACAGAGTAAAGCAGAGACAAAGTCAACATTTGGGAATAGCTTAGACCGGTGGTTGACGGGATCTGGGAACAGGGCGGGTACATGGGATCAGGACACTGCTTCTGTTCAAGCAGAAACTTGGGAGGAATACTGTGAAGTGTTGGGTTATTTTTTCGAAGCAAATGAAATAAATGATGCCGGAAAAAGGAAAGCCATTCTGCTTAGTTCAGTGGGAAGCCAAAGCTACAGTTTGATGAAGAACCTGCTCAGTCCTGAAAAGCCTGGAGAGAAATCACTTGTTGAATTAGTGGCCTTGCTAAAAGAACATTTCAACCCTAAGCCTAGTGAGATTGTACAGCGGTTCAAGTTTAATTCAAGGAACAGAAAAGAGGAAGAGAGTGTAATGGACTATGTAGCAGTGTTGCGTAAATTAGCACAAGATTGCAATTATGGGAACAACCTGAAGGAAATGCTGCGAGATAGGCTAGTCTGCGGAATAATGGATGACCGAATGCAGCGGAGATTATTATCCGAGACTGGGCTTACTTATGAAAAAGCATTGGAACTTGCTCTAGCCATAGAGACAGCGAACCGAGATGTAAAGGAAATACAGGGTTCAGACAGGGCTAATGCTAAGCAAGTTGCAGGTCCGGTTGTGCACAAGTTGAACATGCGTCAGAAACCACAACGTGAGCATGTGAAGGCATGTTATAGATGCAAGGGCAATCACCTGGCGAGTGAATGCCGGTTTCTGGAGGAAAAGTGCTACAAGTGTGGGAAACAAGGACACATAAAACGAGCTTGCAGGGCGAAATCACCTGTGGAGGAATCCAAACCAAAAGGTGGAGGAAAGCAAAACCAAGGGAGAGAAGTGAAAAAACATGGAGCACACCACATCAGCGGGGAAGCTGTTCATAATGTATAGCATGTTAGAGAACATTCCAAAAGTGGCTCCTATCACATTGCAACTGACAGTAAATGACTCTAAGGTGAACTTTGAAGTGGATACAGGGTGCGGCGTGACCATAATGAACAAGGCAGAGTACTCAAAATTGTGGAATCGTGCAAAAGTTCCAGAGTTAAAGCCTTGCTCCCTGCATCTTAAAACATATACAGGTGAACGAGTAGCGACATTAGGTACAGCTAAGGTAACTGTGCAACACAGGAACACGGTGGAACAGCTACCTGTAGTTATAGTATTGGGTACCGGACCAAACCTGTTAGGTCGGGGCTGGATAAAATAACTTAAATTAGACTGGAGAGCAGTACATCAAATAGATGCGGGCAAACAGTTGACTTTGCAAGAAGTGTTGAGTGAACATGCGAATGTGTTCAAGGAGGATCTTGGCACATTTAATGGGCCCCCCAGCTAAGATTTATGTAGACAAGGAGGCACCGCCAAGGTTTTTTAAACAACGACCTGTGCCTTATGCCATGAAGCCAAAGGTAGAGGCTGAGCTTGACCGTCTATTGAGAGAGAACATGCTGGAGCCAGTGAAATGTTTGGAATGGGCAGCTCCCATAGTACCTGTTTTAAAACCGGACAATTCGGTAAGACTCTGTGGAGACTATAAATTGACAGTCAATCGGGTGTCCAAACTAGAGCAGTATCCTATTCCCAAAACAGAGGATCTCTTTGCAAACCTGGCTGGAGGAAAGAAATTCACAAAGTTGGATATGAGCCATGCCTACTTGCAGATTACACTGGATGACGAATCAAAGAAGTATGTCACCATAAATACACACAAGGGCTTGTTTACATATAACCGCTTACCGTTTGGTGTCTCATCTAGTCCAGCTATCTTCCAGAGGACAATCGAAGGTGTACTGCAAGGGATTCCACATGTTTCCATCTATCTGGATGACATTCTGGTGACGGGAAGAACTGACCAGGAGCATCTGAGCACTCTGAGAGAGGTACTACAGAGATTGGAGAGGGCAGGGTTCCGGCTCAAGAGGAGTAAGTGCACTTTCCTGGGGAATGAGGCAGTGTTCCTGGGACACAGAGTGGACGCCACCGGGCTCCATCCACTCAAGGAGAAGGTACAAGCACTGCAGGACGCCCCTGCTCCTACAAATGTGACTGAGTTAAAAGCTTACCTGGGACTGCTGAACTATTATAACAGGTTTTTACCAAACTTGTCAACTGTGTTAGCACCTCTTCACAAACTACTGCATAAGGAGACACAGTGGCAGTGGGGAGAGGAGCAGGGGGTTTCATTTGAACAGTCCAAGAAACTGATGCTGTCGTCGGATGTGCTGGTTCACTACAATGCAGAGAAAGACATCATTCTCTCTTGTGACGCTTCACCTTACGGGGTGGGGGCAGTTCTTTCACACTGCATGGAAGATGGAACTGAAAGACCAATAGGGTTTATGTCCCGAACTCTAACACCAGCGGAAAAGAACTATTCCCAGTTAGACAAAGAGGGGTTAGCAGTAATGTTTGGGTTACAGAGGTTCCACAAGTACATATATGGCAGGAAGTTCACCATATGCACCGATCATAAACCTCTTATCGCTCTTTTCAATGAAACGAAAGCAGTTCCACAGATGGTGTCACCCCGGATCCAGAGGTGGGCCGTGACGTTGAGGGCATATGAGTATGTCATCGTCTACAAGGCGGGCAAGTACCATGGGAACGCAGATGCCTTGAGCCGTCTTCCACTGCCAGGCACACCTATCCGTGCAGCTCCAGAGGACAGAGTGTTGATGTTGGAGGACACTGACACAGCACTTGTGACTGCAGAGCAAGTAAGACCATGGACAGGTAAAGATCCAGTACTGTCTAGAGTTCGAGAATATGTGGTGAGGGGATGGCCACAGCATCCGGAAGGGGCTGACTTCACACCCTACAGTGTCAGGAAAACAGAGCTGAGTGTGCAGGATGGTTGCGTGTTGTGGGGAGCACGAGTGATTATTCCACAGCCAGCACGACAGTCTATCCTACAGCAACTACATCAGTGTCATCCTGGGGTCTCGCATATGAAAGCCTTGGTTGGGAGTTACTTGTGGTGGCCAAAGCTAGATGAGGAGATAGAAAATCTTGTCAAGACATGCAGCACTTGTCAAGTACACAGGAAGGCACCAGCAGCGGCTCCTCTCCACCCCTGGGAGTGGCCGGATAAACCATGGACAAGATTGCACTTAGATTATGCGGGTCCATTCATGGGGAAGATGTTCCTCATAATCATTGATGCACATTCCAAATGGATGGATGTTTATCCGGTAAATTCTGCTTCCGCCACTACTACTATTGACTGCCTGCGTTGGAGCTTCAGTAATCAAGGGCTACCGGAGATCGTGGTGAGTGACAATGCCACTTGTTTTGTGAGTACAGAGACAAAAGAGTTCTTGAGAAAAAATGGCATAGTGCAGGTGACCTCGGCTCCATATCATCCGTCCTCAAATGGACTTGCGGAGAGAGCCGTACAAACATTTAAAGAGATGATGAAAAAAAGTGCAGAAGGGAGTTTAGCAGCCAAAGTGTCACGGGTTCTGTTCAGCTACAGAATAAGACCTCAATCCACCACTGGACCCTCTCCTGCTGAGGTGTTATTAGGTCGTAGACTACGCTCCACTCTTGACCTTGTCCACCCAGACCTAAAAAGGAAAATGGAAAACAGACAAAACAAACAAAAAGAGAACCATGACAAAAGAACAAAGAGCCGAAGTTTTGGAGAAGGAGATGCGGTCCTTACCAGGAATTTCAGTTATGGACCCAAGTGGATTCCTGGTTTCATAGACTCAATGACTGGTCCCGTATCATACAAGGTCATGTTGGGTGATGATAGGGTAGTACGCAGACATGTAGATCAGATACTTACCAGACAAGGGGAAATTGAAATGAAGGTTCCAGATGCAATGGCTGAGGACAGGTTTGCCCCCAGTTATCCAACTGCATCTGTAGTGCCACCACCAGGGACAGAGACAATTCCACAGGAACCCATTCGTCAAGAGGAAACCATCATTGTAGAGTCAGATACTCCGAGCACTGCTCATGAGCAGCTGGTGGCTTCACCACAAACAAGCAGGGACTTTACTGTCAGACGTTCACAAAGGACTCGCAAGCTACCAGAGAGATTGATACTGACCTGTTAGATTCATCAAGTATGGAACATGGTGAATGGAGACTTCTTATGTGACCCTTAGGAATGGTTGTTTGTTAAGAAATTCAGACTGAAATCTTAAGGGGGGAGGGATATAGTAATCTGGGATGTTATGATTAAGGTTATCCACCAGGTGGTGCTGTAGCCAATGCTGTTGCTAAGGTCAGGGGTTGCTTCCTGTTAAGGTCAGGGGTTAGCTTCCTGCTAAGGTCAGCAAAGGTGCAATGCCTGGAAGCAGGCCTGCCTGGTTGTCTCGCAGTCGTTCAATAAAGTATTCGTATTAATCCTCCTACCTCGCCTCTTCGAGTTCCTTGTCTCACTCCATGGATTTATCGCAGGTTGAAGGGATATGTGGACAGGTCCCGTGTGGCGGGTGAACACGCGCAGTGACTGATTGGGCCGAATGGCCCGCTTATGTCTCGTAACTTCTAAAATTGGCAGATTTGAAATACAAAGAAGTTTAAGGAGTACTGAAGTTGTGCTCCACAAAGCTGCCCATTTCTGGGGGAGGGATCTCACTCAGCGGATAGCTGCAATAATTTAAATGTGATTAACTTGGCTCGTCCAAATGCTAGATGTACGTTTACTAGCCCTTAGAGTCAGGCTTGTTTGGTACTGAAAATTCAAATTCTGATTTGATTGGACGCTGGGTATCTGTGCGGTGATTTGATTGGATGCTGGATATCTGTTCAGTGATTTGATTGGGCGCTGGGTATCTGTGCAGTGATTTGATTGGACGCTGGGTATCTGTGCAGTGATTTGATTGGGCGCTAGGTGTCTGTGCGGTGATTTGATTGGACGCTGGGTATCTGTTCTGTGATTTGATTGGACGCTGGGTATCTGTGCGGTGATTTGATTGGGCGCTGGGTATCTGTGCGGTGATTTGATTGGATGCTGGGTATCTGTTCAGTGATTTGATTGGGCGTTGGGTATCTGTGCAGTGATTTGATTGGGCGCTGGGTATCTGTGCAGTGATTTGATTGGGCGCTAGGTGTCTGTGCGGTGATTTGATTGGACGCTGGGTATCTGTTCTGTGATTTGATTGGATGCTGGGTATCTGTTCTGTGATTTGATTGGATGCTGGGTATCTGTTCAGTGATTTGATTGGGCGTTGGGTATCTGTGCAGTGATTTGATTGGGCGCTGGGTATCTGTGCAGTGATTTGATTGGGCGCTAGGTATCTGTGCGGTGATTTGATTGGGCGCTGGGTATCTGTGCGGTGATTTGATTGGATGCTGGGTATCTGTGCAGTGATTTGATTGGATGCTGGGTATCTGTGCGGTGATTTGATTGGGTGCTGGGTATCCGTGCGGTGATTTGATTGGACGCTGGGTATCTGTTCAAGGATTTGATTGGGCGCTGGGTATCTGTGTGCGGTGATTTGATTGGATGCTGGGTATCTGTGCGGTGATTTGATTGGACGCTGGGTATCTGTGCGGTGATTTGATTGGATGCTGGGTATCTGTGTGCTGATTTGATTGGATGCTGGGTATCTGTGCGGTGATTTGATTGGATGCTGGGTATCTGTGCGGTGATTTGATTGGACGCTGGTATCTGTGCAGTGATTTGATTGGGCGCTGGGTATCTGTGCTGATTTGATTGGACGCTGGGTATCTGTGCGGTGATTTGATTGGGCGCTGGGTATCTGTGCAGTGATTTGATTGGATGCTGGGTATCTGTGTGCTGACTTGATTGGATGCTGGGTATCTGTGCGGTGATTTGATTGGATGCTGGGTATCTGTGCGGTGATTTGATTGGACGCTGGTATCTGTGCGGTGATTTGATTGGGCGCTGGGTATCTGTGCTGATTTGATTGGACGCTGGGTATCTGTGCGGTGATTTGATTGGGCGCTGGGTATCTGTGCAGTGATTTGATTGGATGCTGGGTATCTGTGCGGTGATTTGATTGGGCGCTGGGTATCCGTGCGGTGATTTGATTGGATGCTGGGTATCTGTTCAAGGATTTGATTGGGCGCTGGGTATCCGTGCGGTGATTTGATTGGCTGCTGGGTATCTGTGCGGTGATTTGATTGGGCGCTGGGTATCTGTGTGCTGATTTGATTGGATGCTGGGTACCTGTGCGGTGATTTGATGGGACGCTGGGTATCTGTGCGGTGATTTGATTGGATGCTGGGTATCTGTGCGGTGATTTGATTGGACACTGGGTATCTGTGCGGTGATTTGATTGGATGCTGGGTATCTGTGTGCTGATTTGATTGGATGCTGGGTATCTGTGCGGTGATTTGATTGGATGCTGGGTATCTGTGCGGTGATTTGATTGGACGCTGGTATCTGTGCAGTGATTTGATTGGGCGCTGGGTATCTGTGCTGATTTGATTGGACGCTGGGTATCTGTGCGGTGATTTGATTGGGCGCTGGGTACCTGTGCGGTGATTTGATTGGACGCTGGGTATCTGTGCGGTGATTTGATTGGGCGCTGGGTATCTGTGCTGATTTGATTGGACACTGGGTATCTGTGCGGTGATTTGATTGGACGCTGGGTATCTGTGCGGTGATTTGATTGGACGCTGGGTATCTGTGCGGTGATTTGATTGGGCGCTGGGTATCTGTGCGGTGATTTGATTGGATGCTGGGTATCTGTGCGGTGATTTGATTGGGCGCTGGGTATCTGTGCGGTGATTTGATGGGACGCTGGGTATCTGTTCGGTGATTTGATTGGACGCTGGGTATCTGTGCGGTGATTTGATTGGGCGCTGGGTATCTGTGCGGTGATTTGATTGGATGCTGGGTATCTGTGCGGTGATTTGATTGGACGCTGGGTGTTTGTGCGGTGATTTGAATGGACAACAACAAAAATAACAACTTGTATTTATTTGGCCTTTAAATGTAGTAAAACATCCCAAGGCGCTTCACAGGAATGTTATAAAACAAAATTTGACACTGAGCCACATAAGTAGATATTAGAGCAGGCGGCCAAACGCTTGTTTAAAGAGAGAGGTTTTAAGAAGCTTCTTAAAGGAGGAGAGAGAAGTAGCGGTGATTTGAAGGCAGATTATTATTTGAATGGCAATAGATTGGGAGAAGGGGCAGTGCAACGAGACCTGGGTGTTCTTGTGCACCAGTCGCTGAAGGTAAGCATGCAGGTGCAGCAGGCGGTTAAGAAGGCAAATGGTATGTTGGCCTTCGTAGCGAGAGGGTTCGAGTACAGGAACAAGGATGTCTTGCTGCAGTTGTACAGGGCCTTGGTGAGACCACACCTTGAGTATTGTGTGCAGTTTTGGTCGCCTTATCTGAGGAAGGATGTTCTTGCCATGGAGGGAGTGCAGCGAAGATTCACCAGACTGATACCTGGGATGGCAGGAATGACGTATGAGGAGAGATTGGGTCGATTGGGCTTATACTCACTGGAGTTTAGAAGAATGAGAGGGGATCTCATTGAAACTTATAAAATTCTAACAGGACTAGACGGACTAGATGCAGGAAGGATGTTCCCAATGGTCGGGGAGTCCAGAACCAGGGGTCACAGTCTAAAGATAAGGGGTAAGCCTTTTAGGACTGAGATGAGGAGGAATTTCTTCACCCAGTGAGTGGTGAACCTGTGGAATTCTCTACCACACAAGGCAGTAGAGGCCAATTCATTAAATATATTCAAGAAGGAGTTGGATATATTTCTTAAGGCTAAAGGGATCAAGGGATATGGGGAGAAAGCAGGGACAGGGTACTGAGTTTGGATGATCAGCCATGATCGCATTGAATGGCGGAGCAGGCTCGAGGGGCCGAACGGCCTACTCCTGCTCCTATCTTCTATGTTTCTATGATTGGGGTAGGTCAGGTGAGAAGCACCCTGTGGATTGGCTGTTGATTCCATTCTCTACAGCACTGTGACTCCTGAATTTCAGCCTCATCTCTGTCCGCTTCCCTGTCCTCAGATTATATCCGTGCCTCCCAGGCCCTGATGATTATCTCCATCATCTTGGGATTTTTCGCTGGACTCGTCAGTTTGTTTGGACTGAAATGCACCCAATTCGGGAACATCGATCCCATTCTGAAAGCGAAGATCGCCACGGCTGGTGGAGCGCTGATGATTGTTGCCGGTGAGTGAGTGGCTGGGCTGGAGTCAGTACTGTGAGCTTGGGGTGGGGGGAGTGAGGTGGGGGGGAGAGTGAGCTGGGGGAGAGTGAGCTGGGGGGGAGTGAGCTGGGGGAGTGAGCTGGGGGAGTGAGGTGGGGGGAGTGAGCTGTGGGAGTGAGCTGGAGGGGAGTGAGGTGGTGGAGTGAGGTGGGGGGTAGTGAGCTGGGGGAGTGAGCTGGGGGGGAGTGAGCTGGGGGAGTGAGCTGGGGGGAGTGAGCTGGGGGAGTGAGTTGGGGGGAGTGAGCTGGGGGAGTGAGTTGGGGGGAGTGAGCTGTGGGGGAGTGAGGTGGGGGGAGTGAGGTGGGGGGAGTGAGGTGGGGGAGTGAGCTGGGCGGTGAGTGAGCTGGGGGTGGAGTGAGCTGGGAATGGAGTGAGTGGGAGGTGGAGTGAGCTGGGCGGAGTGAGCTGGGAGTGGAGTGAGCTTGGAGTGGAGTGAGCAGGGGGGAGTGAATTGGGATGGAGTGAGTGGGAGGTGGAATGAGCTGGTGAGGAGTGAGCTGGGAGTGCAGTGAGCTGGGGGTGGAGTGAGCTGGGGGGTGTGAGCTGGGAGTGGAGTGAGCTGGGGGTGGAGTGAGCTGGGGGTGGAGTGAGCTGGGGGTGGAGTTAGCTGGGGGTGGAGTGAGCTGGGGGTGGAGTGAGCTGGGAGTGGAGTGAGCTAGGGGGGAGTGAGCTGGGGAGTAGTGAGCTGGGGAGGAGTTAGCTGGGGAGGAGTGAGCTGGGAGTGGAGTGAGCTGGGGGGAAGTGAGCTGGGAGTGGAGTGAGCTGGGGGGGAGTGAGCTGAGATGGAGTGAGTGGGAGGTGGAGTGAGCTGGGGAGGAGTGAGCTGGGAGTGGAGTGAGCTGGGGAGGAGTGAGCTGGGAGTGGAGTGAGCTGGGGGTGAGTGAGCTGCGAGTGGTGTGAGTGGGAGGTGTAGTGAGCTGGGATGGAGTGAGCAGGGGGGGAGTGAGCTGAGATGGAGTGAGTGGGAGGTGGAGCGAGCTGGAATGGAGTGAGCTGAAGAGGAGTGAGCTGGGGAGGAGTGAGCTGGGAGTGGAGTGAGCTGGGAGTGGAGTGAGCTGGGAGTGGAGTGAGCTGGGGAGGAGTGAGCTGGGGGGAGTGAGCTGGGGAGGAGTGAGCTGGGGAGGAGTGAGCTGGGAGTGGAGTGAGCTGGGGAGGAGTGAGCTGGGGAGGAGTGAGCTGGGGGTGGAGTGAGCTGGGGGTGGAGTGAGCTGGGAGTGGAGTGAGCTGGGGTGGAGTGAGCTGCGGAGGAGTGAGCTGGGGGGAGTGAGCTGGGAGTGGAGTGAGCTGGGGGGGAGTGAGCTGGGGAGGAGTGAGCTGGGAGTGGAGTGAGCTGGGGGGGAGTGAGCTGGGAGTGGAGTGAGCTGGGATGGAGTGAGCTGGGGAGGAGTGAGCTGGGGGGAGTGAGCTGGGGAGGAGTGAGCTGGGGTGGAGTGAGCTGGGGTAGAGTGAGCTGGGGTAGAGTGAGCTGGGAGTGGAGTGAGCTGGGGAGGAGTGAGCTGGGGGAGTGAGCTGGGGAGGAGTGAGCTGGGGAGGAGTGAGCTGGGGTGGAGTGAGCTGGGGGTGGAGTGAGCTGGGGTGGAGTGAGCTGGGGTGGAGTGAGCTGGGGTGGAGTGAGCTGGGAGTGGAGTGAGCTGGGGGGGGAGTGAGCTGGGGAGGAGTGAGCTGGGAGTGGAGTGAGCTGGGGGTGAGTGAGCTGGGAGTGGAGTGAGCTCGGATGGAGTGAGCTGGGGAGGAGTGAGCTGGGGGAGTGAGCTGGGATGGAGTGAGCTGGGAGTGGAGTGAGCTGGGGGAATGAGCTGGGATGGAGTGAGCTGGGATGGAGTGAGCTGGGGAGCAGTGAGCTGGGAGTGGAGTGAGCTGGGGGAGTGAGCTGGGATGGAGTGAGCTGGGGAGGAGTGAGCTGGGAGTGGAGTGAGCTGGGAGTGGAGTGAGCTGGGAGTGGAGTGAGCTGGGATGGAGTGAGCTGGGGGAGTGAGCTGGGGGAGTGAGCTGGGATGGAGTGAGCTGGGAGTGGAGTGAGCTGGGGGAGTGAGCTGGGGAGGAGTGAGCTGGGGAGGAGTGAGCTGGGGAGGAGTGAGCTGGGAGTGGAGTGAGCTGGGGGAGTGAGCTGGGATGGAGTCAGCTGGGATGGAGTGAGCTGGGGAGGAGTGAGCTGGGGGAGTGAGCTGGGATGGAGTGAGCTGGGGGGCGGTGAGCTGGGGGGGAGTGAGCTTGGGGGGAGTGAGCTGGGGTGGAGTGAGATGGGGAGGAGTGAGCTGGGGGAGTGAGCTGGGAGTGGAGTGAGCTGGGAGTGGAGTGAGCTGGGAGTGGAGTGAGCTGGGGGGGAGTGAGTGGGAGGTGGAGTGAGCTGGGGGGGAGTGAGCTGGGGAGGAGTGAGCTGGGAGTGGAGTGAGCTGGGGGGAGTGAGCTGGGGTGGAGTGAGCTGGGGGGAGTGAGCTGGGATGGAGTGAGCTGGGGGGCGGTGAGCTGGGGGGAGTGAGCTGGGGGGGAGTGAGCTAGGAGTGGAGTGAGCTGGGGTGGAGTGAGCTGGGGAGGAGTGAGCTGAGGGAGTGAGCTGGGAGTGGAGTGAGCTGGGGTGGAGTGAGCTGGGGTGGAGTGAGCTGGGAGTGGAGTGAGCTGGGAGTGGAATGAGCTGGGAGTGGAGTGAGCTGGGAGTGGAGTGAGCTGGGGGGGAGTGAGCTGGGGGGGAGTGAGTGGGAGGTGGAGTCAGCTGGGGGGAGTGAGCTGGGGAGGAGTGAGCTGGGAGTGGAGTGAGCTGGGGGGAGTGAGCTGGGGTGGAGTGAGCTGGGCTGGAGTGAGCTGGGAGTGGAGTGAGCTGGGAGTGGAATGAGCTGGGAGTGGAGTGAGCTGGGAGTGGAGTGAGCTGGGGGGGAGTGAGCTGGGGGGGAGTGAGTGGGAGGTGGAGTGAGCTGGGGAGGAGTGAGCTGGGAGTGGAGTGAGCTGGGGGGAGTGAGCTGGGGTGGAGTGAGCTGGGGGGAGTGAGCTGGGTGGGAGTGAGCTGGGGGGGAGTGAGCTGGTGAGGAGTGAGCTGGGGTGGAGTGAGCTGGGATGGAGTGAGCTGGGGGGAGTGAGCTGGGGAGGAGTGAGCTGGGGAGGAGTGAGCTGGGCGTGGAGTGAGCTGGGGAGGAGTGAGCTGGGGAGGAGTGAGCTGGGGTGGAATGAGCTGGAAGTGGAGTGAGCTGGGGGGGAGTGAGCTGGGGAGGAGTGAGCTGGGGTGGAGGAAGCTGGGGGGAGTGAGCTGGGCTGGAGTGAGGTGGGGAGGAGTGAGCTGGGGTGGAGTAAGCTGGGGGGGAGTGAGCTGGGGTGGAGTGAGCTGGGGGGAGTGAGCTGAGGTGGAGTGAGCTGGGGGGAGTGAGCTGGGATGGAGTGAGCTGGGGGGCGGTGAGCTGGGGGGAGTGAGCTGGGAGTGGAGTGAGCTGGGAGTGGAGTGAGCTGGGAGTGGAGTGAGCTGGGAGTGGAGTGAGCTGGGGGGGAGTGAGCTGGGGGGGAGTGAGTGGGAGGTGGAGTGAGCTGGGGGGGAGTGAGCTTGGGAGGAGTGAGCTGGGAGTGGAGTGAGCTGGGGGGAGTGAGCTGGGGTGGAGTGAGCTGGGGGGAGTGAGCTGGGGGGGAGTGAGCTGGTGAGGAGTGAGCTGGGGTGGAGTGAGCTGGGATGGAGTGAGCTGGGGGGAGTGAGCTGGGGTGGAGTGAGCTGGGGTGGAGTGAGTTGGGGTGGAGTGAGCTGGGAGTGGAGTGAGCTGGGGGGGGAGTGAGCTGGGGAGGAGTGAGCTGGGAGTGGAGTGAGCTGGGGGTGAGTGAGCTGGGAGTGGAGTGAGCTCGGATGGAGTGAGCTGGGGAGGAGTGAGCTGGGGGAGTGAGCTGGGATGGAGTGAGCTGGGAGTGGAGTGAGCTGGGGGAATGAGCTGGGATGGAGTGAGCTGGGATGGAGTGAGCTGGGGAGCAGTGAGCTGGGAGTGGAGTGAGCTGGGGGAGTGAGCTGGGATGGAGTGAGCTGGGAGTGGAGTGAGCTGGGAGTGGAGTGAGCTGGGAGTGGAGTGAGCTGGGAGTGGAGTGAGCTGGGATGGAGTGAGCTGGGGAGGAGTGAGCTGGGGGAGTGAGCTGGGATGGAGTAAGCTGGGAGTGGAGTGAGCTGGGGGAGCGAGCTGGGGAGGAGTGAGCTGGGGAGGAGTGAGCTGGGGAGGAGTGAGCTGGGAGTGGAGTGAGCTGGGGGAGTGAGCTGGGATGGAGTGAGCTGGGATGGAGTGAGCTGGGGAGGAGTGAGCTGGGGGAGTGAGCTGGGATGGAGTGAGCTGGGGGGCGGTGAGCTGGGGGGGAGTGAGCTTGGGGGGAGTGAGCTGGGAGTGGAGTGAGCTGGGGTGGAGTGAGATGGGGAGGAGTGAGCTGGGGGAGTGAGCTGGGGTGGAGTGAGCTGGGAGTGGAGTGAGCTGGGAGTGGAGTGAGCTGGGAGTGGAGTGAGCTGGGGGGGAGTGAGTGGGAGGTGGAGTGAGCTGGGGGGAGTGAGCTGGGGAGGAGTGAGCTGGGAGTGGAGTGAGCTGGGGTGGAGTGAGCTGGGGTGGAGTGAGCTGGGGGGAGTGAGCTGGGATGGAGTGAGCTGGGGGGCGGTGAGCTGGGGGGAGTGAGCTGGGGGGGAGTGAGCTAGGAGTGGAGTGAGCTGGGGTGGAGTGAGCTGGGGAGGAGTGAGCTGAGGGAGTGAGCTGGGAGTGGAGTGAGCTGGGGTGGAGTGAGCTGGGGTGGAGTGAGCT
>NW_028225182.1:18817512-18864110 GCF_052327205.1 Somniosus microcephalus | reverse complement strand
GAAGAAAAAAAAAGAAAAAAAACCTAACAAAACGGCTGCTGATTTCTGCCGTTAGATCGAGGTTTCCGGCCATACAACCTCCGGATAAACTAAAGTTCCCTGTATATGGCAGATGGAGTATAATGTAGAGAAATGTGAGGTTATTCACTTTGGTAGGAAGAACAGAAAAACAGAATATCTTTTAAATGGTGAGAAACTTTCAAATGTTGGTGTTCAGAGAGATTTGGGTGTCTTCGTGCAAGAAACACAGAAAGCGAGCGTGCAGGTACAGAAAGCAATAAGGAAGGCAAATGGCCTGTTGGCCTTTATTGCAAGGGGGTTGGAGTATAAGAGTGAGGAAGTCTCGCTGCAATTGTACAGGGCCTTGGTGAGATCACACCTGGAATACTGTGCACAGTTTTGGTCTCCTTATCTAAGGAAGGATATACTTGCCTTGAAGGCGGTGCAACGAAGGTTCACTAGATTGATTCCTGGGATGAGAGGGCTGTCCGATGATGAGAGATTGTGTAGAATGGGCCGATACTCTCTGGAGTTTAGAAGAATGAGAGGTGATCGCATTGAAACATACAAGATTCTGAAGAGGATGCACAGGGTCGATGCCGAGAGGTTGTTTCCCCCTGGCTGGAGTGCCTAGAACTCGGGGGCATAGTCTCAGGATAAGGGGTCGGCCATTTAAGACTGAGATGAGGAGGAATTTCTTCACTCAGAGGGTTGTGAGTCTGTGGAATTCTCTGCCCCAGAGGGCTGTGAATGCTGAGTCTTTGAGTATATTCAAGGCTGAGATCGATAGATTTTTGAACTCTCGGGGAATCAAGGGATAAGGAGATCGGGCGGGAATGTGGAGTTGTGGTCGATGATCAGCCGTGATCTTACTGAATGGCGGAGCAGGCTCGAGGGGCCGTATGGCCGACTCCTGCTCTTACTTCTTACGCAGATTGGGCGACCGCTTTGCGGAACACCTCCGCTCAGTCCGTACGGGTGACCCTGAGCTTCTGGTCGCCTGTCACTTTAATTCACCGCTTCACTCCCACTCTGATCTCTCTGTCCTCGGGCTATTGCATTGTTCCAATGAAGCGCAACGTAAGCTCGAGGAACAGCACCTCATCTTTCGATTGGGCACTTTGCAGCCTGCCGGAATCAACATTGAGTTCAACAATTTCACATAATTATCCCTGCCCCCATTTTTCATGCAGTATGATTTTTGCCATTCCCATTTGCAACATTTTATCTTTCCTGCCTCTTACAAAAGTACAAGATGTTCTTTCTATTTCTTCCTCCCCTCCTAACCCCGCCCCCCTGTCTCTGCACCTGCTTAATATCTGTTACATCTCCAACTTTTTCCAGTTCTGATGAAGGGTCCCAGACCTGAAACGTTAACTCTGTTTCTCTCACCACGGATGCTGCCTGGCCTGCTGAGTATTTCCAGCATTTTCTGTTGTTATTTCAGATTTCCAGCATCCGCAGTATTTTGCTATTGCATCGGTGGTGGGGAAGTTATTGGAAACCATTCAGGGACAACATAAACTTTCATTTGCAAAGGCATGGATTAATCAGGGAGAGCCAGCATGGATCTGTTGAAAGCAAATCGCGCTGACGAACTTTGTTGAATTCTTTGATGAGGTAACAGAGAAGATTGATGAAGGTTGGTCTGTGGGGGTAATATATTAGACTGGATAGAGGATTGGCTAACTAACAGAAGACAGAGAGTCGGGATAAATGGGTCATTTTCCGGTTGGCAATCAGTAACTAGTGGGGTGCCACAGGGGTCGGTGCTGGGGCCTCAACTATTTACAATCTACATTAATGACTTGGATGAAAGGACCGAGTGTACTGTAGCCAAATTTGCTGATGATACAAAGATAGGTGGGAAAGCAAGTTGCGAGGACACAAAGAATCTGCAAAGGGACATAGAGAGGTTAAGTGAGTGGGCAAAAAATGACAGAGGGAGTATAATGTGGGAAAATGTGAGGTTATCCACTTTGGAAGGAAGAATGAAAAAGCAAATGATTATTTAGATGGAGTGAGAGTACAAAATGCTGCGGTACAGAGGGATCTGGGGGTCCAAGTACATGAAACACAGGAAGTTAGCATGCAGGTACAGCAAGTAATTAGGAAGGCTAATGCAAGGTTGGCCTTTATTGCAAGGGGTATGGCGTATAAAAGTAGGGAAGTCGTGCTACAACTGTACAGGGCGCTGGTGAGGCCGCACCTGGAGTACTGCGTACAGTTTTGGTCTCCATATTTAAGGAAGGATATACTTGCATTGGAGGCAGTGCAGAGAAGGTTCACGAGGTTGATTCCTGGGATGAAGGGGTTGACGTATGACGAAAGGTTGAGCAGGTTGGGCCTATACTCATTGGAGTTTAGAAGAATGAGAGGTGATCTTAATTGAGGTGGAGGGTGACAGGGTGGGATGCTGAGAGAGGGATTGTCAGGGGGAAGCTAAGAGGGGGCTATGTTTCAGATAGTGGGGCGCCATTTAGACGGAGGGTAGGAGGATTTTGATTCTCTGGGGGCTTAGAGAGAGAGGTGGAATCTCTCTCGGGTCGGACTGAATTCTTGCCCGGAGAGCTGTGGAGGTGAGTCAGTTGAATATATCAAGGGGAGATTGACAGACATGTGAACTACAGGGGAGTCCAGGGGTACGGGGAGAGAGCGGGAAGTGGAGTTGAGGCCGAGATTGGATCAGCCATGATCTTATTGAATGGCGGAGCAGGCTCGAGGGGCCGATTGAAGTCAATGGGAATTGGGGGGTAAACTCTCCCCTGGCTGGAGTCATACCTAGCACAAAGGAAGATGGTTGTGGTGATTGATGGTCAATCATCACAGCCCCAGGACATCGCTGCAGGAGTTCCTCAGGGCAGTGTCCTAGGCCCAACAGTCTTCAGCCGCTTCATCAATGACCTTCCCTCCAACATAAAGTCAGAAATGGGGATGTTCGTTGATGACTGCACAGTGTTCAGTGCCATTCACAACTCCTCAGATAATGAAGCATTCATGCCCGCATGCAACAAGACCTGGGCGACGTTCAGGCTTGGGCTGATAAGTGGCAGGTAACATTCGCAGCACACAAGTGCCAGGCAATGACTATCTCTAACAAGCGAGAGTCTAACCACCGCCCCTTGACATTCAATGGCATTACCATCGCCGAATCCCTCACCATCAACATCCTGGGGATCACTATTGACCAGAAACTTAACTGGACCAGCCACATAAATACTGTGGCATAAGAGCAGATTAGAGGCTAGGTATTCTGCGGCGAGTGTCTCACCTCCTGACTCCCCAAAGCCTCTCTCTCATCTATAAGGCACAAGTAAGGAGTATGATGGAATACTCTCCACTTGCCTGGATGAGTGCAGCTCCAACAACACTCAAGAAGCTTGACACCATACAGGACAAAGCAGCCCGCTTGATTGGCACTCCATCCACCACCTTAAACATTCACTCCCTCCACCACCGGCGTACCGTGGCTGCAGTGTGTACCATCTACAAGATGCACTGCAGCAACTCGCCAAGGCTTCTTCGGCAGCACCTCCCAAACCTGCAACCTCTTCCACCTAGAAGGACAAGGGCAGCAGGCGCATGGGAACATCACCACCTCCAAGTTCCCCTCCAAGTCATACATCATCCTGACTTGGAAATATATCAGCCGTTCCTTCATCGTCGCTGGGTGAAAATCCTGGAACTCCCTCCCTAACAGCGCTGTGGGAGCACCTTCACCACACGGACTGCAGCGGTTCAAGATGGCGGCTCACCACCACCTTCTCAAGGGCAATTAAGGATGGGCAATAAATGCTGTCCTTGCCAGCGACGCTCACATCCCATAAATGAATAATAAAAAACTCCTGCTCCTGTTTCTTATGTAGCGCAGTAGATGCTGTATATATGGACTTCTGAAAGGCATTCGGCAAAGTGCCAGACAGGAGACTTGTTAAGAAGATGCCAGCCCATGGAATTAAGGGAAACGTGGCGGTATGGATGCGGAATTGGCCCAGTGACAGGAAACTAAGGGTGGTATTGCATGGCTGGATGTTTTTCAGACTGGGAGGTGGTTTGCAGTGGTGTTCCGCCAAGGGTCAGTTTTGGCACCTTTACTCTTTTCAATTTTTATAAACGACCTAGGCTCGGGTGTAGGGAGCAGCATTATCAGGTTTGTAGACGATACAAAACTTGGTGACGCAGTGGTGAGGAGGATAGTTGTAGACTTCAGGATGACACAGATAGGACGGTGACACAAATACAAAAGCTAAATACTGCGGACGCTGAAAATCCGGAAAAAAAACAGAAAATGCTGGAAATACTCAGCCGGTCAGGCAGCATCTGTGGAGATTTGGACAGGTTGGGTGATTGGGCAGAAACATGGCAGATGCAATATAACGTGGATAAATGTGAGGTTATCCACTTTGGTGTCAAAAACAGGAAGGCAGATTATTATCTGAATGGCAATAGATTGGGAGAAGGGGAAGTGCAACGAGACCTGGGTGTCCTTGTGCACCAGTCGCTGAAGGTAAGCATGCAGGTGCAGCAGGCGGTTAAGGCGGCAAATGGTATGTTGGCCTTCGTAGCGAGAGGGTTTGAGTACAGGAACAAGGATGTCTTGCTGCAGTTGTACAGGGCCTTGGTGAGACCGCACCTTGAGTACTGTGTGCGGTTTTGGTCGCCTTATCTGAGGAAGGATGTTCTTGCCATGGAAGGAATTCAGCGAAGATTCACCAGGCTGATACCTGGGATGGCAGGAATGACGTATGAGGAGAGATTGGGTCGATTGGGCTTATACTCGCTGGAGTTTAGAAGGATGAGAGGGGATCTCATTGAAACTTATAAAATTCTGACAGGACTAGACAGACTAGATGCAGGAAGGATGTTCCCGATGGCGGGGGGTCCAGAACCAGGGGACACAGTCTAAGGATAAGGGGTAAGCCATTTAGGACAGAAATGAGGAGGAATTTCTTCACCCAGAGAGTGGTGAACCTGTGGAATTCTCTACCACACAAGGCATTGGAGGCCAATTCATTAAATATATTCAAGAAGGAGTTGGATATATTTCTTAAGGCTAAAGGGATCAAGGGATATGGGGAAAAAGCAGGGACCGGGTACTGAATTTGGATGATCAGCCACGATCGCATTGAATGGCAGAGCAGGCTCGAGGGGCCGAATGGCCTACTCCTGCTCCTATCTTCTATGTTTCTATGAGAGAGAAACAGAGTTAACATGACCTTTCATCAGAACTGGAAAAAGTTAGAGATGCAACAGATTTTAAGCAAGTGCAGGGGCAGGGAAAGCGGGGAGGGGAGAACAAAAGGGAAGGTCTGTGATAGGGTGGAAGGTCGGCGGGATTCAACGACAAAAGGGGTGATAGTACAAAGCAAAAGGAGATGGTAATGGGACAAGTAAAGAAACAAAAGATGGGTCTAGAAGAGGTGTAAATGGGAATGGCAGAATCATCAACAGCTGCCACGTGAAAAGATAGGGGCCGAGGTTATGGTCTGAAATTGTTAAACTCGATGTTGAATCCAGAAGGCTGTAAAGTGCCTAATCGAAAGATGAGGTGCTGTTCCTCGGGCTTACGTTGAGCTTTGTTGGAACAGTGTAAGAGGCCGGGGTCAGAGTGGGAGTGGAGTGGAGAATGAAGACAGGATGGTGAAATGGGCAGGAACATGACGGGTGGAGTTCAATGAAGAGAAGTGTGAAGTAATGCACGTTGGGGGGACTAATATGGAAAGACAGTAAAGTATAAATGGAATGATTTGGAAAGTGTAGATGAGCAGAGATACCTTGATGTCCATATACCACAAATCATTAAAAAGGTGGCAGGGCAAGTTGATAAGGTGGTTAAAAAAGCACATGGGTTACTTGGGTTATAAATAGGACAGAGAGTAGCGGCGAGCGGTTGTTTTTCGGACTGGAGGAAGGTATACAGTGCTGTTCCCCAGGGCTCGGGTCTAGGGCCACTGCTTTTCTTGATGTATATTAATGATTTAGATGTGGGTGTACAGGGCACAATTTCAAAATTTGCAGAAGGCACAAAACTTGAAGTATAGTGACCAGTGAGGAGGATAGTGATAGACTTCAAGAGGACATAGACAGGCTGGTGGAATGGGCGGACACGTGGCAGATGAAATTTAACGCAGAAAAGTGCAAAGTGATACATTTGGGTAAAAAGAGTGAAGAGAGGAAATATAAACTAAAGGGTACAATCCTAAAGGGGGTGGAGAGAGAGAGCTGGGGGTATATGTGCACAAATCATTGAAGGTGGCAGGGCAGGTTGAGAAAGCAAAGTAAGTTCGCAGATGACACGAAAATTGGTGGGGTGGTAAATAGCGAGGAGGGTAGCCTCAGTCTGCAGGACGATATAGATGGGTTGGTCAGATGGGCGGAACTGTGGCAAATGGAATTTAACCCTGAAAAGTGTGAGGTGATGCATTTTGGAGGGACTAACAAGGCAAGGGAATACACAATGAATGGTAAGACCCGAGGAAAGACAGAGGATCAGAGGGACCTTGGTGTGCATGTACATAGATCCCTGAAGGCAGAACAGGTGGATAAGGTGGTTTTAAAGGCATATGGGATACCTGCCTTCATTAGCCGAGGCATAGAATATAAGAGCAGGGAGGTTATGATGGAGCTGTACAAAACGCTGGTTAGGCCACAGCTGGAATACTGTGTGCAGTTCTGGTCACCACACTATAGGAAGGATGTGATTGCTTTGGAGAGGGTGCAAAGGAGATTCACCAGGATGTTACCTGGGCTGGAGCGCTTCAGCTATGAAGAGAGACTGGACAGGCTGGGGTTGTTTTCCTTAGAGCAGAGAAGGCTGAGGGGGGACCTGATTGAGGTGTACAAAATTATGAGGGGAATAGATAGGGGAGATAGAAAGGAACTTTTCCCCTTAGTAGAGGGGTCAATAACCAGGGGGCATAGTTTCAAGGTAAGGGGCAGGAGGTTTAGAGGGGATTTGAGGAAGAACTTTTTCACCCAGAGGGTGGTTGGAATCTGGAACTCACTGCCTGAAAGGGTGGTAGAGGCAGGAACCCTCACAACATTCAAGAAGCATTTGGATGAGCACTTGAAACGCCATAGCATACAAGGCTACGGACCAGGTGCTGGAAAATGGGATTAGATTAGACAGGGCTTGATGGCTGGCGCGGACGCGATGGGCTGAAGGGCCTCTTTCTGTGCTGTATAACTCTATGACTCTAAAGCAGTTAAAAAAGCTTGCAGGATCCTGGGCTTCATGAATAGAGGTATAGAGTACAAAAGCGTGGAAATATGAACCACATTTATAAAACACTGGTTCGGCCTCAACTGGAGTACTGTGTCCAATTCTGGGCACCGCACTTTAGGAAGGATGTGAAGGCCTTAGAGAGGATGCAGAAAAGATTTGCAAGAATGATTCCAGTGATGAGGGACTTCAGTTACATGGGTAGACTGGAGAAGCTGGGGTTGTTCTCCTTAGAGCAGAGAAGATTGAGAGGAGATTTGATAGAGGTGCTCAAAATCATGAGGGGTCTAGACAGAGGACACAGATTTAAGGTGATTGACAGAAGAACCAAAGACGACATGAGGAAAAACGTTTTCACTCAGCGAGTGGTTAGGATCTGGAATGCACTGCCTGAAAGGGTGGTGGAGACAAACTCAATCACTGCTTTCAAAAGGGAGTTGGATATCTACCTGAAGGAAAACAATTTGCAGGGCTCCGGGGAAAGGGCGGGGGAGTGAGACTAGCTGAAGGGCTCTTGCAGAGAGCCGGCACGGGCTCAACGGGCCGAATGGCCTTCTTCCATGATGTAACCATTCTATGATTCTATGAGGCATAGAATATAAAAGCAAAGATATCATATTGGAACTTTATAAATCACTAGTTAGGCCACAGCTGGAGTACTGTGGACAATTCTGGGCACCACACTTCAGGAAAGATGTAAAGGTCTTAGAAAGGATACTGAGGAGGTTTACCAGGATGTTGCCAGGGATGAGAGACTTGAGGTGACCTAATATAGATTTTCAAAATGGTGAGAGGTTTGATAGAATAGATACAGAAAAACGATTCCCTCTGGGAATTGGGTCAATTCCCAGAGGTCACAGATTTAAAATCATTATCAAAAGAGATAAGGAGAATGTTTTTCTATGAAACATGATTCGCCTTTAACAGTTCCATGCTGACTTTCATTCATTAGCCCATACTTTTCCATATGCCAATTAACTTTGTCCCGGATTATTGTCTCCAAGTTTCCCCACCACCGACGCTAGGCTGACTGGAACTAACAACAGAAAATGCTGGAAAAACTCAGCAGGCCAGACAACATCCGTGGAGAGAAATTAGAGTCGACGTTTCGGGTCAAAACCCTTTTTCAAAACTGGAAAGGAAATGAAATAGATCGAAAGGCCGGGCTGGGAGAGAACAAAAGAAGTGAAGAGACATTAAGAGGTATTCAAAACCAGACGAGATGGTGGTCGGACTAGTGGAGACAAAAGACGGCTCAGATTAGGTGTGAAATGCGCTGGCAGAATAAGAGACAGCTGCCATGTGGGAGAGAGAAAAAAAAGGAAGGGGGGGGGGGGGAAACCAAAACAATGGGATGGATAAAAAATAAGTAAAAATGTAATAGGGGCCGAGGTTATGATCTGAAATTGTTGAACTCGATATTGAGTCCGGAAGGCTGTAAAGTGCCTAATCGGAAGATGAGGTGCTGTTCCTCGAGTTTATGTTGAGGTTCCGTGGAACAATGCAAGAGGCCAAGGACGGTGAGGTCCGAGTGTGAATGGGGCGGTGAATTAAAATGACAGGCGACCGGAAGCTCGGGGTCACCCTTACGGAGTGAATGGATGTGTTCCGCAAAGCGGTCACCCAATCTGCGCTTGGTCTCCCCAATGTAGAGGAGACCGCATCGTGAGCAGCGAATACAGTATACTAGATTGCAAGAACTACAAGTAAATTGCTGTTTCACCTGGAAGGGGTGTTTGGGGCCCTGGACAGTGGGAAGGGGGGAGGTATAGGGGCAGGTGTTACATCTCCTGCGCTTGCACGGGAAGGTGCCCGGCGAAGGGGAAGGGCTGTTTGGGGTGATACAGGAGTGGACTAGGGTGTCTCGGAGGGAGCAGTCCCTACGGAATGCTGAAAGGGGAGGGGAGGGGAAGATGCGTTTGGTGGTGGGATCACTTTGGAGGTAGCGGAAATGGCGGAGGATGATCCGTTGAATGTGGAGGCTGGTGGGGTGAAAGGTGAGGACAAGAGGAACCCTATCGTGGTTCCGGGAGGGAGAGGCAGGAGTGAGGGCAGAAGTGCAGGAGATAGAACGGACACGGTCAAGGGCAGTGTCAACCACGGTAGAGGGGAATCCTCGGTTGAGGAAAAAGGAAGACATGTCGGAAGCACTGGTGTGGAAGGTGGCATCGTCGGAGCAGATGCGGCGGAGACGGAGAAACTGGGAGAATGGAATAGAGTCCTTACAGGAGGCAGGGTGGGAGGAAGTGTAGTCGAGGTAGCTGTGGGAGTCAGTGGGCTTGTAGTGAATATTGATCAATAACCTATCCCCAGAGATGGAGACGGAGAAGTCGAGGGTGACTGGCCTGCAGTTGTTGGTTTTATCCCTCTCCTTTTTTTGAACAGGGGGTGTAAAATTTGCAATCCTCCAGTCCTCTGGCACCACCCCCATTCCCAAGGAGGCCAGAGGCTCTGCAATTTCTACCCTTACTTCTCAGTAACCGAGGATGCATCCCATCCGGACCAGGTGAGAGTTTTCTGCTTTGAGGACCGCCAACCATTTAAGTACCTTCTCTTTATCTATTTTTGTCAGCTGTGTCTCAGTTGGTAGCACACTCGCCTCGGAGGTCAGAAGGTCGTGGGTTCAAGTCCCACTGCAGGGACTTAAGCACATAAAGCTGGGTTGACACTCCAGTGCAGTGTTGAGGGAGTGCTGCACTGTCGGAGGTGCTGTCTTTCAGATGAGACGTTAAACCGAGGTCCCGTCTGCTCTCTCAGCTGGATGTAAAAGATCCCATGGCACGATTTCAAAGAAGAGCAGGGGGGTTATCCCTGGTGTCCTGGGGCCAATATTTATCCCTCAATCAACATAACAAAAACAGATTATCTAGTCATTAGCACATTGCTGTTTGTGGGAGCTTGCTGTGAGCAAATTGGCTGCCATGTTTCCCACATTAAAAGTGACTCCACTTCAAAAAGTAGTTCATTGGCTGTAAAGCGCTTTGAGACGTCCGGTGGTCGTGAAAGGTGCTATATAAATGCAAGTCTTTCTTTCTTCTCCGTCTTTTATGCTATCAAATATTGCTAATGTCTCCTCCCTTACTGCTACATTGGCAGCATCCTCTTCGCTCCTGAAGACAGATGCAAAGTATTCATTTAGTGCCTGGTACAACAACTGCTAACCAGAAACCACAAAGATATTCAACGGCAGGGGATCCAACCATCATCATATAAGATAAATGCAACAACATTGGTAGAAGTCATGTGATCAGAGGTCATGTGGTCAGAACATCACATGATCACACCTGCAGGAATGACTCTAACCAGAATTAGCAACCTGGCCCCCTTCCAATTCAAGCCCTTCTTAACATGCTGCCTGCCACAAAGAGGGCATTACTTCCGCCATTACTGGTGCCACATCCGGTGGACTTTCCCTTTACAAACATGGCGGCCACGCGGCTTCCGATTGGTTAACTACGCACCAGCCAAAGACGTCAACAACGCTCCGGGCCGTTAATTACGCATGCGCACGGCTGCCCCCGACGAGATGGCGACGAACGGGATGGAGGTGGAACCGGCAGGTGAGGGCAGGGCAGAGCTGTAATCCGCCTCCGGAGCTCCAGGTCCCCGGATCCGTCCCGTGAGAGCGCAGGGAGCGGGCCGGAGGGCTTCCAGGGCCGACCGCAACCAGGCAGGCCCCCCGGTCACCATGGCGCCGGAGACTGGCGAGAGCGGAACCCCGCCAGCGGAAGTACCGCCCCCCGACCGCGCTCATTGGGTGGCGGTCCGTCAATCCCCCCGCTCATTGGGTGGCGGGTTCGTCAATTCCACCGCTGATTGGGTGCTGCACACATCACTCACAGGAAGGCCGTGTTGTGGATCCCCCTCCCCTCTCCCAGCCCATCCTCATCCTCCTCACCCCTCCCCCACTCCCCTCATCACCCTCTCCCCCACCCCCTCATCCTCCTCACCACTCCCCCCTCCCCCCCATCCTCCTCACCCCTCCCCACCCTCTCCCCCACCCCCCTCACCCCCTCTCCTCCTCACCCTCTCCCTGACCCCCCCCCCAGCCTTCTCACCACTCCCCCCATCCTCCTCACCACTCCCCCCCATCCTCCTCACCACTCCCCCCCCTCCTCCTCACCACTCACCCTGCCCCCTCACCCTCTCCCCCACCCCTCTCTCATCCTCATCACCCTGCCCTCTCTCCCTCCCCCCCTCATCCCCCACCCCTCTCCCTCATCCCCCACCCCTCTCCCTCATCCCCCACCCCTCTCCCTCATCCCCCACCCCTCTCCCTCACCCCCCACCCCTCTCCCTCCCCCCCCACCCCTCTCCCTCCCCCCTCATCCTCATCCTCCTCCCCTCTCACCCCCTCTTCCCCCCCTCGGATCCCTTCAGCCCCCCCCCCTCGGATCCCTTCAGCCCCCCCCCCCCCCCCCCATCTGCTCTCTCAGGTGGACATAAAAGATCCCATGGCACTATTTCGAAGAAGAGCAGGGGAGTTATCCGTGGTGTCCTGGCCAATATTTATCCCTTGATCACCAACACTAAAACAGATGATCTGATCATTATCACATTGCTGTTTGTGGGAGCTTGCTGTGTGTAAATTGGCTGCTGCGTTTCCTACATTACAACAGTGACCACACTTCAAAAAGTACTTCATTGTCTACAAATCGCTTTGGCACGTTTTGGGGTCGTGAAAGCCGCTATAGAAATGCAAGTCTTTTTTTTTTAGCCCGACAACCCTCCGAGATCTCTGCGCGCCTCCAATTCTGGCCACTTGCGCATACCCGATTTTAATCGCTCCAGCAATGGTGGCCGTGCCTTCAGCTGCCAAGGCCCTAAACTCGGGAATTCTATGCGCCTCTCTACTTCTCTGTCCTCCTTTTGAAACGCTCCTTAAAACCTACCTTTTTGACCAAGCTTTTGGTCTCTGACATAAGAAAACTACTCGACACTTGGTCTAAGCGTTAAACAAAGCTTTAATCAACTGTTTTACAACATGGCAGTCTAGTTGTGTCCTTCACTAGTTCCCGTTAAGAATGTCCTGCGCAAGCTGGGCCCGTGCCCGAGTATTTATACTCTCCCTGGACAGCGCCACCCACAGGCTGCTCAGTATTATTTCATAAGTCTTTCTTTCATGAATGACTGATTTGTCAGTCACCTTATGTGTCTGGGTGTCACCGCTTCTGAGAAGTGCCTTGGGACGTTTTACTATATTAAAGGTGCTAGATAAATGCAGGTGGTTGTTGTTGAGCAATCCCTGGTCCTTGGTGAAATACTATCCGAGTGTGAGGAGAGGGCAGCGTATTTATGGGAGAATGAATGAACGTTCCAAACTCTCGTGTTCTTGTTCCCTCTCCCTGCAGCAACACCGAGCGTGATGGCTTCTGGAGTGACCGGGAGTGTCTCTGTGGCACTGCACCCTCTAGTCATTCTCAACATCTCCGACCACTGGATCCGGATGCGCTCTCAAGAGGGGAGACCTGTCCAGGGTACGTGGGTTACACAATAATGGTTAAAGAGATAGGGAGAGGGTCTGTGCGGGGTACACAGTATTACGTTTTATTTTATAGTATTTATACAGCACAGAAAAAGGCCATTCAGCCCAACAGGTCCATGCCGGTGTTTATGCTCCACACGAGCCTCCTCCCACCCCTCTTCATCTCACCCTATCACCATATCCTTCTGTTCCTTTCTCCCTCATGTCTTTATCTAGCTTCCCCTTAAATGCATCTATACTATTTGCCTCAACCACTCCCTGTGGCAGCGCGTTCCACATTCTCACCACTCTCTGGGTAAAGAAGTTTCTCCTGAATTCCCTATTGGATTTATTAGTGACGATCTTATATTTACGGCCCCTAGTTCTGGTCTCCCCCACAAGTGGAAACATTTTCTCTGTGTCTACCCAATCAAACCCTTTCATAATCTTAAAGTCCTCTATCAGGTCACCCCTCAGCCTTCTCCTTTCTGGAGAAAAGAGCCCCCGCCTGTTCCGTCTTTTCCTGATAGGTACAACCTCGCAGTTCTGGTATCATTCTCGTAAATCTTTTCTGCACCTTCTCCAGTGCCTCGATATCCTTTTTATAATATGGAGACCAGGACTGTACACAGTGCTCCAAGTGTGGTCCAACCAAGGTTCTATACAAGTTTAACGTAACTTCTCTGCTTTTCAATTCTGTCATCTAGAAATAAACCCCAGTGCTTTGTTTGCTTTTTTATGGCCTTATTAACCTAGATTGCTGTTTTTACTGATTTGTGTATCAGTACCCCTAGATCCCTCTGCTCCTCGACCCCATTTAGACATTTAATTCCCAAGGAGTATGTGACCTCCTTATTCTTCCTGCCAAAATGTACCACCTCATAGTTATCTATATATTAAAGGTCATTTGCTAATTTTATGCCCATTCTGCTTTTATTAATGTCTTGTCTTTGTCCCAGTCCTCTGTATTAACTACATCAGCCAATTTGGTGTTGTCCGCAAGTTTTGAAATTGCACTTCTGATTCCCCAGTCCAAATCGTTTATGTAAATGGTGAACAACAGTGGTCCCGGTACCGATCCTTGTGGAACACCGCTTCCCACCATTTACCAGTAATGGTTAGAGAGATGGGGGGGGGGGGGGGTCTGTGCAAGTTATGGGGGGGTACACAGTAATGGTTAAGGAAACAGGAGCGTCTGTACAGGATATGTGGGATTTTTTTTCATTTGTTCATTCCCAGGCTGTGGGCGTCGCTGGCAAGGCCATCATTTATTGCCCATCCCACGTTGCCGTTGAGAAGGTGGTGGTGAGCCGCCGCCTTGAACTGCTGCAGTCCGTGTGGTGAAGGTGCTCCCACAGTGCTGTTAAGAAGGAACTTCCAGGATTTTCACCCAGCAATGATGAAGGAATGGCGATATACTTCCAAGTCAGGATGGTGTGTGACTTGGACAGAGATTTGGAGGTGGTGGTGTTCTCGTGCGCCTGCTGCCCTTGTCCTTCTAGGTGGTAGAGGTTGTGGATTTGGGAGGTGCTGCCGAAGAAGTTTTGGCGAGTTGCTGCAGTGCATCTTGTAGATGGTACACACTGCAGCCACGGTGCACCGGTGGTGGAGCGAGTGACTTTTTTAAGGTGGTGAATGGGGTGTCAATCAAGCGGGCTGCTTTGTCCTGGATGGTGTCGAGCTTCTTGAGTGTTGTTGGAGCTGCACTCATCCAGGCAAGTGGAGAGTATTCCATCACACTCCTGACTTGTGCCTTGTAGATGGTGGAAAGGCTTTGGGGAGTCGGGAGGTGAATCAATCACAGCAGAATACCTAGCCTCTGACCTGCTCTTGTTGCCACAGTATTTATGTGGCTGATCCAGTTAAGTTTCTTGTCAATGCTGACCTCCAGGATGTTGGTGATGGTAATGCCATTGAATATCTTGGGGAGGTGGATAGACACTCTCTTGTTGTAGATGGCCATTGCCTGGCAGTTGTGTGGTGCGAATGTTACTTGCCACATACCAGCCCCAGCCTGGCTGTTGTCCAGGTCTTGCTGCATGCAGGCATGGACTGCTTCATTATCTGGGGAGTTGTGAATGGAACTGAACACTGCAATCATCAGTGAACATCCCTATTTCTGACCTTATGTGGGAGGGAAGGTCATTGATGAAGTAGCTGAAGATGGTTGGGCCGAGGACCCTGCCCTGAGGAACTCCTGCAGCGATGTCCTGGGGCTGAGATGATTGACCTTCAACAACCACAACCATCTTCCTTTGTGCTTCGTTTGACTCCAGCCAGTGAAGAGTTTTCCCCCAATCCCCATTGACTTCAGTTTTACTAGGGCTCCTTTGAGCTACACTCGGTCAAATGCTGCCTTCATGTCAAGGGCAGTCACTCTCACCTCACCTCTATAATTCAGCTCTTGTCCATGTTTGGACCAAGGCTGTAATGAGGTGTGGAGTCGAGTGATCCTGGCGGAACCCGAACTGGGCATCAGTGAGCAGGTTATTGGTGAGTAAGTGCTGCTTGATAGCATTGTCGATGACCTTTTCCATCACTTTTCTGATGATTGAGAGTACAGTTAAACAACTAACTGGAGGACAAGGCTCCATGAATATCCCCATCCTCAATGATGGTGGAGCCAAGCACGTGAGTGCAAAAGACAAGCTGAAGCGTTTGCAATTATCTTCAGCCAGAAGTGCCGAGTGGATGATCCATCTCAACCTCCTCCTGAGGTCCCCACCATCACAGGAGCCAGTCTTCAGCCAATTCGATTCACTCCACGTGATATCAAGAAGCAGCTGTGCGCACTGGATACAAAGGCTGTGGGCCCCGACAACATCCCGGCTATCGTGCTGAAGACTTGTGCTCCAGAACTAGCCGCGCCTCTAGCCAAGCTGTTCCAGTACAGCTACAACACTGGCATCTATCCGACAATGTGGAAAACTGCCCAGGTATGTCCTGTCCCCAGAAAGCAGGACAAATCCAATCCAGCCAATTACCGCCCCATCAGTCTACTCTCAATCATCAGCAAAGTGATGGACGGTGTCGTCGACAGTGCTATCAAGCGGCACTTACTCACCAATAACCTGCTCACTGATGCTCAGTTTGGGTTTTGTCAGGATCACTTGGCTCCAGACCTCATTACAACCTTGGTCCATACATGGACAAAACCTATTCCAGAGGATAGGTGAGAGCGACTGCCCTTGACATCGAGCTAGCATTTGACCGAGTCTGGCACCAAGGAGCCCCAACAAAACTGAAGTCAATGGGGATCGGGGGAAAACTCTTCAACGGCTGGAGTCATACCTAGCACAAAAGATGATGGTTCTGGTTGTTGGAGGCCAATCATCACAGCCCCAGGATATCGCTACAGGAGTTCCTCAGGGCAGTGTCCTCGGCCCAACCATCTTCAGCTGCTTCATCAATGACCTTCCCTCCATCATAAGGTCAGAAATGGGGATGTTCGCTGATGACTGCACATTGTTCAGTTCCATTCACAACTCCTCAGATAATGAAGCAGTCCATCCCCGCATGCAGCAAGACCTGGACAACATTCAGGCTTGGGCTGATAAGTGGCAGGTAACATTCACGCCACACAAGTGCCAGGCAATGACTATCTCCAACAAGCGAGAGTCTAACCACCGCCCCTTGACATTCAGTGGCATTACTATCGCCGAATCCCCCATCAACAACATCCTGGGGGTCACCACTGACCAGAAACTTAACTGGACCGGCCACATAAATACTGTGGCAACAAGAGCAGGTCAGAGGCTGGGTATTCTGCAACAAGTGACTCGCCACCTAACTCCAAAAGGCCTTTCCACCATCTACAAGGCACAAATCAGGAGTGTGCTGGAATACTCTCCACTTGCCTGGATGAGTGCAGCTCCAACAACACTCAAGAAGCTCGACACCATCCAGAACAAAGCAGCCCGCTTGATCGGCACCCCATCCACCACCTTAAACATTCACTCCCTCCACCACCGGCGCACCGTGGCTGCAGTGTGTACCATCTACACGATGCACTGCAGCAACTCGCCAAAGCTTCTTTGGCAACACCTCCCAAACCCGCGACCTCTACCACCTCGAAAGACAAGGGTAGCCGGCGCATGGGAACACCACCACATTCAAGTCGTACACCATCCTGACTCGGAAATATATCGTCATTCCTTCATTGTCGGTGGTTCAAAATCCTGGAACTCCCTACCTAACAGCACTGTGGGAGTACCTTCACCACACGGACTGCAGCGGTTCAGGAAGGCGGCTCACCACCACCTTAAGGGCAATAAATACCAGCGATGCCCATAACCCGTGAACGAATTTTTTAAAAGGCTGATGGGGCGTTAATTGGTCGGATTGAATTGTCTTACTTTTTGTGGACAGGACATACCTGGTCAATTTTGCACATTGTCTGATAGAGGCCAGTGTTGCAGCTGTACTGGAACAGCTTGGCTAGAGGCGCGGCTAGTTCTGGAGCACAAGTCTTCAGCACGACGGCCGGGATGTTGTCGGCCCACAGCTTTTGCACCCAGTGCACTCAGCCGTTCCTTGATATCACGTGGAGTGAATCGAATTGGCTGATGACTGGCATCTGTGACAAGTGGGGACCTCGGGCGGAGGCCAAGGTGGGTGATCCACTCAGCACTTCTGGCTGAAGATGGTTGCAAACGCTACAGCCTTGTCTTTTGCACTCACGTGCTGGGCTCCACCATCATTGAGGATGGCGATGTTCATGGAGCCTCCTCCTCCCGTTAGTAGTCTAATGGTCCACCGCCTTTCACGACTGGATGTGGCAGGACTGCTAAGTTTTGATCTGATCCGTTGATTGTGGGACCGCTTAGCCCTGTCTATAGCATGCTGCTTCCATTTTTTAGTATGCATGTAGTCCTGTGTTGCAGCTTCCCCAAGTTGTGCACCTCATTTTTAGGTACAGCTGGTGCTGCTCCTTATTGAACCCCTGGCTTGATGGTAATGGCAGAGTGAGGGATATGCCAGGCCATGAGGTTGCAGATTGTGGTGGAATACAATTCTGCTGCTGCTGATGGCCCACAGCGCCTCATGGATGCACAGTTTTGAGCTGCTAGATCTGTTCTGAATCTATCCCATTCAGCACGGTGATGGTGCCACACAACACGATGGAGGGTGTCCTCAATGTGAAGACAGGACCTCGTCTCCACTGTGCGGTGGTCACTGCTACCAACGCTGTTATGCTGTTGTCGTCATCCTTGTCGCCCCTCCCCTCTCCTTCCCCCTCACCTTGTCCGCTCTCCCCCGCGTGCAGTGACTGCCCCCTGGGTTACATAGAAACATAGAAGATAGGAGTAGGCCATTCGGCCCTTCGAGCCTGCTCCGCCATTCAACGAGATCATGGCTGATCATCCAAACCCTAGCACCCGGTCCCTACACCGACAGCCATCCCACCCAAGCCCTATCCCCGTAACTCCACGTATTTAATCCCCCCCTAACACTTAAGGGCCAATTTCTTTTTTTTTTATCATGGCCAATCAACCTAACCCGCACATCTTTGGACTGTGGGAGGAAACCGGAGCACCCGGAGGAAACCCACGCAAACACGGGGAGAATGTGCAAACTCCACACAGACAGTCACCCGAGGCCGGATTTGAACCCGGGTCCCTGGCGCTGTGAGGCAACAGTGCTAACCACTATGCCACCGTGCTGCCCATTGTGACACTTGCTGTTAAAGCAGTAATTTTTCGTTTGATGCGGTTTGAATCTGATGCGGTTTGTGTTTTCAGTGATTGGCGCCTTGATTGGAAAGCAGGAGGGCAGAAACATCGAGGTGATGAACTCATTTGAGCTTCTCTCGCATACGGTGGAGGAGAAGATCGTTATTGACAAAGAGTATTACTACACCAAGGAGGAGCAATGTGAGTCTCTCCACAGCTCCATGCATCACACAACTCCTCACATCCTGCACAGTAGTGTTGGCGCTGTGCCGGGGCTGCCGGCTGGCGCTGTGCCGGGGCTGCCGGCTGGCGCTGCATTGGCCCTGCGCACCACATGCTGTATCTGTACACGAGGGCTGGATTGAAGACCGTGTGATGGGCTTGTACAGTGGGACTCTTGGGTTGGCGCGGGGCCTGTGTCGGGGGGGTTTGCGCGGGGCCTGTGTCGGGGGGGTTTGCGCGGGGCCTGTGTCGGGGGGGTTTGCGCGGGGCCTGTGTCGGGGGGGGTTTGCGCGGGGCCTGTGTCGGGGGGGTTTGCGCGGGGCCTGTGTCGGGGGGGCCGGCGCGGGGCCTGTGTCGGGGGGGGCCGGCGCGGGGCCTGTGTCGGGGGGGCCGGCGCGGGGCCTGTGTCGGGGGGGTTTGCGCGGGGCCTGTGTCGGGGGGGTTTGCGCGGGGCCTGTGTCGGGGGGGTTTGCGCGGGGCCTGTGTCGGGGGGGGCCGGCGCGGGGCCTGTGTCGGGGGGGCCGGCGCGGGGCCTGTGTCGGGGGGGCCGGCGCGGGGCCTGTGTCGGGGGGACCGGCGCGGGGCCTGTGTCGGGGGGGCCGGCGCGGGGCCTGTGTCGGGGGGGCCGGCGCGGGGCCTGTGCCGGGGGGGGCGGCGCGGGGCCTGTGCCGGGGGGGCCGGCGCGGGGCCTGTGCCGGGGGGGGCGGCGCGGGGCCTGTGTCGGGGGGGCCGGCGCGGGGCCTGTGTCGGGGGGGGCCGGCGCGGGGCCTGTGTCGGGGGGGCCGGCGCGGGGCCTTTGTCGGTGGTTTTCGTGGGGCCTTAGTTATGTTTGTGCTGGGGCTATTTATTGGTAGATTAAATGGCTCGTCCCACACTATTTGTAACTGGTACCGTCACCATCTTCACCACCACCAGCACCACCACCCCCCCCCCCCCCCCCCCCCATACATCCTGCTCCCCTGCACCCCTTGTGTCATAAGAACAAGCATTTGCTTCGAACACAAATTCAATCAACTCCACTGCCCCCCGCCCGCTCACTGTGCCCCCCCGCCCGCTCACCGTGCCCCCCCGCCCGCTCACCGTGCCCCCCGCCCGCTCACCGTGCCCCCCGCCCCCTCTCCATGCCCCTCCCCCGCCCGCTCACCATGCCCCTCCCCCGCGCCCTCACCGTATCGCTGAACTCCATTGACTCATATCCTTTTCAGGAACACATCGAATTGTCTCTTGACCACATTTGTCACCCTCTGACAATTTATTTCACAACATTGCCACACTTAAGGTGAAACAGTCCTCCCGTTCCCGACCCCACTTCCCTCTCACTGCTTACATCCTCCCCATGGATTGGAGGCCTTCACTGAGGGAACAGTTTACACCGCTGCACTTTGTCCCTTCCCTCACTGAGCCTGTGACCTTTGCTGTGTTTGATTTTTCTCCCCAGTTAAGCAGGTGTTTAAGGACATGGAGTTCCTGGGCTGGTACACCACCGGGGGTCCTCCGGACGAGTCTGATATTCACGTCCACAAGCAGGTCAGTGTACAGCAGTGCACTCAGACAGAGCTGCACCTTGTGCTGGTCGACTCCTGCACCACTTGTGCGCTGACATTAATCCAGTCCATTCAGCGATGGGGTGATGTGACGATGTATTGTGTGTCTCCTTAAACACCCCGAGGACAGGTGCAGCACGGGTTACATACAGTGTAAAGCTCCCTGTACACTGTCCCATCAAACACTCCCAGGGCAGGTACAGCACGGGTTAGATACAGAGTAAAGCTCCCTCTACACTGTCCCATCAAACACCCCGGGGACAGGTGCAGCACGGGTTACATACAGTGTAAAGCTCCCTCTACACTGTCCCATCAAACACTCCCAGGGCAGGTACAGCACGGGTTAGATACAGAGTAAAGCTCCCTCTACACTGTCCCATCAAACACCCCGGGGACAGGTACAGCACGGGTTAGATACAGAGTAAAGCTCCCTCTACACTGTCCCATCAAACACTCCCAGGGCAGGTGCAGCACGGGTTAGATACAGAATAAAGCTGCCTCTACACTGTCCCATCAAACACTCCCAGGGCAGGTACAGCACGGGTTAGATACAGAATAAAGCTGCCTCTACACTGTCCCATCAAACACTCCCAGGGCAGGTACAGCACGGGTTAGATACAGAGTAAAGCTCCCTCTACACTGTCCCATCAAACACTCCCAGGGCAGGTACAGCACGGGTTAGATACAGAGTAAGAATTTATGTAGCGCCATTCACGACTTCAGGACGTCCCAAAGCGCTTTCCAGCCAATGAAGTTCTATTAAAGTGCAGTGACGGTTGTAATGTAGGGAAGTGCGGCAGCCAATTTGTGCACAGCAAGATCTCACAAACAGCAATGAGATAAATGACCAGATAATTTGTTTGCATGATGTTGGTTGAGGGATAAATATTGGTCCGGACACCGGGGAGGACTGGCCTGCTCTTCAGTGGGTAGTGGCATGGCATCTTTTGCGTCCACCTGTGAGGGCAGAGAGTGCCCTCAGTTTAACGCCGCATCCATAAGGCAGTGCAGCACTCCCTCAGTGTTGCACTGTGTCGGCCTGGATTATGGATTCAGCCTTGACTGGATTTGGACCCAGGGTGCAGAGGTCGGGAGGTGAAAGGCCAGTGCCTGATCTGCACTGCACCAGGGGACTGGAGCCTGGTTTTTGGGGGGAGGTGGACCAGGAGGCTCCTGACTTAAGAAAACTCACTAAGCACTTGGTCGGAGTATAAAACAAGGCTTTAATCAACTGTTTCACAACCATGAGATTCTAGTTACATCACTAGTTCCTGGTTACAAAAACGTCCTGAGCAAGCTGGGCCCACGCCCGAGTATTTATACTCCTTGGACGCCGCCACCAGCTGGCCACCCAGTGTTATTTCATGAGTAATTTCTTCATGATTGATAAGATTCATGACATTTCCCTGTCCACAGACCGCCCCCGTGCCGGGGAGCTGGAAGGTCCGCAGACAAGCACTGTTGCTCATCTGATCTCGTGTAAGCTCTCTTGTGCTGGCAGTGCTTACAGCCACCGACACTCTTGTCTTTGCAGGGCCACAGTGCAGCAAACGTGCTGGGCAGCCACTTCCTCTGTTGGGGATTTTCCGGTCCAGTATCGAGTGACTTTACGCTAATCATTGCCTTTCTTTGGCCATTTGCAGGTGTGTGAGATTATTGAAAGCCCACTCTTCCTCAAGTTAAACCCCATGACGAAGCACACAGATGTAAGTAAGAAGCATTACTTGGCTGGAGACGTGTGTTAACTGCCCCTCGGTAAATCTCACTGTACCGTCACACTGCCCCTCGGTAAATCTCGCTGTTCCGTTACACTGCCCCTCGGTAAATCTCGCTGTACCGTTACACTGCCCCTCGGTAAATCTCACTGTACCATTACACTGCCCCTCGGTAAATCTCACTGTACCGTTACACTGCCCCTCGGTAAATCTCGCTGTTCCGTTACACTGCCCCTCGGTAAATCTCACCGTTACACTGCCCCTCGGTAAATCTCACTGTACCGTTACACTGCCCCTCGGTAAATCTCACTGTACCGTTACACTGCCCCTCGGTAAATCTCGCTGTACCGTCACACTGCCCCTCGGTAAATCTCACTGTACCGTTACACTGCCCCTCGGTAAATCTCGCTGTACCGTTACACTGCCCCTCGGTAAATCTCACTACTGTTACACTGCCCCTCGGTAAATCTCGCTGTACCGTCACACTGCCCCTCGGTAAATCTCACTGTACCGTCACACTGCCCCTCGGTAAATCTCGCTGTACCGTTACACTGCCCCTCGGTAAATCTCGCTGTTCCGTTACACTGCCCCTCGGTAAATCTCACTGTACCGTTACACTGCTCCTCAGTAAATCTCACTGTACCGTTACACTGCCCCTCGGTAAATCTCACTGTACCGTTACACTGCCCCTCGGTAAATCTCACTGTACCGTTACACTGCTCCTCAGTAAATCTCACTGTACCGTTACACTGCCCCTCGGTAAATCTCGCTGTACCGTTACACTGCCCCTCGGTAAATCTCACTGTACGGTTACACTGCCCCTCGGTAAATCTCACTGTACCGTTACACTGCCCCTCGGTAAATCTCACTGTACGGTTACACTGCCCCTCGGTAAATCTCACTGCACCGTTACACTGCCCCTCGGTAAATCTAACTGCCGTTACACTGCCCTCGGTAAATCTCACTGTACGGTTACACTGCCCCTCGGTAAATCTCACTACCGTTACACTGGCCCTCGGTAAATCTCACTGTACCGTTACACTGTTGTGTTGCTCATTTTCTTCCGCCTTTCATGTTCAACTTGTTGATTCACCTTTATTGCTATTACCCCCCCTCCCCGTCTCTGCCTGCTGCCTCTGCCCCTGTTCACATTCCCCCTCTTCTGCTAGCCATCTCTCCCATTGTTGCTTATCCTTTCCCCTTCTCTCCTCCCCCCACCCCCCTTGTGGTGGTATGCCGTGTCTCCGTGACAGAGATGGGGTTTTTTTCTGTCTCCTTCTGGCATGGCGACGGTCCCTTTTTAAATCCAGTCGCATAATGGAGTTTCAAATCCAACCACGGCCAGAATCTTGTACAGTTTAAACGCGGTACAAATGTGTTGGATTTCATTTGGCTGTCTGCAAAGGCTGAGCTTTCAGGCCAGGCTGCTTTGGTAGAATGCCATAATCTGGATGTTTAACCAGAGTTTATTTTAAACGTGGTCGTTGGGAAGCCCCAGTGCCTGTTTTTGCCGACACAGAATTTGCAAGTGAGCAGCTCCCCCAGTGACAAAGAATGAAAAGGGAAGGGAAGAAAGATTGTGTGTAAATGGATTGTACAGAAGAACCGGCTCAGAATTAATCCGTGGTCTTTCAGTTTTTCCTTTTGAGGAGCCAGGTAGATGGATTAACCTCGATGGCATCAAGTATTGTCCTCAAAAACCCCTCTCTGTTGCCTCCTCCGCCCTCACCTCCAACAAGTGTGAGGAGCTGTTTGCCAGGATTGAGCCCATCCGTTCAGCTCCCTCTTTGACCTCCTCCCCCCCACGGCCTCCCAACCACTCAAACATCCTGACGTAAGAAAACCACTAGGCACTTGGTCTAAGCGTTAAACAAAGCTTTAATCAACTGTTCTACAACATGGAGGTCCAGTTGTGTCCTTCACTAGTTCCTGTTAAGAATGTCCTGCGCAAGCTGGGCCCGTGCCAGAGTATTTATACTCTCCCTGGACAGCGCCACCCGCAGGCCGCTCAGTATTATTTCATAAGTCTTTCTTTCATGAATGAATGATTCATGTCGCATCCCTCCCCTCCCCTTGTACCCTAGCCCTAATTACGTATCTCTCTCCCACCTCATCTTGTCCCTCCACCTCATTCCCACTAAACTGCTAACGACCCAACTTTCCTTACTGGACCCCACGTTGCTGACATTGTAACCGGTTCCCCTCTCTTCGGGAACTGTCGCCCTCCCTTTCAATGCTGCCGCCATCGCCCTCTCCTCCCAAAAAAAAACACCCTCTGCCCTTAAATTTATCGTCCCTGTTTCCAACCTCTTTCCTCTCCGAATTTTTGTTGCCTCCGAGGTCCATGTTCATCTGTCGTGCAACTCTCTGTTTTGAATCCCTCCAACTGGGTTTCTGGCCAAGCATAGCATTAAAACATCCCTAACCAACATCACAGATGACATCCTCTACATTGGGGAGACCAAACGCAGATTGGGTGACCGCTTTGCGGAACACCTCCGTTCAGTCCATAAGGGTGACCCCGAGCTTCCGGTCACCTGTCACTTTAATTCACCGCCCCATTCCCACTCAGACCTCACCGCCCTCGGCCTCTTGCATTGTTCCACGAAAACCCAGCGTAAGCTCGAGGAACAGCACCTCATCTTCCGATTAGGCACATTACAGCCTTCCGGACTCAACATCGAGTTCAACAATTTCAGATCATAACCTCAGCCCCTATTACATTTTTACTTCTATTTATTATCCACACCTTTGTTTTGGCCTTCCCCCTTTTTTCTCTCTCCCACATGGCAGCTGTCTCCCGGATATCCTGCCAGCGCATTTCACACCTAACCTAGAGCCGTCTTTTGTCTCCACTAGTCCGATCACCATCTCGTCTGGTTTTGAATACCTCTTAATGTCTCTTCACTTCTCTTTTGTTCGCTCATCCCCATTTCCCTGCCCCCAAACTGACCTTTTAACCTGTTTCATTTCCTGTGCTTCTTCAGTCTTGACGAAGGGTTTCGACCTGAAACGTTAACTCTGTTTCTCTCTCCACGGATGTTGCCGGGCCTGCTGAGTGTTTCCAGCATCTTCTGTTGTTATCACAGATGACATCCTCTGTGACTGTGACCTTGATAAACTAGCCCTCCTTGTCCTTCTCGGCCTGTCTGCAGCCTCTGACACTGTTGACCACACCGTCCTACTCCACCGCCTCTCCTCCACCACCCAGCTGGGTGGGACTGCCTTCGCCAGGTTCCATTCCTATCTGTCCAGTCGTAGTCAGAGAATCCCCTGCAATGGCTTCTCTTCCTGCCCTGCACCAGTACATCTGGAGTCCCCCAAAGATCTATCCTTGGCCCCCTCCTACTTCTCATCCACATGCTGCCCCTCACCGACATCCTCTCTTTGGGGTCAGTTTCCTCCCAAATTCATGCCCATCTTTCCAGGAACTCCTTGTTTGAATCCCTCCAATCAAGTTTCCGCACCTACCAATCTACCAAAAAGGCGCTTATCAAAGTCACAAATGACCTCCTATGTGACTGTGACGAAGGTAATCTATCCCTCCTTGTCCTCCTTGACCTGTCTGCAGCCTTTGACCCGGTTGACCACTCCATCCTCCAACGCCTCTCCACCGTCGCCCAGCTGGGTGGGACTGCACTCGCCTGGTTCCATTCTTATTTATCGAGTCGTAGCCAGAGAATCACCTGCAATGGCGTCTCTTCCCACTCCCACATCGTTACCTCTGGTGTCCCCCAAGGATCTATCCTTGGCCCCCCCTCCTATTTCTCATCTACATGCTGCCCCTCAGCGACATCATCCCAAAACACAGCCTCAAGTTTCCACATGTACGCTGACGACACCCAGCTCTACCTCACCACCACTTCTCTTGACCCCTCCATTGCCTCTGTGGTGTCAGACCGTTTGTCCGAAATCCGGTCTTGCACGAGCCGCAGTTTCCTGCGGTTAAGCGTTGGGAAGACCCAGGCCATTGTCTTCCACCCCCGTCACCAAACTCCATACCCTCACCACCAATCCCTCCCCAACCACTGTCGGAGTCGTCGTCTTCTTCTTAGGCAATCCCTCAGAACCGAGGATGACTTGCTTCCACATTAAAAATGAGTTCTCAGGTGACTGATGAGTCCAATGCGTGACCTACAGTCTCTGTCACAGGTGGGGCAGACGGTGGTTGAAGGGGCGGGTGGGTGTGGTGCTTGGGTTGACGTGCGCTCCTTGTGCTGCCTGCGCTTGGCTTCCGCTTGCTCCTGGCGAAGAGACTCGAAGTGTTCAGCGCCTTCTCGGATGCTTCTCCTCCACTTTGTGCGGTCTTGGGCCAGGGAGTCCTAGGTGTCGATGGGGATGTTGCACTTTTTCAAGGAGGCTTTGAGGGTGTCCTTGAAGAGTTTCCTCTGCCCACTTGGGGCTCTCTTGCTGTGCCGGAGCTCCGAGTAGAGCGCTTGTTTTGGGAGTCTCGTATCGGGCATGCGGACAATGTGACCCGTCCATCGGAGCTGATCGAGCGTGGTCAAAGCTTCGATGCTGGGGATGTTGGCCTGAGCGAGAACACTGACGTTGGTGCGCCTATCCTGCCAGTGGATTTGCAGGATCTTGCGGAGGCAGCGTTGGTGGTACCTCTCCAGTGCTTTGCGGTGCCTGCTGTACATGGTCCATGTCTCTGAGGCATACAGCAGGGCGGGTATCACTGCTGCTCTATAGACCATGAGCTTAGTGCCATCACTAAGCTCCGGTTTGTCGGAGTGAAACCGAATCTTCCCAACCAATTTGACCCTGAGCTCAGGTTCTGACCCCATATTCTGTTTTTTCACAAAGACCGCCTACTTCCACCTGCATAATATCGCCCGTCTCCGCCTCTGCCTCAGCCCATCTGCTGCTGAAACCGTCATCCCTGCTTTTCTCCCCACCAGACTCGATTATTCCAAAGCTCTCCTGGCCGGCCTCCCTGTTCCACCCTCCGTAAAATTCACCTCATCCAAAACTCTGCTGCCCGTGTCCTAACTCGCACCAAGTCCCGTTCACCCCGTCTCCCCTGAGCTCGCTGACCGACATTGACTCCCGGTCCCCAACACTTCAAACTGGCAAATCCCTCCACGGCCTCCTCCCTCCCTATCGCAGTAACCGCCTCCAGCCCCACAACCCTCCGAGATCCCTGCGTTCCTCCAATCCTGGCCTCGAGTCCATCTCCCAGCAGCGAATCAGAAAGGACCCCAAAAACGCAACCTCATTTTCCGGCTGAAATGCTGTTCGGCATCTCGGCTGAGAAAAGCGAATCTATTCTTGATTAACCGTCCTGGCTTTGCTTTCTAAATGCGAACCAAAGTTCCCCACAGATGCTGCTCATTACAGCTGTTGACTAAGCTAAAATCCAGCTGTTTGTAATAGAACAAGGGCCCTTGTTAATATACTAAATGTGAAATTTGCCTGAAGTAAAACTATGGGAGTTCCATCTCCAGTTTGTTTCAAAGGAAAGAAATTCACACCTCCGCTAGGATGGGGAGATTCACTTTCAGCTCTCGGCTCGGAAACTAGTGAGACATGTTGGGAACTTCTCCAACTGGCCTCGCTGAAAACATGATTGGGAATGCTGGGGAAAAATATATCCAGGCTTTAGAGAGGAGCTGAGGAAAAACTATAATGAAGGTATTAAAAGGCACAAAAGACAATTTCGATGGTAAACTCAATCACCTTACAGGAAACTCTCGTTTAAACAGCACCTCAATATCCGGAATTCGCTATTAACCGGCAAAATTCTCACTCCGAAAACAACGCCTCAATAACCGGCAATGTTGCCGAGTCCGAGTCTCCCGCGGTGGCCCAGTTAGTCAGTGGGGGTAGTTCTCCAAACTGCCACTACTCGGCTTCTTGGCGCTGTCGGAAGTCCGAACACCTCAATAACAGGAGTCTGACTCTCCCGCGCTGCCGGTAGTCTCTTCCGATCCGCCGTTTTGCTGTGTGTCTCCCGCGCTGCCAGTAGTCTCTTCCGATCCGCCATTTTGCTGTGTGTCTCCCGCGCTGCCGGTAGTCTCTTCCGATCCGCCGTTTTTCTGTGTGTCTCCCGCGCTGCCGGTAGTCTCTTCCGATCCGCCATTATTCTGTGTGTCTCCCGCGCTGCCGGTAGTCTCTTCCGATCCGCCATTTTTCTGTGTGTCTCCCGCGCTGCCGGTAGTCTCTTCCGATCCACCGTTATTCTGTGTGTCTCCCGCGCTGCCGGTAGTCTCTTCCGATCCACCGTTATTCTGTGTGTCTCCCGCGCTGCCGGTAGTCTCTTCCGATCCGCCGTTTTTCTGTGTGACTCCCGCGCTGCCGGTAGTCTCTTCCGATCCGCCGTTTTTCTGTGTGTCTCTCCATCTTTATCGTGAATTATCTCCCCCACCTTGCATTATGGGATTCTGTAGGTAAGTACCCAACTACTGTATACTGCACATTTCTTGATTTTTTAAATTTTTGTTTGTTAAAAATAGCCTCGGTAGATAACCCTCTCCGCCATCAGGAATTCTTAATCCACCGGCACCATCCCGGTCCCGTTGGTGCCGGATACCAGAGAGTTTCCTGTATTGTGAAGTGTGCAGTTGATTTTTTTTAAGGGGAGACTTGCATTTCTATAACACCTTTCACGACCACTGGAAGTCTCAAAGCGCTTTACAGCCAATGAAGTACTTTTTGAAGTGTAGCCACTGTTGTAATGTGGGAAACGCGGCAGCCAAATTGCGCACAGCAAGCTGCCACAAACAGCAATGTGACAATGACCAGATAATCTGTTTTTGTTATGTTGGTTGAGGGATAAATATTGGCCCCAGGACACTGGAGAGAACTCCCCTGCTCTTCTTTGAAATAGTGCCGTGGGATCTTTTACGTCCACCTGAGAGAGCAGACGGGGCCTCGGTTTAACGTCCCATCTGAGAGCAGCAGCACTCCCTCAGCACTGCACTGGAGTGTCAGCCTAGCTTTCTGTGCTCAGGTCCCTGGAGTGGGACTTGTACCCACAACCTTCTGACTCAGAGGCGAATGTGCTACCAGCTGTGCCAGTGGCTGACACATTCTTCTCAAGCCATGGTGCTGTGCTGCTTGCTTCTCCAGGATTAATTTACAAGAAAGCTGTACGGATATCCATAGTATTTAGCTCTGAAAATGGACAACATCAGGCTGAAAAAAACCACAACCAGTCCTAGTCCTGCCACACACACAATTCTTCATTTGCTTATTTCCATATCAAAGAGGCTTGCATTTCGATAGCGCCTTTCACGACCACCGGACATCTCAAAACGCTTTACAGCCAATGAAGTACTTTTGAAGTGGAGTCACTGTTGTAACACACTAGTTGTTGGCAGGCACAAGTCAGGTGTGTGATGGAATACTCTCCACTTGCCTGGGTGAGTGCAGCTCCAACAAGAAGCTCGACACCACCCAGGACAAAGAAGCCCACTTGATCGGCACCCCATCCACCACCTTAAACATTCACTCCCTCCACCACCGGCGCACCGTGGCTGCAGTGTGGACCATCGACAAGATGCACTGCAGCAACTCGCCAAGGCTTCTTCGACAGCACCTCCCAAACCCGCGACCTCTTCCACCTAGAAGGACAAGGGCAGCAGGCGCATGGGAACACCACCACCTCCAAGCTCCCCTCCAAGTCACACATTGTCCTAATTTAGAAGTATATCGCCGATCCTTCATCGTCGCTAGGTCAAAATCCTGGGACTCCCTACCTAACAGCACTGTGGGAGCACCTTCACCACACGGACTGCAGCGGTTCAAGAAGGCAGCTCACCACCACCTTCTCCAGGGCAGTTAGGGATGGGCAAAACTGCTGGCCTTGCCAGTGATGCCCACATCCCATAAACGAATTTTTAAAAAAGGCTCCTGACTTGATTTGTTACGGTCATGCGGTCGTTGTAATCTCCGATCGCTGATTCTCCAGCTTTAGATTTCGACGCTCTCTACCCTTTCAGTTCTGTTTTGCTGCGGTTTGACTTGAGACCCGCAACACAGTGCGATGGCAAAAGTGCGGGAGTGCGTCCTCGGTGCGCGGCTTTTAATATATTGTGGAGTTTGCCGATCGATTATAGTACAACAGATATATCTGCTCACAGACGGTAACACAACCCACTCGCATCAGTCTGAGACAGAGGAAGACTTGCAATTGTCTCGCAGACGTTTCAAAGCCATTTCACAGCCAATGAATTGTTTTTTGGAAGTGCAGACAAATGCAGCAGCCAATTTGTGCAGAGTGAAGCCCCCCCAAGCAACGAAGGAGAGGAATGTTTGCTCGGTGCCATTTCCCCTCTGCGCGTCGAGCAGACCGTTCCCGGCGCCGACCTGCTGCCGTCCCATCACACACACACACGACGGTGCCAGGCAACTTGTAACGGCCGATACAAGTCACCCTTCCCCAGGGTTTGTCTCCCTCGGAGTGCTGCCCACAACTTGGCCTCGTGGAGGAGGGAATAAAGCAGGTAGTGCAGGACCCCAGCGAGGAGTGTGGGGACGAGGTGCATCAGGAGGTAGTGGTTAGGTGGGGTCACTCTTGAGTTTTAAAAGCCTGTAACTTGCAGAAGGATTGGAAAACTGAGGGCAGAGGGCGTCCTGGAAAAAGGAGTTAAAAGTAGAAGCCATTTGATTCCAGTGGGTATTGAACTCAGGAGGGCGCTACCTTTGATATTGTAACAGCTAATTACAGGAAAACATAACAGGTAGCAGATTTGAAAATTGAAAGCAGGTTTCTGTTCTAAAGGGAACACAGCTTGATCCTGCCTCGTAACATTTAATTGGGAAAGACTTGGCTTCAGAATAAAGACTAACTACAATAAACATCTGCAGTCTGACTCTGTGTCTTATCTTTCAGCTTCCAGTTAGTGTTTATGAGTCGGTCATCGATATCATCGCTGGAGAGGTATGTAACTAATTAGCTTCAGGTCTGGCCTGTCAGTGTGTGTGTGTATACTCTGCACTGTGTACAGACTCTCTGATCCTCAGTGTGTGTACTCTGCACTGTGTACAGTCAGGTTGGCCTTTACCACTGTGGAGACCCTTTTAATATTTTGCATCTGTTTAATATTATTGTTCCGATATGCATTTGCCATATTCCAGCCAGTCAGCACAATTGCCTCTTTTCTCCAATGACGTCTATTCTTTCTTTTTTACCTGCCAACAAAGCTTTGTATAATCAGTAAATTTATAACTAACTACAACCACCCTGTTCCATAGCATCATGTGAGGAGCAGTGAAACACCCCTTTCTGAGGCATGGGGCTGGCTGTTCATCGCCCCTCTTCAGCTAACTGACTCTCAGTCTGTCTGCTCCATATCTCAGCTCTTCATCGAAACAGAGAAATCTGCAGCTCCGGAGCAGGCCGCGTGGCCCATCGTGTTGGTGCTGGCTCTGCGAGAGAAATCATTCAAACTAATCCACTGCCCCGCTCTCTCCCCATAGCCCTGTATCAATCCCCAAACTAATCCCACTGCCCTGCTCTCTCCCCATAGCCCTGTATCAATCCCCAAACTAATCCACTGCCCCGCTCTCTCCCCATAGCCCTGTATCAATCCCCAAACTAGCCCCACTGCCCCGCTCTCTCCCCATAGCCCTGTATCAATCCCCAAACTAATCCACTGCCCCGCTCTCTCCCCATAGCCCTGTCTCAATCCCCAAACTAGCCCCACTGCCCCGCTCTCTCCCCATAGCCCTGTATCAATCCCCAAACTAGCCCCACTGCCCCGCTCTCTCCCCATAGCCCTGTATCAATCCCAAACTAATTCCACTGCCCTGTTCTCTCCCCACAGCCCTGTATCAATCTCAAACTAGCCCCACTGCCCCGCTCTCTCCCCATAGCCCTGTATCAATCCCAAACTAATCCCACTGCCCTGCTCTCTCCCCATAGCCCTGTATCAATCCCAAACTAATCCCACTGCCCTGCTCTCTCCCCACAGCCCTGTATCAATCCCAAACTAATTCCACTGCCCCGCTCTCTCCCCACAGCCCTGTATCAGTCCCAAACTAATCCCACTGCCCCGCTCTCTCCCCATAGCCCTGTATCAATCCCCAAACTAGCCCCACTGCCCCGCTCTCTCCCCATAGCTCTGTATCAATCCCCAAACTAGCCCCACTGCCCCGCTCTCTCCCCATAGCCCTGTATCAATCCCAAACTAATTCCACTGCCCTGCTCTCTCCCCACAGCCCTGTATCAATCTCAAACTAGCCCCACTGCCCCGCTCTCTCCCCATAGCCCTGTATCAATCCCCAAACTAGCCCCACTGCCCCGCTCTCTCCCCATAGCCCTGTATCAATCCCAAACTAATTCCACTGCCCTGCTCTCTCCCCACAGCCCTGTATCAATCCCAAACTAATTCCACTGCCCCGCTCTCTCCCCATAGCCCTGTATCAATCCCAAACTAATTCCACTGCCCTGCTCTCTCCCCATAGCCCTGTATCAACCCCAAACTAATTCCACTGCCCCGCGCTCTCCCCATAGCCCTGTATCAATCCCCAAACTAGTCCCACTGGCCCACTCTCTCCTGATAGCCCTGCATCAATCCCAAACTAATCCCACAGCCCTGTTTCAATCTCAAACTAGTCCCACTGCCCCGCTCTCTCCCCATAGCCCTGTATCAATCCCCAAACTAATTCCACTGCCCCGCTCTCTCCCCATAGCCATGTATCAGTCCCAAACTAATCCCACTGCCCCCGCTCTCTCCCCATAGCCCTGTATCAATCCCCAAACTAATCCCACTGCCCCGCTCTCTCCCCATAGCCCTGTATCAATCCTAAACTAATCCCATAGCCCTGTACCAATCCCAAACTAAACCCACTGCCCCGCTCTCTCCCCATAGCCCTGTATTAATCCCAAACTAATCCCACTGCCCCGCTCCCTCCCCATAGCCCTGTATCAATCCCCAAACTCATCCCATTAAATCTCCTTCAGTATCTCAAATCTCCTCTTATAACTATAGTTTCCCATCCCCGGTGATTCTACACGCTGTGCTCTCTATGGCTTTAATGCCCTTTCTATACTGGGGTGCACAGAACCACCCTGTGGACTAACATCGTTTTGTACAAATGTATCATTATTTATTTACTCTTACACCCGGAGCCCCTATTTATAAAACCCCAAATTGTGTTGGCCTTTTTATGAGTTTATCTCCCTTCACTCGGGACTCTGAACCCCGGAGTCTCTCTGTTCATTCTCGCCCTTCAGCATCTTTCCATCCAGTGTATACTCCCAAATCCTGATTTATTTATTTTTCCTCCAAGAATGGACTTCTCCATGTGAAACAGTATCTTCCCCTCTCTGGCTATTCTGTTCACCTATCAGCCATTTTGCAGTCCGCTTCAATTTTTTGTTAGCAAACTTGGAGTTTGTGCTTACTGAGCTCAAGTCTAAATTGTCATATATACTGAAGATAGAAGTGGGCCCAGCGCCGACCCCCGGGGCCCAGCACTGCTCCCTGGGCCCCTCCCCTCCACTGGGACTGCACCACTCCCTGGTCCGCCCCGGGATTGCACCACTATTGACACCCACCCCCAGTCCCGCATTACACCTCACCCGTCCCCTCGCTGGTGAGTGAACGTTCGGGGAGTCGGGACTCGGGGTGAGGTCAAGCCTGAGGGCGGGCTCAGTCCCAGCCAGCGACTGTGTTCAGACGCCAACACTGACCACAGTGTTCAGTGACCTCCCCCCGAGGCTGGCACTGACCTCCACCCCACCCCACCCCCGCCAGGCCGGTATCACAGCAGGGCCTGATTCTGGAAGCCCCGGTGAGTGATGAGTGGGAGCCACAACCAGGGGTTTGAAGCGGGCCCCATTCTGCTGTGTGTGGCTGAGTACCACACTGGGTGGGGTGCCAAGGCCTAGTCCTCGGTGTTTTCCCAGAGAATCCCCAGGCTTCCCCTGCAGAGGTGCTGGCAGAGTCTCCCAGGCTGATTGGGTTGTTTTTTTTTTGTCCTGTCCTTTGTCCAGGCCACGGTGCTGTTTGCTGAACTGACCTATACGTTGGCCACCGAGGAGGCAGAGCGTATCGGAGTCGATCACGTGGCCCGCATGACCGCCACCGGCACAGGAGAGAACTCCACAGGCAAGGATTCACCAGCAGTCTGTACAGTGGGTGGGAGGGGGGGAGCGGTGTTTTCAGAGGGGTGCTGCCTGTCCTCTCGCAGCTGGTGGGAGGCTAGGGTAATTCAGAGACGATTCACTAGGTTAATTCCACAGATGAGGGGGTTGACTTATGAGGAAAGGTTGAGCAGGTTGGGCCTATACTCATTGGAATTTAGAAGAACGAGAGGTGATCTTATTGAAACATATAAGATACTGAGGGGGCTCGACAAGGTAGATGCAGAGAGGATGTTTCCCCTCGTGGGGAAATCTAGAACTCAGGGGCACAGTCTCAGAATAAAGGGTCGCCCTGAGATGAAGGGGAATTTCTTCTCTCAGAGGGTCGTAAATCTGTGGCGTTCTCTGCCCCAGAGAGCTGTGGAGGCTGGGTCATTAAATACATTTAAGGTGGAGATAGACAGATGTTTGCAAGATAAGGGAGTGAAGGGTTATGGGGAGCTAGCAGGGAAGTGGCTTTGAGCCCAAGATCAGCCATGATCTTATTGAATGGCGGAGCAGGCTCGAGGGGCCAAGTGGTCTGTTCCTGCTCCTATTTCTTATGTACTTATGTAATCCCTAGTCCCATTCAACACAAGAGCAACTTGTAGAAAGTAACAAAGCGCCCTGCCCCGGGCCAAGCGTTGTCCTTTCTCTGACTGAGCAGCTCACGATGAGGCAGCTCTCCTGCTCGTTGGGGATCTCACCCTAGCCCTCCACGAGCCCTCCTCACATGGTGCGTTCTACTTTGTTTCCTAGTTGGACAGGAAGCCAACCTCTGACCCTTTCAACAGCAGCAGCTTGCTGTCACAGGAGCGTAATCAGACACGTTTTGTGTGTGGACAGTTTTGGTCTCCTTACTGAAGGAAGGATGTACTTGCCATAGAGGGAGTGCAACAAAGGTTCACCAGACTGCTTCCTGGGATGGGGGCGATAGTCCTATGAGGAGAGATTGAGTAGACGAGGCCTATATTCTCTTGAGTTTAGAAGAATGAGAGGTGATCTCATTGAAACATACAAAATTCTTACAGGGCTTGACAGGGTAGATGCAGGGAGGATGTTTCCCCTGGCTGAGGAGTCTAGAACCAGGGGTCACAGTCTCAGGGTAAGGGGTCGGCCATTTAGGACTGAGATGAGGTGAAATTTCTTCACTCAGAGGGTGGTGAATCTTTGGAATTCTCTACCCCAGGGGGCTGTGGAAGCTCCGTCGTTGACTATATTCAAGACAGAGATCGATAGATTTTTGAATATTAAGGGAATCAAGGGCTATGGGGATAGAGCAGGAAAGTTGAGTTGAGGTCGAAGATCAGCCATGATCTTATTGAATGGCGGAGCAGGCTCGAAGGGCCGAATGGCCGACTCCTGCTCCTATTTCTTATAATTTGATGCTGAGCCAAAGAAAGAGACATTAGGACAGGTGACAAAAAGCTTGGTCAAAGAGACAGGTTTTAACGAGCATCTTAAAGGAGGAGAGAGAGACGGAGAGGTTTAGAGAGGGGTTTCCAGAGCTTAGGGCCCAGGCAGCTGAAGTCACGGCCACCAGTGGTGGAGCGATTATAATCAGGGATGCTCAAGTAGCCACAATTGGAGAACACGGAGATCTCGGGAGGGTTGTGAGGCTGAAGGAGGTTACAGAGATCGGGAGACCATGGAGGGATTTGAACACAAGGATGAGAATTTTGAAATCGAGGCGCTGCTTAACCGGGAGCCAGTGTAGGTCAGCGAGCACAGGGGTGATGGGTGAGCGGGACTTACATAGAAACATAGAAGATAGGAGCAGGAGTAGGCCATTCAGCCCCTCGAGTCTGCTCCACCATTCAATGAGATCATGGCTGATCATCCAAATTCAGTACCCTGTCCCTGCCTTCTCCCCATATCCCTTGATCCCTTTAGCCTTCAGAAATATATCTAACTCCTTCTTGAATATATTTAATTAGTTGGCCTCAACTGCCTTGTGTGGTAGAGAATTCCACAGGATCACCACTCTCTGGGTGAAGAAATTCCTCCTCATCTCAGTCCTAAATGGCTTACCCCTTATCCTTAGACTGTGACCCCTGGTTCTGGACTCCCCGCCATCGGGAACATCCTTCCTGCATCTAGTCTGTCTAGTCCTGTTAGAATTTTATAAGTTTCAATGAGATCCCCTCTCATTCTTCTAAACTCCAGCGAGTATAAGCCCAATCGACCCAATCTCTCCTCATACGTCATTCCTGCCATCCCAGGTATCAGCCTGGTGAATCTTCGCTGAACTCCCCCCATGGCAGGAACATCCTTCCTCGGATAAGGCGACCAAAACTGCACTTGGTGCGAGTTAGGACACGGGCAGCCGAGTTTTGGAATGGTCCAGTCGAGGTGACAAAAGCACGGTGAGAGTGTCCGTAGACAATGGGCTGAGGCAGGGGCAGAGTCGGGAGATGTTACGGAGGTGGAAATAGGCGGTCCTGGTGATGGAGCGGATACGGGGTCGGAAGCTCATCTCGGGGTTAAATAGCAGGCCAAGGTTGTAATAATGCAGTGTGTGCAAATTGAAAGATGAAAGATGAGAGACTTGCTGCTAATGTTCTGCCAATATCGCACTTGGAGCTGATGCTGGAACACTCAAACTGGACAAATTAGTGACTGCGTTTCAGTCGTTTTTCTGTCTTAGAAGTCGTGGCAACATTGGGAATTGTATATAAAACACTCAAATACATGTTAAAAATGGTAGGTGGTCTCAAGATTCCAGTGTATTGCTCCTGCAGTTCAAATCTCTGCCTGGCTGCACTTCTCCCGATTATCTGTAACCTCCTCCAGCTCTCCGACCCTCTCTAACCTCCTCCAGCTCTCCGACCCTCTCGAACCTCCTCCAGCTCTCCGACCCTCTCGAACCTCCTCCAGCTCTCCGACCGTCTCTAACCTCCTCCAGCTCCCCGACCCTCTCTAACCTCCTCCAGCTCTCCGACCCTCTCTTACCTTCTCCAGCTCCCCGACCCTCTCTAACCTCCTCCAGCTCCCCGACCCTCTCTAACCTCCTCCAGCTCTCCGACCCTCTCTAACCTCCTCCAGCTCTCCGACCCTCTCTTACCTTCTCCAGCTCTCCGACCCTCTCTAACCTTCTCCAGCTCTCCGACCCTCTCTAACCTCCTCCAGCTCTCCGACCCTCTCTACCCTCCTCCAGCTCTCTGACCCTCTCTACCCTCCTCCAGCTCTCGGACCCTCTCTAACCTCCTCCAGCTCTCTGACCCCCTCCAGCTCTCCGACCCTCTCTAACCTCCTCCAGCTCTCCGACCCTCTCTAACCTCCTCCAGGTCTCCGACCCTCTCTAACCTCCTCCAGGTCTCCGACCCTCTCTAACCTCCTCCAGCTCTCCGACCCTCTCTAACCTCCTCCAGCTCTCCGACCCTCTCTAACCTCCTCCAGCTCTCCGACCCTCTCTAACCTCCTCCAGCTCTCCGACCCTCTCTAACCTCCTCCAGCTCTCCGACCCTCTCTAACCTCCTCCAGCTCTCCGACCCTCTCGAACCTCCTCCAGCTCTCTGACCCTCTCTAACCTCCTCCAGCTCTCCGACCCTCTCGAACCTCCTCCAGCTCTCCGACCCTCTCGAACCTCCTCCAGCTCTCCGACCCTCTCGAACCTCCTCCAGCTCTCCGACCCTCTCGAACCTCCTCCAGCTCTCCGACCCTCTCGAACCTCCTCCAGCTCTCTGACCCTCTCGAACCTCCTCCAGCTCTCCGACCCTCTCTAACCTCCTCCAGCTCTCCGACCCTCTCGAACCTCCTCCAGCTCTCTGACCCTCTCTACCCTCCTCCAGCTCTCTGACCCTCTCGAACCTCCTTCAGCTCTCCGACCCTCTCGAACCTCCTCCAGCTCCCCGACCCTCTCGAACCTCCTCCAGCTCCCCGACCCTCTCGAACCTCCTCCAGCTCCCCGACCCTCTCGAACCTCCTCCAGCTATCCGACCCTCTCTAACCTCCTCCGGCTCTCTGACCCTCTCTAACCTCCTCCTCCTCCAGCTCTCTGACCCTCTCGAACCTCCTCCACCTCTCGGACCCTCTCGAACCTCCTCCAGTTCTCCGAACCTCCTCCAGCTCTCCGACCCTCTCGAACCTCCTCCAGCTCTCCGAGCCCCTCTACCCTCCTCCAGCTCTCTGACCCTCTCTACCCTCCTCCAGCTCTCTGACCCTCTCTAACCTCCTCCAGCTCTCTGACCCTCTCTAACCTCCTCCAGTTCTCCGAACCTCCTCCAGCTCTCCGACCCTCTCGAACCTCCTTGAGCTCTCCGACCCTCTCTAACCTCCTCCAGCTCTCCGACCTCCTCTAACCTCCTCCAGCTCTCTGACCCTCTCTACCCTCCTCCAGCTCTCTGACCCTCTCTAACCTCCTCCAGCTCTCCGACCCTCTCGAACCTCCTCCAGCTCTCCGACCCTCTCTACCCTCCTCCAGCTCCCCGACCCTCTCTACCCTCCTCCAGCTCTCTGACCCTCTCTACCCTCCTCCAGCTCTCTGACCCTCTCTAACCTCCTCCAGCTCTCCGACCCTCTCTAACCTCCTCCAGCTCTCCGACCCTCTCTACCCTCCTCCAGCTCTCTGACCCTCTCGAACCTCCTCCAGCTCTCCGACCCTCTCTACCCTCCTCCAGCTCTCTGACCCTCTCTACCCTCCTCCAGCTCTCCGACCCTCGCTAACCTCCTCCAGCTCTCCGACCCTCTCTACCCTCCTCCAGCTCTCTGACCCTCTCGAACCTCCTCCAGCTCTCCGACCCTCTCTACCCTCCTCCAGCTCTCTGACCCTCTCTAACCTCCTCCAGCTCTCTGACCCTCTCTAACCTCCTCCAGCTCTCCGACCCTCTCTAACCTCCTCCAGCTCTCCGACCCTCTCTAACCTCCTCCAGCTCTCCGACCCTCTCGAACCTCCTCCAGCTCTCCGACCCTCTCGAACCTCCTCCAGCTCTCCGACCCTCTCGAACCTCCTCCAGCTCTCCGACCCTCTCGAACCTCCTCCAGCTCTCCGACCCTCTCGAACCTCCTCCAGCTCTCCGACCCTCTCGAACCTGCTCCAGCTCTCCGACCCTCGCTAACCTCCTCCAGCTCTCCGACCCTCGCTAACCTCCTCCAGCTCTCCGACCCTCTCGAACCTCCTCCAGCTCTCTGACCGTCTCGAGCCTCCTCCAGCTCTCCGACCCTCTCGGACCTCCTCCAGCTTGTAAGGGGTGGTGTGTGTGGTCAGCTTCACCTCTGACTCCCTGAGTGGTTCGAATCGCTCCCACTCCCTTGGTTCTAGACCTGGACTTATTTGGGGGATGTAATGAAATTGCAACAGACAACTGAGTTGGTGAAAAGAACTTGGATTTTATTTGAGACAAGAAAATATACACAACACAATAAATCTGATCACTCTAAAAGGGGGAACACTTCGGAATATGCGAGGGAGAATGACAATAGACAAAAAGACCTTACCCTCCCAATCCCACTGTACCAACTAGGTTGAAATTCAGAGGACCAGGAAATGCTCGCTAAAACGACTTTCTTGACAGCTGTAGAGGTTCACGATTTCGGGGTTCTCTTTAGTTGTGGCGGTTGGGGCCTGCCGTACCTCGGACGTGGTAGAAGACTGCACCTGCGTTGGGTCTTCAGTTTGGATTGGTCCGCTGATACGGTTAGTCGCACTGTTGGATCTATCGGGTTAGTACCCAATTTTCTTTGGTTAGGTCTAGTTTTAGGGTCTTTTATGTCCAAATCTTACCCAGGGGTAAGTCAGACTAGCCCGTAGAGTGGAAACAACTCTTTGGTTCGTGAGTTTTTCAGCGGTTGGTTTCTTGTTGGTCGCGGTGGCCCAATATTACCTGGTTGTTGGTTTCTGTAGGCCTTTGGTTGCCGCGATCTCTGTTTCTTCTTTCTTTCTTCAAGTCTCCAATGATGATTTCTCTCTTAAGCTGGTTGGCTGAACTTGAACTTCTGTCTTCTGAGCTGACTCGAACTGACCTCGAACCGGTGACCAACTGGACTGTTCAACCGAAAAGGCAGGCCTCAATTATACTAACTTGGGGCCTGGCTTATCTGACCGCTAAATCTCGGGTTTCTTTGTTAAATTTGGCGGGCTCGTTATTTTTAATGTGCTTTAAAACTTTAATGAGCTTCGGGGATGGTCCATCCAAACTTAACAAGTTTTAGGGGATGGCTCATCTAAACTTAATCGGCCTTTAACTGGTTTCGGGATTGCCTTGAAATTAGTTCAAGAATGCAAAACGTTTGTCAATCTCTTTGATTGGTTTTGGACTGTGGTTTGTTTGCTGTATCCTGTAGGGCTAATGTTCCTTCCTTTGTGTTGCTGGGGACATGTCCTGTTTATTCAATACCTGGCTCTGCGAATTCTCGGCGGGAAACAGGTTTCATTGTCCTTATGTAAAACTGGAGTAGCCCAGGACATTCCTAGACAGTCCAATATCCAAACCCGGGGGGGGGGGGGGGGGGCCACTCTCCTCCCCTTTGTCCCAGCCTTTTGCAAGCCGGAACATGTCATTTTAAACCAGCCAAAAATCTTCCTGGGATTTTTATTTTAAATCCCTTTGGCCCAATATTACTTAAAACAGTCCAAAATCTCTTCCTTAATTCAACTCTTTGAAATTCTTCTGTTAGGCCCAACCACACACTTTATCCCTTTTTACAGATTTCTTCTGTAATGTTTAAAATAAGGCTTTCCTTCTGTTCTGGGGTTGTGCAGAAATTTTCGAACCTTACAAGCTCTCCGACCCCCTCTAACCTCCTCCAGCTCTCCGACCTTCGCTAACCTCCTCCAGCTCCCCGCCCCTCTCTAACCTCCTCCAGCTCTCCGACCCTCTCTACCCTCCTCCAGCTCTCCGACCCTCTCGAACCTCCTCCAGCTCTCTGACCCTCTCGAACCTCCTCCAGCTCTCTGACCCTCTCTAACCTGCTCCAGCTCTCCGACCCTCTCTAACCTGCTCCAGCTCTCCGACCCTCTCTAACCTCCTCCAGCTCTCTGACCCTCTCGAACCTCCTCCAGCTCTCCGACCCTCTCGAACCTCCTCCAGCTCTCCGACCCTCTCTTACCTCCTCCAGCTCTCCGACCCTCTCTAACCTGCTCCAGCTCTCCGACCCTCTTGAACCTCCTCCAGCTCTCCGACCCTCTCGACCCTCCTCCAGCTCTCCGACCCTCTCGACCCTCCTCCAGCTCTCCGACCCTCTCGAACCTCCTCCAGCTCTCTGACCCTCTCTTACCTCCTCCAGCTCTCCGACCCTCTCTTACCTCCTCCAGCTCTCCGATCCTCTCTTACCTCCTCCAGCTCTCCGACCCTCTCTTACCTCCTCCAGCTCTCCGACCCTCTCTTACCTCCTCCAGCTCTCCGGCCCTCTCGAACCTCCTCCAGCTCTCCGACCCTCTCTTACCTCCTCCAGCTCTCCGACCCTCTCTTACCTCCTCCAGCTCTCCGACCCTCTCGAACCTCCTCCAGCTCTCGGACCCTCTCTAACCCTCTCTGACCCTCTCAGAACTCTGCGCTCCTCCATCGGTGGCCGTGCCTTCAGTTGCCCAGACCCTGAGGGCTGGAATTCCCTCCCTAATCTTCTCCTCTTCTCTGCCTCTCGACCTCGCTCCTCCTTGAAACCTGCCTCTTTGACCAAGCTTCTGGTCAACGGTGCTGATCTCTCCGGCTGTGACTTGGTGTCATTTGTCTGATAACGCTCCTGTGAAGCGGACATTCGGAGGGAACCAAAGATAACCACCACCTGCCCCCCCCCCCCCCCCCAATAACTCCCCCACCCCCGCAGTTTGCTGACCGTCTGATTTCTCTCCTGTTCCAGTGGCCGAGCATCTCCTCGCTCAGCACAGCGCCATCAAGATGCTGCACAGCCGCGTCCGCGTCATCCTGGAGTACGTCAAGGCCGTGGAGTCAGGTAGGAGCGCGACCCCCGCGCTGACCGCCCCATCAGTGCCCAGGCCTGGTTCAAGGGGCAGGGGGGGTGCCGGGGCCGGTTCAGGAGGCGTGGGTCCCAGGGCAAGTTCAGGGGGCGGGGTTCAGGGAGCGCTATTCAGGGGCAGGACTCGGGGGGGCAGGGGAGGTGCCGGGGCGGGGGACCCGGGGCAGGTTCGGGGGGCGGGAGTGAGGGGCCCGGGGCCAGTTCAGGGGGCGGAGCCGGTTCAGTGGCCAGGGGCTGATTCATGAGGCGGGGGAGAGGGCCGGGCCCGGTTCGGGGGGCGGGGGGGGAAGCTGGGGCCGGTTCAGGGGGCAGGGCGGGGCCGGTTCGGGTGGGTGGGTGGGGGGTGGGGGCCGGGGCCCGGGGCTGGTTCAGGGTGTCCAGCTGCTGGTTTGCTGATATCCCTTTGATGTTTTTCACAGGTGAGGTGCCATTTAACCATGAAATCCTGCGTGAGGCTTACGCCCTGTGTCACCGGCTGCCCGTGCTCAGCACCGACAAGTTTAAGACAGACTTCTACGATGTAAGTCGGAGCTCATCGCTCTCCTCGCCATCTGGGAAACGTGGCTGCTCCCCATTTGGGCTGTGACTTCACTCCCTGTCACAAAATGAGATCCGCCGCTCCACCCCTCGCCCCAAGCCCTCACCCCGCCCGGAGTCTTTCGTAGGAACAGGAGGAGTCCATTCACCCACCTCGAGCCTGTCCCTCCATTCAATGAGATCACGGCTGATCTATGTCCTAACTCCATCCACCCGCCTTTGCTGCAAATCCTGTACCACCCTTGGCTTGCAAAAATCAATCGATCTTGGATTGATTATCATTAATTGAGCCCCCAGCATCTACAGTTTCTTTGTGGGAGAGGGTTCCACACTTCTACCACCCTTTGTGTGAAGAATTGTTTCCTAAATTCTCTCCTGAACGGCCTGACTCTGATTTTAACTTTGTGTCTCCTCCACCAGTGGGAAAAGTTTCTCTCCATTTACCCCATCAATTCCTTTCAAAATCCTAAAAACCTCAATCAACTCGCCCCTTAACCCTCTGTATTCCAGGGAATACAAGCCTAGTTTCTGTAATCTCTCCTCATACTTTAACCCTTGGGCCCTGGTAACATTCTCCAAGGCCAGGATATCCTTTCTAAGGTGCAGTGCCCGGAACTGTACGCAGTGCTTCAGTGTGGTCGAACCAGGGCTTTGTATGGCTGTAGCAAAACATCCTCTCCTGTCGATTCCAGCCCTCTAGATATAAAGGCTAACATTCCATTAGCCTTTCTAATTATTTGTTGTACCTGATTACTACATTACAACACTTCAAAAAAAAAACTTAATTGGCTGTAAAGTGCTTTGGGACGTTGTGAAAGGCGCTGTAGAAATGCAAGTCTTTCTTTCTTACTGCACTCTTCTGGGGCCTGTTGCTGGGGCCTGGCGACGGGGCCTGTTGCTGGGGGCCTGGCGACGGGGCCTGTTGCTGGGGGCCTGGCGACGGGGCCTGTTGCTGGGGGCCTGTTGCTGGGGGCCTGTTGCTGGGGGCCTGTTGCTGGGGGCCTGTTGCTGGGGGCCTGTTGCTGGGGCCTGTTGCTGGGGCCTGTTGCTGGGGCCTGGCGACGGGGCCTGGCGACGGGGCCTGTGGCGACGGGGCCTGTTGCTAGGGCCTGTTGCTGGGGGCCTGGCGACGGGGCCTGTTGCTGGGGCCTGTTGCTGGGGCCTGGCGACGGGGCCTGTTGATGGGGCCTGGCGACGGGGCCTGCCGACGGGGCCTGTTGCTAGGGCCTGTTGCTGGGGGCCTGCCGACGGGGCCTGTTGCTGGGGCCTGGCGACGGGGCCTGTGGCGACGGGGCCTGTTGCTGGGGGCCTGTTGCTGGGGGCCTGCCGATGGGGCCTGTTGCTGGGGCCTGGCGACGGGGCCTGTTGCTGGGGCCTGGCGACGGGGCCTGTTGCTGGGGCCTGGCGACGGGGCATGTTGCTGGGGCCTGGCGACGGGGCCTGTTGCTGGGGCTTGGCGACGGGGCATGTTGCTGTTCAGTGTGATGTTTCCTGGGCCTGTATCACTGTGTGGTCACTGCTGACTGTCGCTCTCTCTCTCCCAGCAATGTAACGATGTGGGATTGATGGCGTACCTTGGCACCATCACCAAGACCTGCAACACCATGAACCAGTTTGTGAACAAGTTCAACATCCTGTATGATCGTCAGGGCATCGGCCGGCGTATGCGAGGCCTCTTCTTCTGATTGCTGTCAGTGGGCTCCATCTCTCTGGAACACAGCGGGAGGGGAGAGTTCACATTCTGAGCACGACTCACTCTGACTGTCGTGGGCACCAGATGATCTATATCAGCAATGCTCCAGAGCAGAGACCGTCCTCTCCCCCCGCCTCTCCCTCCTCCTCCCCCCGCCTCTCCCTCCCCCTCCCCCCCGCCTCTCCCTCCCCCTCCCCCCCGCCTCTCCCTCCCCCTCCCCCCCGCCTCTCCCTCCCCCTCCCCCCCGCCTCTCCCTCCCCCTCCCCCCCGCCTCCCCCTCCCCCTCCCCCCGCCTCTCCCTCCCCCTCCCCCCGCCTCTCCCTCCCCCTCCCCCCGCCTCTCCCTCCCCCTCCCCCCGCCTCTCCCTCCCCCCGCCACTCCCTCCCCCCGCCTCTCCCACCCCCTCCCCCCGCCTCTCCCTCCCCCTCCCCCCGCCTCTCCCTCCCCCTCCCCCCGCCTCTCCCTCCCCCTCCCCCCGCCTCTCCCTCCCCCTCCCCCCGCCTCTCCCTCCCCCTCCCCCCGCCTCTCCCTCCCCCTCCCCCCGCCTCTCCCTCCCCCTCCCCCCGCCTCTCCCTCCCCCCGCCTCTCCCTCCCCCCGCCTCTCCCTCCCCCCGCCTCTCCCACCCCCTCCCCCCGCCTCTCCCTCCCCCTCCCCCCGCCTCTCCCTCCCCCCGCCTCTCCCTCCCCCCGCCTCTCCCTCCCCCCGCCTCTCCCACCCCCTCCCCCCGCCTCTCCCACCCCCTCCCCCCCGCCTCTCCCCCCCCCTCTCCCTCCCCCTCCCCCCGCCTCTCCCTCCCCCTCCCCCTCCCCCCCGCCTCTCCCTCCCCCTCCCCCCCGCCTCTCCCTCCCCCTCAACCCTCCCCCTCCCGCCGCCTCTCCCTCCCCCTCAACCCTCCCCCTGCCTCTCCCTCTCCCTCCCCCTCAACCCTCCCCCTCCCCCCGCCTCTCCCTCCCCCTCCCCCCGCCTCTCCCTCCCCCTCAACCCCCGCCTCTCCCCCTCAACCCCCGCCTCTCCCTCCCCCTCAACCCCCGCCTCTCCCTCCCCCTCAACCCCCGCCTCTCCCTCCCCCTCAACCCCCGCCTCTCCCTCCCCCTCAACCCCCGCCTCTCCCTCCCCCTCAACCCCCGCCTCTCCCTCCCCCTCAACCCCCGCCTCTCCCTCCCCCTCAACCCCCGCCTCCCTCCCCCTCAACCCCCGCCTCTCCCTCCCCCTCAACCCCCGCCTCTCCTCCCCCTCAACCCCCGCCTCTCCCTCCCCTCAACCCCCGCCTCTCCCTCCCCCTCAACCCCCGCCTCTCCCTCCCCCTCAACCCACCCCCTCCCCCCGCCACTCCCTCCCCCTCCCCCCGCCTCTCCCCGCCGCTCTCCCTCCCCCTCCCCCCGCCTCTCCCTCCCCCTCCCCCCCGCCTCTCCCTCCCCCTCCCGCCGCCTCTCCTCCCCCTCAACACTCCCCCTGCCTCTCCCTCCCCCTCAACCCTCCCCCTCCCCCCGCCTCTCCCTCTCCCTCCCCCTCAACCCTCCCCCCGCCTCTCCCTCCCCCTCCCCCTCCCCCCGCCTCTCCCTCCCCCTCCCCCTCCCCCGCCTCTCCCTCCCCCTCCCCCTCCCCCCGCCTCTCCCTCTCCCTCCCCCGCCTCTCCCTCCCCCCGCCTCTCCCTCCCCCTCCCCACGCCACTCCCTCCCCCTCAACCCTCCCCCTCCCCCCGCCTCTCCCTCCCCCTCCCCCCGCCTCTCCCTCCCCCTCAACCCTCCCCCTGCCTCTCCCTCTCCCTCCCCCTCTCCATTCCGCTGCTCGAGCCGCCAGTGTGAATCGGGCCAACTCCTCACCATGTTTCGCTCTGTCTGGTTTTCTTGCTTCAGTGACTGGTTTGATGTGAATTTGAGTTCTCGCTGTGGGAGCACGTGTCTGAAGTTATTGCTGGGGAGCAGATGTGAAGCTGGCCCTTGTGCAGCCGGCCGACGTGTGAGAGAAATAAAGTTTAAACAATTCATCCTGTGTTAGTTCTCTGAAAGTTCTCCGAAGTCCTCCAGAACTGCCCACTGGCAGCCTCTTTATTCCACAGGCTCTTTCTTCTGTCCATCTCCTCCTGCCCCCTCGTCCCCTTCCCACTCCCCCTCCATACTGCCTCTCTCCACCCCTGCTTCAGCTCATCCGCTGCTGAAACCCTCACCCATGCCTTTGTTATCTCTAGACTTTACTATTCCAACGCACTCCTGGCCGGCCTCCCATCTTCCCCCTCCAAAAGCTGGAGCTCCTTCAAGCCTCTGTTCCCTAAGTCCCGTTCACCCATCAACCCTGTGCTCGCTGTCACCCTTGACTCCCAGTCCGGCAGCTCCTCAATTTTTAAAAGTCCTATCTGTGTAACCTCCTCCCCTCCCTATCTCTGTAACCTCCTCCCCTCCCTATCTCTGTAACCTCCTCCCCTCCCTATCTCTGTAACCTCCTCCCCTCCCTATCTCTATAACCTCCTCCCCTCCCGATCTCTGTAACCTCCTCCCCTCCCGATCTCTGTAACCTCCTCCCCTCCCGATCTCTGTAACC
>NW_028225182.1:18785914-18817012 GCF_052327205.1 Somniosus microcephalus | reverse complement strand
TCTCTCTGAGGGTCAGTGTGTGTGTTCAGTGATTCCTCTCTCTCAGGGTCAGTGTGTGTGTTCAGTGATTCCTCTCTCTCAGGGTCAGTGTGTGAGTTCAGTGATTCCTCTCTCAGGGTCAGTGTGTGTGTTCAGTGATTCCTCTCTCTCAGGGTCAGTGTGTGTGTTCAGTGATTCCTCTCTCAGGGTCAGTGTGTGTGTTCAGTGATTCCTCTCTGAGGGTCAGTGTGTGTGTTCAGTGATTCCTCTCTCTCAGGGTCAGTGTGTGTGTTCAGTGATTCCTCTCTCTCAGGGTCAGTGTGTGTGTTCAGTGATTCCTCTCTCAGGGTCAGTGTGTGTGTTCAGTGATTCCTCTCTCTCAGGGTCAGTGTGTGTGTTCAGTGATTCCTCTCTCAGGGTCAGTGTGTGTGTTCAGTGATTCCTCTCTGAGGGTCAGTGTGTGTGTTCAGTGATTCCTCTCTCAGGGTCAGTGTGTGTGTTCAGTGATTCCTCTCTCTCAGGGTCAGTGTGTGTGTTCAGTGATTCCTCTCTCAGGGTCAGTGTGTGTGTTCAGTGATTCCTCTCTCTCAGGGTCAGTGTGTGTGTTCAGTGATTCCTCTCTCTGAGGGTCAGTGTGTGTGTTCAATGATTCCTCTCTCTCAGGGTCAGTGTGTGTGTTCAGTGATTCCTCTCTCAGGGTCAGTGTGTGTGTTCAGTGATTCCTCTCTCTCAGGGTCAGTGTGTGTCTTCAGTGATTCCTCTCTCTCAGGGTCAGTGTGTGTGTTCAGTGATTCCTCTCTCTCAGGGTCAGTGTGTGTGTTCAGTGATTCCTCTCTGAGGGTCAGTGTGTGTGTTCAGTGATTCCTCTCTCTGAGGGTCAGTGTATGTGTTCAGTGATTCCTCTCTCTGAGGGTCAGTGTGTGTGTTCAGTGATTCCTCTCTCTCAGGGTCAGTGTGTGTGTTCAGTGATTCCTCTCTGAGGGTCAGTGTGTGTGTTCAGTGATTCCTCTCTCTGAGGGTCAGTGTATGTGTTCAGTGATTCCTCTCTCTCAGGGTCAGTGTGTGTGTTCAGTGATTCCTCTCTCAGGGTCAGTGTGTGTGTTGAGTGATTCCTCTCTCTCAGGGTCAATGTGTGTGTTCAGTGATTCCTCTCTCAGGTTCAGTGTGTGTGTTCAGTGATTCCTCTGTCACGGTCAGTGTGTGTGTTCAGTGATTCCTCTCTCAGGGTCAGTGTGTGTGTTCAGTGATTCCTCTCTCTCAGGGTCAGTGTGTGTGTTCAGTGATTCCTCTCTCTGAGCGTCAGTGTGTGTGTTCAGTGATTCCTCTCTCTCAGGGTCAGTGTGTGTGTTCAGTGATTCCTCTCTCTCAGGGTCAGTGTGTGTGTTGAGTGATTCCTCTCTCTCAGGGTCAGTGTGTGTGTTCAGTGATTCCTCTCTCTCTGAGGGTCAGTGTGTGTGTTCAGTGATTCCTCTCTCTCAGGGTCAGTGTGTGTGTTCAGTGATTCCTCTCTCTCAGGGTCAGTGTGTGTGTTCAGTGATTCCTCTCTCTCAGGGTCAGTGTGTGTGTTCAGTGATTCATCTCTCAGGGTCAGTGTGTATGTTCAGTGATTCCTCTCTGAGGGTCAGTGTGTGTGTTCAGTGATTCCTCTCTCTGAGGGTCAGTGTATGTGTTCAGTGATTCCTCTCTCTGAGGGTCAGTGTGTGTGTTCAGTGATTCCTCTCTCAGGGTCAGTGTGTGTGTTGAGTGATTCCTCTCTCTCAGGGTCAGTGTGTGTGTTCAGTGATTCCTCTCTCTCAGGGTCAGTGTGTGTGTTCAGTGATTCCTCTCTCTGAGGGTCAGTGTGTGTGTTCAGTGATTCCTCTCTCTCAGGGTCAGTGTGTGTGTTCAGTGATTCCTCTCTCTCAGGGTCAGTGTGTGTGTTGAGTGATTCCTCTCTCTCAGGGTCAGTGTGTGTGTTCAGTGATTCCTCTCTCTCTGAGGGTCAGTGTGTGTGTTCAGTGATTCCTCTCTCTCAGGGTCAGTGTGTGTGTTCAGTGATTCCTCTCTCTGAGGGTCAGTGTGTGTGTTCAGTGATTCCTCTCTCTCAGGGTCAGTGTGTGTGTTCAGTGATTCCTCTCTCAGGGTCAGTGTGTGTGTTCAGTGATTCCTCTCTCTCAGGGTCAGTGTGTGTGTTCAGTGATTCCTCTCTCAGGGTCAGTGTGTGTGTTCAGTGATTCCTCTCTCTGAGGGTCAGTGTGTGTGTTCAGTGATTCCTCTCTCTCAGGGTCAGTGTGTGTGTTCAGTGATTCCTCTCTCAGGGTCAGTGTGTGTGTTCAGTGATTCCTCTCTCAGGGTCAGTGTGTGTGTTCAGTGATTCCTCTCTCAGGGTCAGTGTGTGTGTTCAGTGATTCCTCTCTCTCAGGGTCAGTGTGTGTGTTCAGTGATTCCTCTCTCTCAGGGTCAGTGTGTGTGTTCAGTGATTCCTCTCTCAGGGTCAGTGTGTGTGTTCAGTGATTCCTCTCTCAGGGTCAGTGTGTGTGTTCAGTGATTCCTCTCTCAGGGTCAGTGTGTGTGTTCAGTGATTCCTCTCTCTCAGGGTCAGTGTGTGTGTTCAGTGATTCCTCTCTCAGGGTCAGTGTGTGTGTTCAGTGATTCCTCTCTCAGGGTCAGTGTGTGTGTTCAGTGATTCCTCTCTCTCAGGGTCAGTGTGTGTGTTCAGTGATTCCTCTCTCAGGGTCAGTGTGTGTGTTCAGTGATTCCTCTCTCAGGGTCAGTGTGTGTGTTCAGTGATTCCTCTCTCTCAGGGTCAGTGTGTGAGTTCAGTGATTCCTCTCTCAGGGTCAGTGTGTGTGTTCAGTGATTCCTCTCTCTCAGGGTCAGTGTGTGTGTTCAGTGATTCCTCTCTCAGGGTCAGTGTGTGTGTTCAGTGATTCCTCTCTGAGGGTCAGTGTGTGTGTTCAGTGATTCCTCTCTCTCAGGGTCAGTGTGTGTGTTCAGTGATTCCTCTCTCTCAGGGTCAGTGTGTGTGTTCAGTGATTCCTCTCTCAGGGTCAGTGTGTGTGTTCAGTGATTCCTCTCTCTCAGGGTCAGTGTGTGTGTTCAGTGATTCCTCTCTCAGGGTCAGTGTGTGTGTTCAGTGATTCCTCTCTCTCAGGGTCAGTGTGTGTGTTCAGTGATTCCTCTCTCTCAGGGTCAGTGTGTGTGTTCAGTGATTCCTCTCTCAGGGTCAGTGTGTGTGTTCAGTGATTCCTCTCTCAGGGTCAGTGTGTGTGTTCAGTGATTCCTCTCTCTGAGGGTCAGTGTGTGTGTTCAGTGATTCCTCTCTCTCAGGGTCAGTGTGTGTGTTCAGTGATTCCTCTCTCAGGGTCAGTGTGTATGTTCAGTGATTCCTCTCTGAGGGTCAGTGTGTGTGTTCAGTGATTCCTCTCTCTGAGGGTCAGTGTATGTGTTCAGTGATTCCTCTCTCTGAGGGTCAGTGTGTGTGTTCAGTGATTCCTCTCTCAGGATCAGTGTGTGTGTTGAGTGATTCCTCTCTCTCAGGGTCAGTGTGTGTGTTCAGTGATTCCTCTCTCTCAGGGTCAGTGTGTGTGTTCAGTGATTCCTCTGTCACGGTCAGTGTGTGTGTTCAGTGATTCCTCTCTCAGGGTCAGTGTGTGTGTTCAGTGATTCCTCTCTCTCAGGGTCAGTGTGTGTGTTCAGTGATTCCTCTCTCTGAGGGTCAGTGTGTGTGTTCAGTGATTCCTCTCTCTCAGGGTCAGTGTGTGTGTTCAGTGATTCCTCTCTCTCAGGGTCAGTGTGTGTGTTGAGTGATTCCTCTCTCTCAGGGTCAGTGTGTGTGTTCAGTGATTCCTCTCTCTCTGAGGGTCAGTGTGTGTGTTCAGTGATTCCTCTCTCTCAGGGTCAGTGTGTGTGTTCAGTGATTCCTCTCTCTCAGGGTCAGTGTGTGTGTTCAGTGATTCCTCTCTCTCAGGGTCAGTGTGTGTGTTCAGTGATTCCTCTCTCAGGGTCAGTGTGTGTGTTCAGTGATTCCTCTCTCTCAGGGTCAGTGTGTGTGTTCAGTGATTCCTCTCTCAGGGTCAGTGTGTGTGTTCAGTGATTCCTCTCTCTGAGGGTCAGTGTGTGTGTTCAGTGATTCCTCTCTCTCAGGGTCAGTGTGTGTGTTCAGTGATTCCTCTCTCAGGGTCAGTCTGTATGTTCAGTGATTCCTCTCTGAGGGTCAGTGTGTGTGTTCAGTGATTCCTCTCTCTGAGGGTCAGTGTATGTGTTCAGTGATTCCTCTCTCTGAGGGTCAGTGTGTGTGTTCAGTGATTCCTCTCTCAGGGTCAGTGTGTGTGTTCAGTGATTCCTCTCTCTCAGGGTCAGTGTGTGTGTGTTCAGTGATTCCTCTCTCACGGTCAGTGTGTGTGTTCAGTGATTCCTCTCTCAGGGTCAGTGTGTGTGTTCAGTGATTCCTCTCTCTCAGGGTCAGTGTGTGTGTTCAGTGATTCCTCTCTCTGAGGGTCAGTGTGTGTGTTCAGTGATTCCTCTCTCTCAGGGTCAGTGTGTGTGTTCAGTGATTCCTCTCTCTCAGGGTCAGTGTGTGTGTTGAGTGATTCCTCTCTCTCAGGGTCAGTGTGTGTGTTCAGTGATTCCTCTCTCTGAGGGTCAGTGTGTGTGTTCAGTGAATCCTCTCTCTCAGGATCAGTGTGTGTGTTCAGTGATTCCTCTCTCTCAGGGTCAGTGTGTGTGTTCAGTGATTCCGCTCTCAGGGTCAGTGTGTGTGTTCAGTGATTCCTCTCTCTCTCAGGGTCAGTGTGTGTGTTCAGTGATTCCTCTCTCAGGGTCAGTGTGTGTGTTCAGTGATTCCTCTCTCAGGGTCAGTGTGTGTGTTCAGTGATTCCTCTCTCTCAGGGTCAGTGTGTGTGTTCAGTGATTCCTCTCTCTCAGGGTCAGTGTGTGTGTTCAGTGATTCCTCTCTCAGGGTCAGTGTGTGTGTTCAGTGATTCCTCTCTCTGAGGGTCAGTGTGTGTGTTCAGTGATTCCTCTCTCTCAGGGTCAGTGTGTGTGTTCAGCGATTCCTCTCTCTGAGGGTCAGTGTGTGAGTTCAGTGATTCCTCTCTAAGGTCAGTGTGTGTGTTCAGCGATTCCTCTCTCTGAGGGTCAGTGTGTGAGTTCAGTGATTCCTCTCTCTCAGGGTCAGTGTGTGTGTTCAGTGACTCCTCTCTCTCAGGGTCAGTGTGTGTGTTCAGTGATTCCTCTCTCTCAGGGTCAGTGTGTGTGTTCAGTGAATCCTCTCTCTCAGGGTCAGTGTGTGTGTTCAGTGATTCCTCTCTCTGAGGGTCAGTGTGTGTGTTCAGTGATTCCTCTCTCAGGGTCAGTGTGTGTGTTCAGTGATTCCTCTCTCTCAGGGTCAGTGTGTGTGTTCAGTGATTCCTCTCTCTGAGGGTCAGTGTGTGTGTTCAGTGATTCCTCTCTCTGAGGGTCAGTGTGTGTGTTCAGTGATTCCTCTCTCTCAGGGTCAGTGTGTGTGTTCAGTGATTCCTCTCTCAGGGTCAGTGTGTGTGTTCAGTGATTCCTCTCTGAGGGTCAGTGTGTGTGTTCAGTGATTCCTCTCTCTCAGGGTCAGTGTGTGTGCTCAGTGATTCCTCTCTCTCAGGGTCAGTGTCTGTGTTCAGTGATTCCTCTCTCTCTGAGGGTCAGTGTGTGTGTTCAGTGATTCCTCTCTCTCAGGGTCAGTGTGTGTGTTCAGTGATTCCTCTCTCTCAGGGTCAGTGTGTGTGTTCAGTGATTCCTCTCTCTCAGGGTCAGTGTGTGTGTTCAGTGATTCCTCTCTCAGGGTCAGTGTGTGTGTTCAGTGATTCCTCTCTCTCAGGGTCAGTGTGTGTGTTCAGTGATTCCTCTCTCAGGGTCAGTGTGTGTGTTCAGTGATTCCTCTCTCTGAGGGTCAGTGTGTGTGTTCAGTGATTCCTCTCTCTCAGGGTCAGTGTGTGTGTTCAGTGATTTCTCTCTCTGAGGGTCAGTGTGTGTGTTCAGTGATTCCTCTCTCAGGGTCAGTGTGTATGTTCAGTGATTCCTCTCTGAGGGTCAGTGTGTGTGTTCAGTGATTCCTCTCTCAGGGTCAGTGTGTATGTTCAGTGATTCCTCTCTGAGGGTCAGTGTGTGTGTTCAGTGATTTCTCTCTCTGAGGGTCAGTGTGTGTGTTCAGTGATTCCTCTCTCAGGGTCAGTGTGTGTGTTCAGTGATTCCTCTCTCTCAGGGTCAGTGTGTGTGTTCAGTGATTCCTCTCTCAGGGTCAGTGTGTGTGTTCAGTGATTCCTCTCTCTGAGGGTCAGTGTGTGTGTTCAGTGATTCCTCTCTCTCAGGGTCAGTGTGTGTGTTCAGCGATTCCTCTCTCTGAGGGTCAGTGTGTGAGTTCAGTGATTCCTCTCTCAGGGTCAGTGTGTGTGTTCAGCGATTCCTCTCTCTGAGGGTCAGTGTGTGAGTTCAGTGATTCCTCTCTCTCAGGGTCAGTGTGTGTGTTCAGTGATTCCTCTCTCTCAGGGTCAGTGTGTGTGTTCAGTGATTCCTCTCTCTCAGGGTCAGTGTGTGTGTTCAGTGATTCCTCTCTCTCAGGGTCAGTGTGTGTGTTCAGTGATTCCTCTCTGAGGGTCAGTGTGTGTGTTCAGTGATTCCTCTCTCTCAGGGTCAGTGTGTGTGTTCAGTGATTCCTCTCTCTCAGGGTCAGTGTGTGTGTTCAGTGATTCCTCTCTCAGGGTCAGTGTGTGTGTTCAGTGATTCCTCTCTCTCAGGGTCAGTGTGTGTGTTCAGTGATTCCTCTCTCAGGGTCAGTGTGTGTGTTCAGTGATTCCTCTCTCTCAGGGTCAGTGTGTGTGTTCAGTGATTCCTCTCTCAGGGTCAGTGTGTGTGTTCAGTGATTCCTCTCTCTCAGGGTCAGTGTGTGTGTTCAGTGATTCCTCTCTCAGGGTCAGTGTGTGTGTTCAGTGATTCCTCTCTCAGGGTCAGTGTGTGTGTTCAGTGATTCCTCTCTCTGAGGGTCAGTGTGTGTGTTCAGTGATTCCTCTCTCTCAGGGTCAGTGTGTGTGTTCAGTGATTCCTCTCTCAGGGTCAGTGTGTATGTTCAGTGATTCCTCTCTGAGGGTCAGTGTGTGTGTTCAGTGATTCCTCTCTCTGAGGGTCAGTGTATGTGTTCAGTGATTCCTCTCTCTGAGGGTCAGTGTGTGTGTTCAGTGATTCCTCTCTCAGGGTCAGTGTGTGTGTTGAGTGATTCCTCTCTCTCAGGGTCAGTGTGTGTGTTCAGTGATTCCTCTGTCTCAGGGTCAGTGTGTGTGTTCAGTGATTCCTCTCTCTGAGGGTCAGTGTGTGTGTTCAGTGATTCCTCTCTCTCAGGGTCAGTGTGTGTGTTCAGTGATTCCTCTCTCAGGGTCAGTGTGTGTGTTCAGTGATTCCTCTCTCTCAGGGTCAGTGTGTGTGTTCAGTGATTCCTCTCTCTCAGGGTCAGTGTGTGTGTTGAGTGATTCCTCTCTCTCAGGGTCAGTGTGTGTGTTCAGTGATTCCTCTCTCTCTGAGGGTCAGTGTGTGTGTTCAGTGATTCCTCTCTCTCAGGGTCAGTGTGTGTGTTCAGTGATTCCTCTCTCTGAGGGTCAGTGTGTGTGTTCAGTGATTCCTCTCTCTCAGGGTCAGTGTGTGTGTTCAGTGATTCCTCTCTCAGGGTCAGTGTGTGTGTTCAGTGATTCCTCTCTCTCAGGGTCAGTGTGTGTGTTCAGTGATTCCTCTCTCAGGGTCAGTGTGTGTGTTCAGTGATTCCTCTCTCAGGGTCAGTGTGTGTGTTCAGTGATTCCTCTCTCTGAGGGTCAGTGTGTGTGTTCAGTGATTCCTCTCTCTCAGGGTCAGTGTGTGTGTTCAGTGATTCCTCTCTCAGGGTCAGTGTGTATGTTCAGTGATTCCTCTCTGAGGGTCAGTGTGTGTGTTCAGTGATTCCTCTCTCTGAGGGTCAGTGTATGTGTTCAGTGATTCCTCTCTCTGAGTGTCAGTGTGTGTGTTCAGTGATTCCTCTCTCAGGGTCAGTGTGTGTGTTGAGTGATTCCTCTCTCTCAGGGTCAGTGTGTGTGTTCAGTGATTCCTCTGTCTCAGGGTCAGTGTGTGTGTTCAGTGATTCCTCTCTCTGAGGGTCAGTGTGTGTGTTCAGTGATTCCTCTCTCTCAGGGTCAGTGTGTGTGTTCAGTGATTCCTCTCTCTCAGGGTCAGTGTGTGTGTTGAGTGATTCCTCTCTCTCAGGGTCAGTGTGTGTGTTCAGTGATTCCTCTCTCTCTGAGGGTCAGTGTGTGTGTTCAGTGATTCCTCTCTCTCAGGGTCAGTGTGTGTGTTCAGTGATTCCTCTCTCTGAGGGTCAGTGTGTGTGTTCAGTGATTCCTCTCTCTCAGGGTCAGTGTGTGTGTTCAGTGATTCCTCTCTCAGGGTCAGTGTGTGTGTTCAGTGATTCCTCTCTCTCAGGGTCAGTGTGTGTGTTCAGTGATTCCTCTCTCAGGGTCAGTGTGTGTGTTCAGTGATTCCTCTCTCTCAGGGTCAGTGTGTGTGTTCAGTGATTCCTCTCTCAGGGTCAGTGTGTATGTTCAGTGATTCCTCTCTGAGGGTCAGTGTGTGTGTTCAGTGATTCCTCTCTCTCAGGGTCAGTGTGTGAGTTCAGTGATTCCTCTCTCAGGGTCAGTGTGTGTGTTCAGTGATTCCTCTCTCTCAGGGTCAGTGTGTGAGTTCAGTGATTCCTCTCTCAGGGTCAGTGTGTGTGTTCAGTGATTCCTCTCTCTCAGGGTCAGTGTGTGTGTTCAGTGATTCCTCTCTCAGGGTCAGTGTGTGTGTTCAGTGATTCCTCTCTCAGGGTCAGTGTGTGTGTTCAGTGATTCCTCTCTGAGGGTCAGTGTGTGTGTTCAGTGATTCCTCTCTCTCAGGGTCAGTGTGTGTGTTCAGTGATTTCTCTCTCTCAGGGTCAGTGTGTGTGTTCAGTGATTCCTCTCTCAGGGTCAGTGTGTGTGTTCAGTGATTCCTCTCTCTCAGGGTCAGTGTGTGTGTTCAGTGATTCCTCTCTCTCAGGGTCAGTGTGTGTGTTCAGTGATTCCTCTCTCAGGGTCAGTGTGTGTGTTCAGTGATTCCTCTCTCTCAGGGTCAGTGTGTGTGTTCAGTGATTCCTCTCTCAGGGTCAGTGTGTGTGTTCAGTGATTCCTCTCTCTCAGGGTCAGTGTGTGTGTTCAGTGATTCCTCTCTCTCAGGGTCAGTGTGTGTGTTCAGTGATTCCTCTCTCTCAGGGTCAGTGTGTGTGTTGAGTGATTCCTCTCTCTCAGGGTCAGTGTGTGTGTTCAGTGATTCCTCTCTCTCTGAGGGTCAGTGTGTGTGTTCAGTGATTCCTCTCTCTCAGGGTCAGTGTGTGTGTTCAGTGATTCCTCTCTCAGGGTCAGTGTGTGTGTTCAGTGATTCCTCTCTCAGGGTCAGTGTGTGTGTTCAGTGATTCCTCTCTCTCAGGGTCAGTGTGTGTGTTCAGTGATTCCTCTCTCTCAGGGTCAGTGTGTGTGTTCAGTGATTCCTCTCTCTCAGGGTCAGTGTGTGTGTTCAGTGATTCCTCTCTCAGGGTCAGTGTGTGTGTTCAGTGATTCCTCTCTCTCAGGGTCAGTGTGTGTGTTCAGTGATTCCTCTCTCTCAGGGTCAGTGTGTGTGTTCAGTGATTCCTCTCTCTCAGGGTCAGTGTGTGTGTTCAGTGATTCCTCTCTCTCAGGGTCAGTGTGTGTGTTCAGTGATTCCTCTCTCTCAGGGTCAGTGTGTGTGTTCAGTGATTCCTCTCTCTCAGGGTCAGTGTGTGTGTTCAGTGATTCCTCTCTCTCAGGGTCAGTGTGTGTGTTCAGTGATTCCTCTCTCTCAGGGTCAGTGTGTGTGTTCAGTGATTCCTCTCTCAGGGTCAGTGTGTGTGTTCAGTGATTTCTCTCTCTCAGGGTCAGTGTGTGTGTTCAGTGATTCCTCTCTCAGGGTCAGTGTGTGTGTTCAGTGATTCCTCTCTCTCAGGGTCAGTGTGTGTGTTCAGTGATTCCTCTCTCTGAGGGTCAGTGTGTGTGTTCAGTGATTCCTCTCTCTCAGGGTCAGTGTGTGTGTTCAGTGATTCCTCTCTCAGGGTCAGTGTGTGTGTTCAGTGATTCCTCTCTCAGGGTCAGTCTGTATGTTCAGTGATTCCTCTCTGAGGGTCAGTGTGTGTGTTCAGTGATTCCTCTCTCTCAGGGTCAGTGTGTGTGTTCAGTGATTCCTCTCTCAGGGTCAGTGTGTGTGTTCAGTGATTCCTCTCTGAGGGTCAGTGTGTGTGTTCAGTGATTCCTCTCTCAGGGTCAGTGTGTGTGTTCAGTGATTCCTCTCTCTCAGGGTCAGTGTGTGTGTTCAGTGATTCCTCTCTCAGGGTCAGTGTGTGTGTTCAGTGATTCCTCTCTCTCAGGGTCAGTGTGTGTGTTCAGTGATTCCTCTCTCAGGGTCAGTGTGTGTGTTCAGTGATTCCTCTCTCTCAGGGTCAGTGTGTGTGTTCAGTGATTCCTCTCTCAGGGTCAGTGTGTGTGTTCAGTGATTCCTCTCTCTGAGGGTCAGTGTGTGTGTTCAGTGATTCCTCTCTCTCAGGGTCAGTGTGTGTGTTCAGTGATTCCTCTCTCAGGGTCAGTGTGTATGTTCAGTGATTCCTCTCTGAGGGTCAGTGTGTGTGTTCAGTGATTCCTCTCTCTGAGGGTCAGTATATGTCCTCAGTGATTCCTCTCTCTGAGGGTCAGTTTGTGTGTTCAGTGATTCCTCTCTCAGGGTCAGTGTGTGTGTTCAGTGATTCCTCTCTCTCAGGGTCAGTGTGTGTGTTCAGTGATTCCTCTCTCACGGTCAGTGTGTGTGTTCAGTGATTCCTCTCTCAGGGTCAGTGTGTGTGTTGAGTGATTCCTCTCTCTCAGGGTCAGTGTGTGTGTTCAGTGATTCCTCTCTCTGAGGGTCAGTGTGTGTGTTCAGTGAATCCTCTCTCTCAGGGTCAGTGTGTGTGTTCAGTGATTCCTCTCTCTCAGGGTCAGTGTGTGTGTTCAGTGATTCCTCTCTCTCGGTCAGTGTGTGTGTTCAGTGATTCCTCTCTCTCAGGGTCAGTGTGTGTGTTCAGTGATTCCTCTCTCTCAGGGTCAGTGTGTGTGTTCAGTGATTCCTCTCTCTCAGCGTCAGTGTGTGTGTCCAGTGATTCCTCTCTCTCAGGGTCAGTGTGTGTATTCAGTGATTCCTCTCTCTCAGGGTCAGTGTGTGTGTTCAGTGATTCCTCTCTCAGGGTCAGTGTGTGTGTTCAGTGATTCCTCTCTGAGGGTCAGTGTGTGTGTTCAGTGATTCCTCTCTCTCAGGGTCAGTGTGTGTGTTCAGTGATTCCTCTCTCTCAGGGTCAGTGTGTGTGTTCAGTGATTCCTCTCTCTCAGGGTCAGTGTGTGTGTTCAGTGATTCCTCTCTCAGGGTCAGTGTGTGTGTTCAGTGATTCCTCTCTCTGAGGGTCAGTGTGTGTGTTCAGTGATTCCTCTCTCTCAGGGTCAGTGTGTGTGTTCAGTGATTCCTCTCTCAGGGTCAGTGTGTATGTTCAGTGATTCCGCTCTGAGGGTCAGTGTGTGTGTTCAGTGATTCCTCTCTCTGAGGGTCAGTGTATGTGTTCAGTGATTCCTCTCTCTGAGGGTCAGTGTGTGTGTTCAGTGATTCCTCTCTCAGGGTCAGTGTGTGTGTTCAGTGATTCCTCTCTCTCAGGGTCAGTGTGTGTGTTCAGTGATTCCTCTCTCACGGTCAGTGTGTGTGTTCAGTGATTCCTCTCTCAGGGTCAGTGTGTGTGTTCAGTGATTCCTCTCTCAGGGTCAGTGTGTGTGTTCAGTGATTCCTCTCTCTCAGGGTCAGTGTGTGTGTTCAGTGATTCCTCTCTCTCAGGGTCAGTGTGTGTGTTCAGTGATTCCTCTCTCAGGGTCAGTGTGTGTGTTCAGTGATTCCTCTCTCTCAGGGTCAGTGTGTGTGTTCAGTGATTCCTCTCTCAGGGTCAGTGTGTGTGTTCAGTGATTCCTCTCTCTGAGGGTCAGTGTGTGTGTTCAGTGATTCCTCTCTCTCAGGGTCAGTGTGTGTGTTCAGTGATTCCTCTCTCAGGGTCAGTGTGTATGTTCAGTGATTCCTCTCTGAGGGTCAGTGTGTGTGTTCAGTGATTCCTCTCTCTGAGGGTCAGTGTATGTGTTCAGTGATTCCTCTCTCTGAGGGTCAGTGTGTGTGTTCAGTGATTCCTCTCTCTGAGGGTCAGTGTATGTGTTCAGTGATTCCTCTCTCTCAGGGTCAGTGTGTGTGTCCAGTGATTCCTCTCTCTCAGGGTCAGTGTGTGTGTTCAGTGATTCCTCTCTCTCAGGGTCAGTGTGTGTGTTCAGTGATTCCTGTCTCTCAGGGTCAGTGTGTGTATTCAGTGATTCCTCTCTCTCAGGGTCAGTGTGTGTGTTCAGTGATTCCTCTCTCAGGGTCAGTGTGTGTGTTCAGTGATTCCTCTCTGAGGGTCAGTGTGTGTGTTCAGTGATTCCTCTCTCTCAGGGTCAGTGTGTGTGTTCAGTGATTCCTTTCTCAGGGGCAGTGTGCGTGTTCAGTGATTCCTCTCTGAGGGTCAGTGTGTGTGTTCAGTGATTCCTCTCTCTCAGGGTCAGTGTGTGTGTTCAGTGATTCCTCTCTCTCAGGGTCAGTGTGTGTGTTCAGTGATTCCTCTCTCTCAGGGTCAGTGTGTGTGTTCAGTGATTCCTCTCTCTCAGGGTCAGTGTGTGTGTTCAGTGATTCCTCTCTCTCAGGGTCAGTGTGTGTGTTCAGTGATTCCTCTCTCTCAGGGTCAGTGTGTGTGTTCAGTGATTCCTCTCTCTCAGGGTCAGTGTGTGTGTTCAGTGATTCTCTCAGGGTCAGTGTGTGTGTTCAGTGATTCCTCTCTCTCAGGGTCAGTGTGTGTGTTCAGTGATTCCTCTCTCTCAGGGTCAGTGTGTGTGTTCAGTGATTCCTCTCTCTCAGTGTCAGTGTGTGTGTTCAGTGATTCCTCTCTCTCAGAGTCAGTGTGTGTGTTCAGTGATTCCTCTCTCTCAGGGTCAGTGTGTGTGTTCAGTGATTCCTCTCTCAGGGTCAGTGTGTGTGTTCAGTGATTCCTCTCTCAGGGTCAGTGTGTGTGTTCAGTGATTCCTCTCTCTCAGGGTCAGTGTGTGTGTTCAGTGATTCCTCTCTCTGAGGGTCAGTGTGTGTGTTCAGTGATTCCTCTCTCAGGGTCAGTGTGTGTGTTCAGTGATTCCTCTCTCTCAGGGTCAGTGTGTGTGTTCAGTGATTCCTTCTCAGGGTCAGTGTGTGTGTTCAGTGATTCCTCTCTCAGGGTCAGTGTGTGTGTTCAGTGATTCCTCTCTCAGGGTCAGTGTGTGTGTTCAGTGATTCCTCTCTCTCAGGGTCAGTGTGTGTGTTCAGTGATTCCTCTCTCTCAGGGTCAGTGTGTGTGTTCAGTGATTCCTCTTTCTCAGGGTCAGTGTGCGTGTTCAGTGATTCCTCTCTCTCAGGGTCAGTGTGTGTGTTCAGTGATTCCTCTCTCTCAGGGTCAGTGTGTGTGCTCAGTGATTCCTGTCTCTCAGGGTCAGTGTGTGTGTTCAGTGATTCCTCTCTCTCAGGGTCAGTGTGTGTGTTCAGTGATTCCTGTCTCTCAGGGTCAGTGTGTGTATTCAGTGATTCCTCTCTCTCAGGGTCAGTGTGTGTGTTCAGTGATTCCTCTCTGAGGGTCAGTGTGTGTGTTCAGTGATTCCTCTCTCTCAGGGTCAGTGTGTGTGTTCAGTGATTCCTCTCTCTCAGGGTCAGTGTGTGTGTTCAGTGATTCCTCTCTCTCAGGGTCAGTGTGTGTGTTCAGTGATTCCTCTCTCTCAGGGTCAGTGTGTGTGTTCAGTGATTCCTCTCTCTCAGGGTCAGTGTGTGTCTTCAGTGATTCCTCTCTCTCAGGGTCAGTGTGTGTGTTAAGTGATTCCTCTCTCAGGGTCAGTGTGTGTGTTCAGTGATTCCTCTCTCTCAGGGTCAGTGTGTGTGTTCAGTGATTCCTCTCTCTCAGGGTCAGTGTGTGTGTTCAGTGATTCCTCTCTCAGGGTCAGTGTGTGTGTTCAGTGATTCCTCTCTCTGAGGGTCAGTGTGTGTGTTCAGTGATTCCTCTCTCAGGGTCACTGTGTGTGTTCAGTGATTCCTCTCTCTCAGGGTCAGTGTGTGTGTTCAGTGATTCCTCTCTCTCAGGGTCAGTGTGTGTGTTCAGTGATTCCTCTCTCTCAGGGTCAGTGTGTGTGTTCAGTGATTCCTCTCTCTCAGGGTCAATGTGTGTGTTCAGTGATTCCTCTCTCTGAGGGTCAGTGTGTGTGTTCAGTGATTCCTCTCTCTCTGAGGGTCAGTGTGTGTGTTCAGTGATTCCTCTCTCTCAGGGTCAGTGTGTGTGTTCAGTGATTCCTCTCTCTCAGGGTCAGTGTGTGTGTTCAGTGATTCCTCTCTCAGGGTCAGTGTGTGTGTTCAGTGATTCCTCTCTCAGGGTCAGTGTGTGTGTTCAGTGATTCCTCTCTGAGGGTCAGTGTGTGTGTTCAGTGATTCCTCTCTCTCAGGGTCAGTGTGTGTGTTCAGTGATTCCTCTCTCTCTGAGGGTCAGTGTGTGTGTTCAGTGATTCCTCTCTCTCAGGGTCAGTGTGTGTGTTCAGTGATTCCTCTCTCTCAGGGTCAGTGTGTGTGTTCAGTGATTCCTCTCTCTCAGGGTCAGTGTGTGTGTTCAGTGATTCCTCTCTCTCAGGGTCAGTGTGTGTGTTCAGTGATTCCTCTCTCAGGGTCAGTGTGTGTGTTCAGTGATTCCTCTCTCAGGGTCAGTGTGTGTGTTCAGTGATTCCTCTCTCTCAGGGTCAGTGTGTGTGTTCACTGATTCATTCTCAGGGTCAGTGTGTGTGTTCAGTGATTCCTCTCTCAGGGTCAGTGTGTGCGTTCAGTGATTCCTCTCTCAGGGTCAGTGTGTGTGTTCAGTGATTCCTCTCTCTCAGGGTCAGTGTGTGTGCTCAGTGATTCCTGTCTCTCAGGGTCAGTGTGTGTGTTCAGTGATTCCTCTCTCTCAGGGTCAGTGTGTGTGTTCAGTGATTCCTCTCTCTCAGGGTCAGTGTGTGTGTTCAGTGATTCCTCTCTCTCAGGGTCAGTGTGTGTGTTCAGTGATTCCTGTCTCTCAGGGTCAGTGTGTGTATTCAGTGATTCCTCTCTCTCAGGGTCAGTGTGTGTGTTCAGTGATTCCTCTCTGAGGGTCAGTGTGTGTGTTCAGTGATTCCTCTCTCTCAGGGTCAGTGTGTGTGTTCAGTGATTCCTCTCTCTCAGGGTCAGTGTGTGTGTTCAGTGATTCCTCTCTCTCAGGGTCAGTGTGTGTGTTCAGTGATTCCTCTCTCTCAGGGTCAGTGTGTGTGTTCAGTGATTCCTCTCTCTCAGGGTCAGTGTGTGTGTTCAGTGATTCCTCTCTCTCAGGGTCAGTGTGTGTGTTCAGTGATTCCTCTCTCTCAGGGTCAGTGTGTGTGTTCAGTGATTCCTCTCTCTCAGGGTCAGTGTGTGTGTTCAGTGATTCCTCTCTCTCAGGGTCAGTGTGTGTGTTCAGTGATTCCTCTTTCTCAGGGTCAGTGTGTGTGTTCAGTGATTCCTCTCTCTGAGGGTCAGTGTGTGTGTTCACTGATTCCATCTCTGAGGGTCAGTGTGTGTGTTCAGTGATTCCTCTCTCAGGGTCAGTGTGTGTGTTCAGTGATTCCTCTCTCTCAGGGTCAGTGTGTGTGTTCAGTGATTCCTCTCTCTGAGGGTCAGTGTGTGTGTTCAGTGATTCCTCTCTCTCAGGGTCAGTGTGTGTGTCCAGTGACTCCTCTCTCTCAGGGTCAGTGTGTGTGTTCAGTGATTCCTCTCTCTCAGGGTCAGTGTGTCTGTTCAGTGATTCCTGTCTCTCAGGGTCAGTGTGTGTATTCAGTGATTCCTCTCTCTCAGGGTCAGTGTGTGTGTTCAGTGATTCCTCTCTGAGGGTCAGTGTGTGTGTTCAGTGATTCCTCTCTCTCAGGGTCAGTGTGTGTGTTCAGTGATTCCTCTCTCTCAGGGTCAGTGTGTGTGTTCAGTGATTCCTCTCTCAGGGTCAGTGTGTGTGTTCAGTGATTCCTCTCTGAGGGTCAGTGTGTGTGTTCAGTGATTCCTCTCTCTCAGGGTCAGTGTGTGTGTTCAGTGATTCCTTTCTCAGGGTCAGTGTGCGTGTTCAGTGATTCCTCTCTGAGGGTCAGTGTGTGTGTTCAGTGATTCCTCTCTCTCAGGGTCAGTGTGTGTGTTCAGTGATTCCTCTCTCTCAGGGTCAGTGTGTGTGTTCAGTGATTCCTCTCTCTCAGGGTCAGTGTGTGTGTTCAGTGATTCCTCTCTCTCAGGGTCAGTGTGTGTGTTCAGTGATTCCTCTCTCTCAGGGTCAGTGTGTGTGTTCAGTGATTCCTCTCTCTCAGGGTCAGTGTGTGTGTTCAGTGATTCCTCTCTCTCAGGGTCAGTGTGTGTGTTCAGTGATTCCTCTCTCTCAGGGTCAGTGTGTGTGTTCAGTGATTCCTCTCTCTCAGGGTCAGTGTGTGTGTTCAGTGATTCCTCTCTCTCAGGGTCAGTGTGTGTGTTCAGTGATTCCTCTCTCTCAGTGTCAGTGTGTGTGTTCAGTGATTCCTCTCTCTCAGGGTCAGTGTGTGTGTTCAGTGATTCCTCTCTCTCAGGGTCAGTGTGTGTGTTCAGTGATTCCTCTCTCTCAGGGTCGGTGTGTGTGTTCAGTGATTCCTCTCTCTCAGGGTCAGTGTGTGTGTTCAGTGATTCCTCTCTCAGGGTCAGTGTGTATGTTCAGTGATTCCGCTCTGAGGGTCAGTGTGTGTGTTCAGTGATTCCTCTCTCTGAGGGTCAGTGTATGTGTTCAGTGATTCCTCTCTCTGAGGGTCAGTGTGTGTGTTCAGTGATTCCTCTCTCAGGGTCAGTGTGTGTGTTCAGTGATTCCTCTCTCTCAGGGTCAGTGTGTGTGTTCAGTGATTCCTCTCTCACGGTCAGTGTGTGTGTTCAGTGATTCCTCTCTCAGGGTCAGTGTGTGTGTTCAGTGATTCCTCTCTCTCAGGGTCAGTGTGTGTGTTCAGTGATTCCTCTCTCTCAGGGTCAGTGTGTGTGTTCAGTGATTCCTCTCTCAGGGTCAGTGTGTGTGTTCAGTGATTCCTCTCTCTGAGGGTCAGTGTGTGTGTTCAGTGATTCCTCTCTCTCAGGGTCAGTGTGTGTGTTCAGTGATTCCTCTCTGAGGGTCAGTGTGTGTGTTCAGTGATTCCTCTCTCTGAGGGTCAGTGTATGTGTTCAGTGATTCCTCTCTCTCAGGGTCAGTGTGTGTGTTCAGTGATTCCTCTCTCTCAGGGTCAGTGTGTGTGTTCAGTGATTCCTCTCTCTCAGGGTCAGTGTGTGTGTTCAGTGATTCCTCTCTCTCAGGGTCAGTGTGTGTGTTCAGTGATTCCTCTCTCTCAGGGTCAGTGTGTGTGTTCAGTGATTCCTCTCTCTCAGGGTCAGTGTGTGTGTTCAGTGATTCTTCTCTCTCAGGGTCAGTGTGTGTGTTCAGTGATTCCTCTCTGAGGGTCAGTGTGTGTGTTCAGTGATTCCTCTCTCAGGGTCAGTGTGTGTGTTCAGTGATTCCTCTCTCTCAGGGTCAGTGTGTGTGTTCAGTGATTCCTCTCTCTCAGGGTCAGTGTGTGTGTTCAGTGATTCCTCTCTCTCAGTGTCAGTGTGTGTGTTCAGTGATTCCTCTCTCTCAGGGTCAGTGTGTGTGTTCAGTGATTCCTCTCTCTCAGGGTCAGTGTGTGTGTTCAGTGATTCCTCTCTCTCAGGGTCAGTGTGTGTGTTCAGTGATTCCTCTCTCTCAGGGTCAGTGTGTGTGTTCAGTGATTCCTCTCTCAGGGTCAGTGTGTATGTTCAGTGATTCCGCTCTGAGGGTCAGTGTGTGTGTTCAGTGATTCCTCTCTCTGAGGGTCAGTGTATGTGTTCAGTGATTCCTCTCTCTGAGGGTCAGTGTGTGTGTTCAGTGATTCCTCTCTCAGGGTCAGTGTGTGTGTTCAGTGATTCCTCTCTCTCAGGGTCAGTGTGTGTGTTCAGTGATTCCTCTCTCACGGTCAGTGTGTGTGTTCAGTGATTCCTCTCTCAGGGTCAGTGTGTGTGTTCAGTGATTCCTCTCTCTCAGGGTCAGTGTGTGTGTTCAGTGATTCCTCTCTCTCAGGGTCAGTGTGTGTGTTCAGTGATTCCTCTCTCAGGGTCAGTGTGTGTGTTCAGTGATTCCTCTCTCTGAGGGTCAGTGTGTGTGTTCAGTGATTCCTCTCTCTCAGGGTCAGTGTGTGTGTTCAGTGATTCCTCTCTCAGGGTCAGTGTGTATGTTCAGTGATTCCTCTCTGAGGGTCAGTGTGTGTGTTCAGTGATTCCTCTCTCTGAGGGTCAGTGTATGTGTTCAGTGATTCCTCTCTCTGAGGGTCAGTGTGTGTGTTCAGTGATTCCTCTCTCTGAGGGTCAGTGTATGTGTTCAGTGATTCCTCTCTCTCAGGGTCAGTGTGTGTGTCCAGTGATTCCTCTCTCTCAGGGTCAGTGTGTGTGTTCAGTGATTCCTCTCTCTCAGGGTCAGTGTGTGTGTTCAGTGATTCCTGTCTCTCAGGGTCAGTGTGTGTATTCAGTGATTCCTCTCTCTCAGGGTCAGTGTGTGTGTTCAGTGATTCCTCTCTCAGGGTCAGTGTGTGTGTTCAGTGATTCCTCTCTCTCAGGGTCAGTGTGTGTGTTCAGTGATTCCTCTCTCAGGGTCACTGTGTGTGTTCAGTGATTCCTCTCTCTCAGGGTCAGTGTGTGTGTTCAGTGATTCCTCTCTCTCAGGGTCAGTGTGTGTGTTCAGTGATTCCTCTCTCTCTGAGGGTCACTGTGTGTTCAGTGATTCCTCTCTCTCAGGGTCAGTGTGTGTGTTCAGTGATTCCTCTCTCAGGGTCAGTGTGTGTGTTCAGTGATTCCTCTCTCAGGGTCAGTGTGTGTGTTCAGTGATTCCTCTCTGAGGGTCAGTGTGTGTGTTCAGTGATTCCTCTCTCTCAGGGTCAGTGTGTGTGTTCAGTGATTCCTCTCTCTCTGAGGGTCAGTGTGTGTGTTCAGTGATTCCTCTCTCTCAGGGTCAGTGTGTGTGTTCAGTGATTCCTCTCTCTCAGGGTCAGTGTGTGTGTTCAGTGATTCCTCTCTCTCAGGGTCAGTGTGTGTGTTCAGTGATTCCTCTCTCAGGGTCAGTGTGTGTGTTCAGCGATTCCTCTCTCTCAGGGTCAGTGTGTGTGTTCAGTGATTCCTCTCTCAGGGTCAGTGTGTGTGTTCAGTGATTCCTCTCTCTCAGGGTCAGTGTGTGTGTTCACTGATTCATTCTCAGGGTCAGTGTGTGTGTTCAGTGATTCCTCTCTCAGGGTCAGTGTGTGTGTTCAGTGATTCCTCTCTCAGGGTCAGTGTGTGTGTTCAGTGATTCCTCTCTCTCAGGGTCAGTGTGTGTGCTCAGTGATTCCTGTCTCTCAGGGTCAGTGTGTGTGTTCAGTGATTCCTCTCTCTCAGGGTCAGTGTGTGTGTTCAGTGATTCCTGTCTCTCAGGGTCAGTGTGTGTATTCAGTGATTCCTCTCTCTCAGGGTCAGTGTGTGTGTTCAGTGATTCCTCTCTCTGAGGGTCAGTGTGTGTGTTCAGCGATTCCTCTCTCTCAGGGTCAGTGTGTGTGTTCAGTGATTCCTCTCTCTCAGGGTCAGTGTGTGTGTTCAGTGATTCCTCTCTCTCAGGGTCAGTGTGTGTGTTCAGTGATTCCTCTCTCTCAGGGTCAGTGTGTGTGTTCAGTGATTCCTCTCTCTCAGGGTCAGTGTGTGTGTTCAGTGATTCCTCTCTCTCAGGGTCAGTGTGTGTGTTCAGTGATTCCTCTCTCTCAGTGTCAGTGTGTGTGTTCAGTGATTCCTCTCTCTCAGGGTCAGTGTGTGTGTTCAGTGATTCCTCTTTCTCAGGGTCAGTGTGTGTGTTCAGTGATTCCTCTCTCTGAGGGTCAGTGTGTGTGTTCACTGATTCCATCTCTGAGGGTCAGTGTGTGTGTTCAGTGATTCCTCTCTCTCAGGGTCAGTGTGTGTGTCCAGTGATTCCTCTCTCTCAGGGTCAGTGTGTGTGTTCAGTGATTCCTCTCTCTCAGGGTCAGTGTGTGTGTTCAGTGATGCCTGTCTCTCAGGGTCAGTGTGTGTATGCAGTGATTCCTCTCTCTCAGGGTCAGTGTGTGTGTTCAGTGATTCCTCTCTCAGGGTCAGTGTGTGTGTTCAGTGATTCCTCTCTGAGGGTCAGTGTGTGTGTTCAGTGATTCCTCTCTCTCAGGGTCAGTGTGTGTGTTCAGTGATTCCTTTCTCAGGGTCAGTGTGCGTGTTCAGTGATTCCTCTCTGAGGGTCAGTGTGTGTGTTCAGTGATTCCTCTCTCTCAGAGTCAGTGTGTGTGTTCAGTGATTCCTGTCTCTCAGGGTCAGTGTGTGTATTCAGTGATTCCTCTCTCTCAGGGTCAGTGTGTGTGTTCAGTGATTCCTCTCTGAGGGTCAGTGTGTGTGTTCAGTGATTCCTCTCTCTCAGGGTCAGTGTGTGTGTTCAGTGATTCCTCTCTCTCAGGGTCAGTGTGTGTGTTCAGTGATTCCTCTCTCTCAGGGTCAGTGTGTGTGTTCAGTGATTCCTCTCTCTCAGGGTCAGTGTGTGTGTTCAGTGATTCCTCTCTCTCAGGGTCAGTGTGTGTGTTCAGTGATTCCTCTCTCTCAGGGTCAGTGTGTGTCTTCAGTGATTCCTCTCTCTCAGGGTCAGTGTGTGTGTTCAGTGATTCCTCTCTCAGGGTCAGTGTGTGTGTTCAGTGATTCCTCTCTCTCAGGGTCAGTGTGTGTGTTCAGTGATTCCTCTCTCTCAGGGTCAGTGTGTGTGTTCAGTGATTTCTCTCTCAGGGTCAGTGTGTGTGTTCAGTGATTCCTCTCTCTCAGGGTCAGTGTGTGTGTTCAGTGATTCCTCTCTCTGAGGGTCAGTGTGTGTGTTCAGTGATTCCTCTCTCAGGGTCACTGTGTGTGTTCAGTGATTCCTCTCTCTCAGGGTCAGTGTGTGTGTTCAGTGATTCCTCTCTCTCAGGGTCAGTGTGTGTGTTCAGTGATTCCTCTCTCTCAGGGTCAGTGTGTGTGTTCAGTGATTCCTCTCTCTCAGGGTCAGTGTGTGTGTTCAGTGATTCCTCTCTCTGAGGGTCAGTGTGTGTGTTCAGTGATTCCTCTCTCAGGGTCAGTGTGTGTGTTCAGTGATTCCTCTCTCTGAGGGTCAGTGTGTGTGTTCAGTGATTCCTCTCTCAGGGTCAGTGTGTGTGTTCAGTGATTCCTCTCTCTCAGGGTCAGTGTGTGTGTTCAGTGATTCCTCTCTCTGAGGGTCAGTGTGTGTGTTCAGTGATTCCTCTCTCAGGGTCACTGTGTGTGTTCAGTGATTCCTCTCTCTCAGGGTCAGTGTGTGTGTTCAGTGATTCCTCTCTCTCAGGGTCAGTGTGTGTGTTCAGTGATTCCTCTCTCTCAGGGTCAGTGTGTGTGTTCAGTGATTCCTCTCTCTCAGGGTCAGTGTGTGTGTTCAGTGATTCCTCTCTCTGAGGGTCAGTGTGTGTGTTCAGTGATTCCTCTCTCAGGGTCAGTGTGTGTGTTCAGTGATTCCTCTCTCTGAGGGTCAGTGTGTGTGTTCAGTGATTCCTCTCTCAGGGTCAGTGTGTGTGTTCAGTGATTCCTCTCTCTCAGGGTCAGTGTGTGTGTTCAGTGATTCCTCTCTCAGGGTCAGTGTGTGTGTTCAGTGATTCCTCTCTCTCAGGGTCAGTGTGTGTGTTCAGTGATTCCTCTCTCTCTGAGGGTCAGTGTGTGTGTTCAGTGATTCCTCTCTATCAGGGTCAGTGTGTGTGTTCAGTGATTCCTCTCTCAGGGTCAGTGTGTGTGTTCAGTGATTCCTCTCTCTCAGTGTCAGTGTGTGTGTTCAGTGATTCCTCTCTCTCAGGGTCAGTGTGTGTGTTCAGTGATTCCTCTCTCTCAGGGTCAGTGTGTGTGTTCAGTGATTCCTCTCTCTCAGAGTCAGTGTGTGTGTTCAGTGATTCCTCTCTCTCAGGGTCAGTGTGTGTGTTCAGTGATTCCTCTCTCAGGGTCAGTGTGTGTGTTCAGTGATTCCTCTCTCTCAGGGTCAGTGTGTGTGTTCAGTGATTCCTCTCTCTCAGGGTCAGTGTGTGTGTTCAGTGATTCCTCTCTCTCAGGGTCAGTGTGTGTGTTCAGTGATTCCTCTCTCTCAGGGTCAGTGTGTGTGTTCAGTGATTCCTCTCTCAGGGTCAGTGTGTGTGTTCAGTGATTCCTCTCTCTCAGGGTCAGTGTGTGAGTTCAGTGATTCCTCTCTCAGGGTCAGTGTGTGTGTTCAGTGATTCCTCTCTCAGGGTCAGTGTGTGTGTTCAGTGATTCCTCTCTCAGGGTCAGTGTGTGTGTTCAGTGATTCCTCTCTCTCAGGGTCAGTGTGTGTGCTCAGTGATTCCTGTCTCTCAGGGTCAGTGTGTGTGTTCAGTGATTCCTCTCTCTCAGGGTCAGTGTGTGTGTTCAGTGATTCCTGTCTCTCAGGGTCAGTGTGTGTATTCAGTGATTCCTCTCTCTCAGGGTCAGTGTGTGTGTTCAGTGATTCCTCTCTGAGGGTCAGTGTGTGTGTTCAGTGATTCCTCTCTCTCAGGGTCAGTGTGTGTGTTCAGTGATTCCTCTCTCTCAGGGTCAGTGTGTGTGTTCAGTGATTCCTCTCTCTCAGGGTCAGTGTGTGTGTTCAGTGATTCCTCTCTCTCAGGGTCAGTGTGTGTGTTCAGTGATTCCTCTCTCTCAGGGTCAGTGTGTGTGTTCAGTGATTCCTCTCTCTCAGGGTCAGTGTGTGTCTTCAGTGATTCCTCTCTCTCAGGGTCAGTGTGTGTGTTCAGTGATTCCTCTCTCAGGGTCAGTGTGTGTGTTCAGTGATTCCTCTCTCTCAGGGTCAGTGTGTGTGTTCAGTGATTCCTCTCTCTCAGGGTCAGTGTGTGTGTTCAGTGATTCCTCTCTCAGGGTCAGTGTGTGTGTTCAGTGATTCCTCTCTCTCAGGGTCAGTGTGTGTGTTCAGTGATTCCTCTCTCTGAGGGTCAGTGTGTGTGTTCAGTGATTCCTCTCTCAGGGTCACTGTGTGTGTTCAGTGATTCCTCTCTCTCAGGGTCAGTGTGTGTGTTCAGTGATTCCTCTCTGAGGGTCAGTGTGTGTGTTCAGTGATTCCTCTCTCTCAGGGTCAGTGTGTGTGTTCAGTGATTCCTCTCTCTCAGGGTCAGTGTGTGTGTTCAGTGATTCCTCTCTCTGAGGGTCAGTGTGTGTGTTCAGTGATTCCTCTCTCAGGGTCAGTGTGTGTGTTCAGTGATTCCTCTCTCTGAGGGTCAGTGTGTGTGTTCAGTGATTCCTCTCTCAGGGTCAGTGTGTGTGTTCAGTGATTCCTCTCTCTCAGTGTCAGTGTGTGTGTTCAGTGATTCCTCTCTCAGGGTCAGTGTGTGTGTTCAGTGATTCCTCTTTCTCAGGGTCAGTGTGTGTGTTCAGTGATTCCTCTCTCTGAGGGTCAGTGTGTGTGTTCACTGATTCCATCTCTGAGGGTCAGTGTGTGTGTTCAGTGATTCCTCTCTCTCAGGGTCAGTGTGTGTGTCCAGTGATTCCTCTCTCTCAGGGTCAGTGTGTGTGTTCAGTGATTCCTCTCTCTCAGGGTCAGTGTGTGTGTTCAGTGATGCCTGTGTCTCAGGGTCAGTGTGTGTATGCAGTGATTCCTCTCTCTCAGGGTCAGTGTGTGTGTTCAGTGATTCCTCTCTCAGGGTCAGTGTGTGTGTTCAGTGATTCCTCTCTGAGGGTCAGTGTGTGTGTTCAGTGATTCCTCTCTCTCAGGGTCAGTGTGTGTGTTCAGTGATTCCTTTCTCAGGGTCAGTGTGCGTGTTCAGTGATTCCTCTCTGAGGGTCAGTGTGTGTGTTCAGTGATTCCTCTCTCTCAGAGTCAGTGTGTGTGTTCAGTGATTCCTGTCTCTCAGGGTCAGTGTGTGTATTCAGTGATTCCTCTCTCTCAGGGTCAGTGTGTGTGTTCAGTGATTCCTCTCTGAGGGTCAGTGTGTGTGTTCAGTGATTCCTCTCTCTCAGGGTCAGTGTGTGTGTTCAGTGATTCCTCTCTCTCAGGGTCAGTGTGTGTGTTCAGTGATTCCTCTCTCTCAGGGTCAGTGTGTGTGTTCAGTGATTCCTCTCTCTCAGGGTCAGTGTGTGTGTTCAGTGATTCCTCTCTCTCAGGGTCAGTGTGTGTGTTCAGTGATTCCTCTCTCTCAGGGTCAGTGTGTGTCTTCAGTGATTCCTCTCTCTCAGGGTCAGTGTGTGTGTTCAGTGATTCCTCTCTCAGGGTCAGTGTGTGTGTTCAGTGATTCCTCTCTCTCAGGGTCAGTGTGTGTGTTCAGTGATTCCTCTCTCTCAGGGTCAGTGTGTGTGTTCAGTGATTTCTCTCTCAGGGTCAGTGTGTGTGTTCAGTGATTCCTCTCTCTCAGGGTCAGTGTGTGTGTTCAGTGATTCCTCTCTCTGAGGGTCAGTGTGTGTGTTCAGTGATTCCTCTCTCAGGGTCACTGTGTGTGTTCAGTGATTCCTCTCTCTCAGGGTCAGTGTGTGTGTTCAGTGATTCCTCTCTCTCAGGGTCAGTGTGTGTGTTCAGTGATTCCTCTCTCTCAGGGTCAGTGTGTGTGTTCAGTGATTCCTCTCTCTCAGGGTCAGTGTGTGTGTTCAGTGATTCCTCTCTCTGAGGGTCAGTGTGTGTGTTCAGTGATTCCTCTCTCAGGGTCAGTGTGTGTGTTCAGTGATTCCTCTCTCTGAGGGTCAGTGTGTGTGTTCAGTGATTCCTCTCTCAGGGTCAGTGTGTGTGTTCAGTGATTCCTCTCTCTCAGGGTCAGTGTGTGTGTTCAGTGATTCCTCTCTCTGAGGGTCAGTGTGTGTGTTCAGTGATTCCTCTCTCAGGGTCACTGTGTGTGTTCAGTGATTCCTCTCTCTCAGGGTCAGTGTGTGTGTTCAGTGATTCCTCTCTCTCAGGGTCAGTGTGTGTGTTCAGTGATTCCTCTCTCTCAGGGTCAGTGTGTGTGTTCAGTGATTCCTCTCTCTCAGGGTCAGTGTGTGTGTTCAGTGATTCCTCTCTCTGAGGGTCAGTGTGTGTGTTCAGTGATTCCTCTCTCAGGGTCAGTGTGTGTGTTCAGTGATTCCTCTCTCTGAGGGTCAGTGTGTGTGTTCAGTGATTCCTCTCTCAGGGTCAGTGTGTGTGTTCAGTGATTCCTCTCTCTCAGGGTCAGTGTGTGTGTTCAGTGATTCCTCTCTCAGGGTCAGTGTGTGTGTTCAGTGATTCCTCTCTCTCAGGGTCAGTGTGTGTGTTCAGTGATTCCTCTCTCTCTGAGGGTCAGTGTGTGTGTTCAGTGATTCCTCTCTATCAGGGTCAGTGTGTGTGTTCAGTGATTCCTCTCTCAGGGTCAGTGTGTGTGTTCAGTGATTCCTCTCTCTCAGTGTCAGTGTGTGTGTTCAGTGATTCCTCTCTCTCAGGGTCAGTGTGTGTGTTCAGTGATTCCTCTCTCTCAGGGTCAGTGTGTGTGTTCAGTGATTCCTCTCTCTCAGAGTCAGTGTGTGTGTTCAGTGATTCCTCTCTCTCAGGGTCAGTGTGTGTGTTCAGTGATTCCTCTCTCTCAGGGTCAGTGTGTGTGTTCAGTGATTCCTCTCTCTCAGGGTCAGTGTGTGTGTTCAGTGATTCCTCTCTCTCAGGGTCAGTGTGTGTGTTCAGTGATTCCTCTCTCTCAGGGTCAGTGTGTGTGTTCAGTGATTCCTCTCTCTCAGGGTCAGTGTGTGTGTTCAGTGATTCCTCTCTCAGGGTCAGTGTGTGTGTTCAGTGATTCCTCTCTCTCAGGGTCAGTGTGTGAGTTCAGTGATTCCTCTCTCAGGGTCAGTGTGTGTGTTCAGTGATTCCTCTCTCAGGGTCAGTGTGTGTGTTCAGTGATTCCTCTCTCAGGGTCAGTGTGTGTGTTCAGTGATTCCTCTCTCTCAGGGTCAGTGTGTGTGCTCAGTGATTCCTGTCTCTCAGGGTCAGTGTGTGTGTTCAGTGATTCCTCTCTCTCAGGGTCAGTGTGTGTGTTCAGTGATTCCTGTCTCTCAGGGTCAGTGTGTGTATTCAGTGATTCCTCTCTCTCAGGGTCAGTGTGTGTGTTCAGTGATTCCTCTCTGAGGGTCAGTGTGTGTGTTCAGTGATTCCTCTCTCTCAGGGTCAGTGTGTGTGTTCAGTGATTCCTCTCTCTCAGGGTCAGTGTGTGTGTTCAGTGATTCCTCTCTCTCAGGGTCAGTGTGTGTGTTCAGTGATTCCTCTCTCTCAGGGTCAGTGTGTGTGTTCAGTGATTCCTCTCTCTCAGGGTCAGTGTGTGTGTTCAGTGATTCCTCTCTCTCAGGGTCAGTGTGTGTCTTCAGTGATTCCTCTCTCTCAGGGTCAGTGTGTGTGTTCAGTGATTCCTCTCTCAGGGTCAGTGTGTGTGTTCAGTGATTCCTCTCTCTCAGGGTCAGTGTGTGTGTTCAGTGATTCCTCTCTCTCAGGGTCAGTGTGTGTGTTCAGTGATTCCTCTCTCAGGGTCAGTGTGTGTGTTCAGTGATTCCTCTCTCTCAGGGTCAGTGTGTGTGTTCAGTGATTCCTCTCTCTGAGGGTCAGTGTGTGTGTTCAGTGATTCCTCTCTCAGGGTCACTGTGTGTGTTCAGTGATTCCTCTCTCTCAGGGTCAGTGTGTGTGTTCAGTGATTCCTCTCTCTCAGGGTCAGTGTGTGTGTTCAGTGATTCCTCTCTCTCAGGGTCAGTGTGTGTGTTCAGTGATTCCTCTCTCTCAGGGTCAGTGTGTGTGTTCAGTGATTCCTCTCTCTGAGGGTCAGTGTGTGTGTTCAGTGATTCCTCTCTCGGGTCAGGGTCAGTGTGTGTGTTCAGTGATTCCTCTCTCTGAGGGTCAGTGTGTGTGTTCAGTGATTCCTCTCTCAGGGTCAGTGTGTGTGTTCAGTGATTCCTCTCTCTCAGGGTCAGTGTGTGTGTTCAGTGATTCCTCTCTCAGGGTCAGTGTGTGTGTTCAGTGATTCCTCTCTCTCAGGGTCAGTGTGTGTGTTCAGTGATTCCTCTCTCTCTGAGGGTCAGTGTGTGTGTTCAGTGATTCCTCTCTCTCAGGGTCAGTGTGTGTGTTCAGTGATTCCTCTCTCAGGGTCAGTGTGTGTGTTCAGTGATTCCTCTCTCAGGGTCAGTGTGTGTGTTCAGTGATTCCTCTCTCTCAGGGTCAGTGTGTGTGTGTTCAGTGATTCCTCTCTCTCAGGGTCAGTGTGTGTGTTCAGTGATTCCTCTCTCTCTGAGGGTCAGTGTGTGTGTTCAGTGATTCCTCTCTCTCAGGGTCAGTGTGTGTGTTCAGTGATTCCTCTCTCTCAGGGTCAGTGTGTGTGTTCAGTGATTCCTCTCTCTGAGGGTCAGTGTGTGTGTTCAGTGATTCCTCTCTCTCAGGGTCAGTGTGTGTGTTCAGTGATTCCTCTCTCTCAGGGTCAGTGTGTGTGTTCAGTGATTCCTCTCTCTCAGGGTCAGTGTGTGTGTTCAGTGATTCCTCTCTCTGAGGGTCAGTGTGTGTGTTCAGTGATTCCTCTCTCAGGGTCACGTGTGTGTGTTCAGTGATTCCTCTCTCTCAGGGTCAGTGTGTGTGTTCAGTGATTCCTCTCTCTCAGGGTCAGTGTGTGTGTTCAGTGATTCCTCTCTCTCAGGGTCAGTGTGTGTGTTCAGTGATTCCTCTCTCTCAGGGTCAGTGTGTGTGTTCAGTGATTCCTCTCTCTGAGGGTCAGTGTGTGTGTTCAGTGATTCCTCTCTCAGGTCAGGGTGTGTGTGTTCAGTGATTCCTCTCTCTGAGGGTCAGTGTGTGTGTTCAGTGATTCCTCTCTCAGGGTCAGTGTGTGTGTTCAGTGATTCCTCTCTCTCAGGGTCAGTGTGTGTGTTCAGTGATTCCTCTCTCTGAGGGTCAGTGTGTGTGTTCAGTGATTCCTCTCTCAGGGTCAGCTGTGTGTGTTCAGTGATTCCTCTCTCTCAGGGTCAGTGTGTGTGTTCAGTGATTCCTCTCTCTCAGGGTCAGTGTGTGTGTTCAGTGATTCCTCTCTCTCAGGGTCAGTGTGTGTGTTCAGTGATTCCTCTCTCTCAGGGTCAGTGTGTGTGTTCAGTGATTCCTCTCTCTGAGGGTCAGTGTGTGTGTTCAGTGATTCCTCTCTCAGGGTCAGTGTGTGTGTTCAGTGATTCCTCTCTCTCAGGGTCAGTGTGTGTGTTCAGTGATTCCTCTCTCTCAGGGTCAGTGTGTGTGTTCAGTGATTCCTCTCTCTCAGGGTCAGTGTGTGTGTTCAGTGATTCCTCTCTCAGGGTCAGTGTGTGTGTTCAGTGATTCCTCTCTCTCAGGGTCAGTGTGTGTGTTCAGTGATTCCTCTCTCTCAGGGTCAGTGTGTGTGTTCAGTGATTCCTCTCTCTCAGGGTCAGTGTGTGTGTTCAGTGATTCCTCTCTCAGGGTCAGTGTGTGTGTTCAGTGATTCCTCTCTCTCAGGGTCAGTGTGTGTGTTCAGTGATTCCTCTCTCTCAGGGTCAGTGTGTGTGTTCAGTGATTCCTCTCTCTCAGGGTCAGTGTGTGTGTTCAGTGATTCCTCTCTCTCAGGGTCAGTGTGTGTGTTCAGTGATTCCTCTCTCTCAGGGTCAGTGTGTGTGTTCAGTGATTCCTCTCTCAGGGTCAGTGTGTGTGTTCAGTGATTCCTCTCTCTCAGGGTCAGTGTGTGTGTTCAGTGATTCCTCTCTCTCAGGGTCAGTGTGTGTGTTCAGTGATTCCTCTCTCTCAGGGTCAGTGTGTGTGTTCAGTGATTCCTCTCTCTCAGGGTCAGTGTGTGTGTTCAGTGATTCCTCTCTCAGGGTCAGTGTGTGTGTTCAGTGATTCCTCTCTCTCAGGGTCAGTGTGTGTGTTCAGTGATTCTCTCTCTCAGGGTCAGTGTGTGTGTTCAGTGATTCCTCTCTCAGGGTCAGTGTGTGTGTTCAGTGATTCCTCTCTCAGGGTCAGTGTGTGTGTTCAGTGATTCCTCTCTCTCAGGGTCAGTGTGTGTGCTCAGTGATTCCTCTCTCTCAGGGTCAGTGTGTGTGTTCAGTGATTCCTCTCTCTCAGGGTCAGTGTGTGTGTTCAGTGATTCCTCTCTCTCAGGGTCAGTGTGTGTGTTCAGTGATTCCTCTCTCTCAGGGTCAGTGTGTGTGTTCAGTGATTCCTCTCTGAGGGTCAGTGTGTGTGTTCAGTGATTCCTCTCTCTCAGGGTCAGTGTGTGTGTTCAGTGATTCCTCTCTCTCAGGGTCAGTGTGTGTGTTCAGTGATTCCTCTCTCTCAGGGTCAGTGTGTGTGTTCAGTGATTCCTCTCTCTCAGGGTCAGTGTGTGTGTTCAGTGATTCCTCTCTCTCAGGGTCAGTGTGTGTGTTCAGTGATTCCTCTCTCTCAGGGTCAGTGTGTGTGTTCAGTGATTCCTCTCTCTCAGGGTCAGTGTGTGTGTTCAGTGATTCCTCTCTCAGGGTCAGTGTGTGTGTTCAGTGATTCCTCTCTCTCAGGGTCAGTGTGTGTGTTCAGTGATTCCTCTCTCTCAGGGTCAGTGTGTGTGTTCAGTGATTCCTCTCTCAGGGTCAGTGTGTGTGTTCAGTGATTCCTCTCTCTCAGGGTCAGTGTGTGTGTTCAGTGATTCCTCTCTCTGAGGGTCAGTGTGTGTGTTCAGTGATTCCTCTCTCAGGGTCAGTGTGTGTGTTCAGTGATTCCTCTCTCTCAGGGTCAGTGTGTGTGTTCAGTGATTCCTCTCTCTCAGGGTCAGTGTGTGTGTTCAGTGATTCCTCTCTCTCAGGGTCAGTGTGTGTGTTCAGTGATTCCTCTCTCTCAGGGTCAGTGTGTGTGTTCAGTGATTCCTCTCTCTGAGGGTCAGTGTGTGTGTTCAGTGATTCCTCTCTCAGGGTCAGTGTGTGTGTTCAGTGATTCCTCTCTCTCAGGGTCAGTGTGTGTGTTCAGTGATTCCTCTCTCTCAGGGTCAGTGTGTGTGTTCAGTGATTCCTCTCTCTCAGGGTCAGTGTGTGTGTTCAGTGATTCCTCTCTCAGGGTCAGTGTGTGTGTTCAGTGATTCCTCTCTCTCAGGGTCAGTGTGTGTGTTCAGTGATTCCTCTCTCTGAGGGTCAGTGTGTGTGTTCAGTGATTCCTCTCTCTCAGGGTCAGTGTGTGTGTTCAGTGATTCCTCTCTCTCAGGGTCAGTGTGTGTGTTCAGTGATTCCTCTCTCTCAGGGTCAGTGTGTGTGTTCAGTGATTCCTCTCTCAGGGTCAGTGTGTGTGTTCAGTGATTCCTCTCTCTCAGGGTCAGTGTGTGTGTTCAGTGATTCCTCTCTCTCTGAGGGTCAGTGTGTGTGTTCAGTGATTCCTCTCTCTCAGGGTCAGTGTGTGTGTTCAGTGATTCCTCTCTCTCAGGGTCAGTGTGTGTGTTCAGTGATTCCTCTCTCTCAGGGTCAGTGTGTGTGTTCAGTGATTCCTCTCTCTCAGGGTCAGTGTGTGTGTTCAGTGATTCCTCTCTCAGGGTCAGTGTGTGTGTTCAGTGATTCCTCTCTCTCAGGGTCAGTGTGTGTGTTCAGTGATTCCTCTCTCTCAGGGTCAGTGTGTGTGTTCAGTGATTCCTCTCTCTCAGGGTCAGTGTGTGTGTTCAGTGATTCCTCTCTCTCAGGGTCAGTGTGTGTGTTCAGTGATTCCTCTCTCTCAGGGTCAGTGTGTGTGTTCAGTGATTCCTCTCTCTCAGGGTCAGTGTGTGTGTTCAGTGATTCCTCTCTCTCAGGGTCAGTGTGTGTGTTCAGTGATTCCTCTCTCTCAGTGTCAGTGTGTGTGTTCAGTGATTCCTCTCTCTCAGGGTCAGTGTGTGTGTTCAGTGATTCCTCTCTCTCAGGGTCAGTGTGTGTGTTCAGTGATTCCTCTCTCTCAGGGTCAGTGTGTGTGTTCAGTGATTCCTCTCTCTCAGG
>NW_028225182.1:17916369-18072701 GCF_052327205.1 Somniosus microcephalus | reverse complement strand
GTGTGTGGGCGGGCCTTATCGTTCTGAACCGAGGTGAGTAGCCGCCATCTTGCTTCCATTCTTTTTCCTGCTTTCTGCGTCTTTCTTTTCAAATATACATTTCCAGCAAAATAAAATTCAATTTATTAAATTCTTTTAAATAAATCACTCATTTGTAAATATTTTATTTAACCTGATCATTCTTTTTCCTACCTTTGCCCGTTTTTTTCTTAGGCCTGAAAGCCTGGGCCTTTCTTGCCCAGCCAGGCCCGAGCTAGGTGACTGGGCTGCTGCTAAGCACCTCACACTGCCCCCCCCGTGTCACATTACCCGGGGCAATGGCGTCAGCCATGAGGGTCAGGTTGCGCGCGCAGCAGGAGCAGGTGAGATGCGGCGTCTCTGTTCCGCGCTCGGCTCGGGCGGGGGGGGGGTGCGGGGCTCTCGACAGTGCTCTCGGCCTTGTTGAGTGTTCCGCGCTCGGCTCGGGCGGGGCACTCGACAGTGCTCTCGGCCTTGGTGAGTGTTCCGCGCTCGGCTCGGGCGGGGGGGGGCGGGGCTCTCGACAGTGCTCTCGGCCTTGCTGAGTGTTCCGCGCTCAGCTCGGGTGGGGGGGGCGGGGCTCGGACAGCGCGGCGGCTGGGGCTTGGAGAGCAGGGCTCTCGAGAGTGCGGGGCGGGGCGGAGTGGCAGGGTTACCCCGGCAACCGGGTGTGGCCATGGCCATCTCTCAGCCTCAAGCCCTCCCTTCCTCCCTGCCCCCCTTCCCCTCCTCCCCCCTCCCTTCCCCGCCCCCGCTCCCCTCCTCCCCCTCCCTTCCCCTCCCCCTCACTTCCCCTCCCCTTCTTCCCCTCTCCCCTCCCCCTTCTTCCCCTCTCCCCTCCCCCCCTTCCCCCCCGCCCTCGCCCCCCGCCCTCCATTCCCCCCCCACATTCCCCCCCTCCCCTCCCTTCCCCCCTCCCCCCCGCCCTCCCTTCCCCTACCCCCCCGCCCTCCCACCATCCCTTCCCCCCCGCCTTCCCCCCGCCCTTCCCCTCCCCCCTCCCCACCGTCCGCCCTTCCCCCCTTCCCACCCTCCCCCCCGCCCACCCTTCCCCCCCGCCCTCCCTTCCTCCCCTCCCTCCCCCCCGCCCTTCCCCTCGCCCGCCCTTCCCCTCTCCCGCCCCCCCCTCCCCCCCGCCCTCCCTTCCCCCCACTCCCCCCCTTCCCCCCTCCCTTCCCCCTCCCTTCCCTCCCCTCCCCCTCCCCTTCCCTTCCCTCCCCCCGCCCTCCTTCCCCCCGCCCTCACTTCCCCCCCTCCCTTCCCCTCCCCCCGCCCTCTCTTCCCCCCACCCTCTCTTCCCCCACCCGCCCTCTCTTCCCCCCACCCGCCCTCTCTTCCCCCAACCGCCCTCTCTTCCCCCCACCCGCCCTCTCTTCCCCCCAGTCTCTCTCTCTCTTCCCCCCAGTCTCTCTCTCCCTTCCCCCCAGTCACTCTCTCTCTACCCCCCAGCCGCTCTCTCTCTTCTCCCCCCCCAGTCGCTCTCTCTCTCTCTCTTCCAACAACAACATGCCCTCGAAAAAGCCTCGGCACCGCCGGGCACTTCAGCTAGTATAATATATATGCTTGGTTATTATACTACAATAGAAAATGTAATGGATTTTATTTACTTCAATATATTCATTTGCCTGTAAATAAATCATTGAAAGTAGTTTACAGAGTCAGTGAAGTGCAGTAGCTGCCTTCTGGGGTAGAGAAAAAGCGGTAAACAACCGGGGTATTCCCCAGGAAACGATTCAGGGTGACTTGTTTTAGCAAATATAAAGCTATCCTGATAGCTGACAGAAACCTGTGCGATAGTTCTTCACCAGTAAATGATGCGTCCAAATTGTATTAATAGAATCAAAGAATATAAAAGCACAGTAATAAATAATTCTGCCCATTGTGCATGTGACGTCCCCTTGAAGAAGCCATCCAGTTAAACCCAATCTCCTGCTCTTTCAGCCCAGCCCTGCAACTTTCTCCCTTTCATGTAAATATGCAATTCCCTTTTGAAGACTGCTAATTAATCTGCATCCACTGTAGTTTCAAGCAGTCCATAACAAATCATAAAAACTCACTACTTGATTTTTTGTGTCCCCAACTCCCCTCACTGACACTTTTCCCCATTACCTTAAATCGGTGTCTGCTGATTACAGGCGCTCCTGCCAGTGGAAAGTGTTTCTCCTTATTTAATCTAACAAAACAATTAATGATTTGAACGCATCTAGCAAGTTTCCCCTTGACTTTCTTTGATCTAAGGAAATGAATGTCAGTTTCATTAGTCTCTCCAGTTAACTGAAGTCACTGATCCCTCATACCATTCTAGTGAAAACCTTCTGTGACATCACCAAGGCTTTGAGATTCTTCCTAACGTAAGATGAACAGAATTGGGCACAATACTCCATGTGAGGCCTAACCAATGATTTATATATAATTAGCATATTTCCTTAGTTTTTTACTCTCGGCCTTTATTTATCAAGCCAAGGATCGTGTATGACGTGTTATCACTGTTCTCTACTTGCCCTGATGCCTTGAAAGACTTTTGTATGTACACCCCAGGCCTCTCTATTCCTGTGCACCTTTACAATTATACCATTTATTATATATCACCTCGACTCATTTTTGTTTCCAAAATGCATCACGTTTCAATTTTCTACTTAATTTTCATCTGCCACGTGTCTACCCATTTCACCAGTCTGTCTATTTCCTCCTGAAGTCTGAAATCTTTCTCATTGTTTATTTCTTGTTCGAGTTTCATCTCATCTCCAAGCTTTGAAACTGTGTATATCCAAGCACAGCTAATAGTTCTCTAAATGTGGACATGACCAGACGGAGACTGTGGATCACTGGGTCAGTGTACAACCTTGTGAGATGTGAGTCCTGTTTATGGACACACATCAGACGATAAATTCTTCTCTCTGCTGACTGTGAAGATCTGCTGTGAATCAAACTTCAATCCCAAACTGGGTTCTACAGTGAAACGGCGCAGTGGGAACACCACAACATCGTCGACCTCCACCACTGCCACCGCCCCTCCACCGGCCAAAATATGATCACTCTGTTAGAGATTACATAGAAACATAGAAAAATGGAAGATAGGAGCAGGAGTAGGCCATTCAGCCCCTAGAGCCTTCACCACCATGTAATGAGATCATGGCTGATCATCCAAATTCAGTACCCTGTCCCTGCTTTCACCCATATCCCCTGATCTGTTTAGCCTTAAGAAATATATCTAACTCGTTCTTGAATATATTTAATGAATTGGCCTCAACTGCCTTCTGTGGTAGAGAATTCCACAGGTTAATCACTCTCTGGGTGAAGAAATCCCCCCTCATCCCTGTTCTAAATGGCTTACACCTTATCCTTAGACTGTGACGCCTGGTTCTGGACTCCCCAGACATCAGGAACTTCCTTCCTGCATCTAGTCTGTCTAGTCATGTTAGAATGTTATAAGTTTCAATGAGATCCCCTCTCATTCTTCTAAACTCCAGAACATCCTTCCTCAGATAAGGCGACCAGAACTGCACACAATACTCAAGGTGTTGTCTTACCAAGGCCCTGTACAACTGCAGCAAGACATCCTTCCTCCTGTACTCAAATCCTCTCGCTACGAAGGCCAACATACCATTTGCATTCTTAACCGCCTGCTGCACCTGCATGCTTACCTTCAGTGACTGGTGCACAAGGACACCAATGTCTCGTAGCAATTCCCCTTCTCCCAATCTACTGCCATTCAGTTAATAATCTGCCTTCCTGTTTTTGCCACCAAAGTGGATAACCTCGCATTGATCCACATTATACTGCATCTGCCATGCATCTGCCCAATCACCCAACCTGTCGAAATCATACTGGAATTTCTGAGCATCCTCCTCACAGCACACACGCCCACCCAGCTTTGTGTCGTCTGCAAACTTGGAGATATTACATCTAGTCCCCTCGGCTAGATCATTAATATATATTGTGAATAGCTGGGGCCCTAGGACCGAACCCTGCAGTACCCCACTATTCAATGCCTGACACTCCCAAAAAGAACCATTTATTCCAACTCTTTGCTTCCTGTCTGCCAACCAGTTCTCTACCCAAGACAGTGCCTTACCCCCAATCCCATGTGCTTTAAATTTACATGCTAATCTCTTATGCGGGACCTTATCGAAAGCCTTCTGAAAGACCAAATACACCACATCCACTGGTTCTCCCTTATTTTTTTTACCAGTTACATCCACAAAAATTCAAGCACGATTTAACTTTTGTAAATCCTTGTTGACTTTGCTCGATCCTGTCACTGTCTTCCAAGTGCTCTGCTATTACATCTTTTATAATAGACTGTAGCATTTTACCCACTACCGATATCAGGCTTACTGGTCTATAATTCCCCGTTTTCTCTCTACCATCTTTTTTGAATAGTGGGGTTTCATTATCTACCCTCCAATCCTTGGGAACTGTTCCAGTGTCTATAGAATTTTGAAAGATGACCAGAAGTGCATTTTTTATTTCTAGGGCTATTTCTTTAAATACAATAGGATGTAGATTATCAGGCCCTGGGAATTCATCAGCCTTCAATGCCATCAATTTTCCAAACACCATTTCCCTACAAACACTGATTTCATTCAGTTCCTCCCTCTCATTAGACCCTATGTTCCCCGACCTCTCTGGGTGGATATTTGCGTCCTCCTTTGTGAAGACAGTACAAAAGTATGTATTAAACTGGTCTGCCATTTCTTTGTTCCCCATCATAAATTCCCCTGATTCTGACTGCAAGGGACCTGCACTTGACTTCACCAGTCTTTTTCTCTTCACATATCTATAGAAGCTTTTACAGTCAGTTTTTATGTTCCTGCAAGCTTACTCTTATACACTATTTTCCCCCTCGTAATTAATCCCTTTGTCTTCCTTGGCGGAATCCTAAACTGATCCCAATCCTCAGGTCGGCTGCTTTTTCTGGCCAATATATATGTCCTCTCCTTGGATCTTAGGCTGTCGCTAATTTCCCTTGTTGCCACGGTTGAGTCACACTTTTTGCTTTATTTTTAAGTCAAACTGGGGTGAAAAATTTCTGTGGTTCATCCATGCGATCTTTAAATGTTTGCCTTTGCCTATCCACCGTCAACACTTTAAGTAACGTTCCCCAATCCATCCTAGCCAACTCGCGCCTCATACCATCATAGTTTCCTTTATTTAAATTCAGGACCCTAGTCTCTGATTCAACTACTTCACTCTCCATCATAATGAAAATTTCTATCATATTATGATCGCTCAGCCCCAAGGGGCAACAAGATTGCTAATTAAACCTTTCTCATTACATAATACCCAGTCTAAGATGGCCTGATCTCTAGTTGGTTCCTCGACATGTTGACCCAGGAAACCATCCCGTATACACTCCAGGAATTCCTCCTCCACAGTATTGTTACTAATTTGGTTAGCCCAATCTATATGTAGATTAAAGTCACCCATGATAACTGCTGTGCCCGTATTGCACATGCCTCTAATTTCCCGTTTAATGCCATCCCCAACTTCAGCATTACTGCTTGGAGGTCTGTTTACAACTCCCACTAACGTTTTCTGCTGCTTGGTAATTCTCAGCTCTACCCATACAGATTCCACATCATTAGAGCTAATATCCTTCCTTACTATTGTGTTAAGCTCCTCTTTAACCAGCAATGCTACCCCACCTCCTTTTCCTTTTTGCCTGTCTTTCCTGAAAATTGAATACCCCTGGATGTTGAATTCCCAGCCTTGCTTACCCTGGAGCCATGTTTCCGTAATCCCAATTACATCATATATGTTGACATCTATTTGCGTAGCTAATTCATCCACCTCATTACGAATGCTCCATGCATTAAGACACAAAGCTTTCAGGCTTGTTTTTTTAACACTCTTAGACCTTTTAGAAGTATTATTTACTGTGGCCATGTTTGATTTAAACCCTTGATTTCTCTGACTGCCACTTTTGCTTTTCTCCCTCCTGTCTTTTGCTTCTATCCTTGCTTCCCTTTCCTCTGTCTCCCTGTGCATGTTCCAAACCCCCTGCCATTTCAGTTACCTCCCTCCCCAACAGCACTAACAAACACAACCCCTAGGACATTGGTCCCTGTCCTGCCTAGGTGCAAACCATCTAGTTTGTACTGGTCCCACCTCCCTCAGAACCGGTTCCAATGTCCCAGGAATTTGAATCCCTCTCCCTTTCACCATTCCTCTATCCACGTATTCATCTGAAATATCCTTCTATTTCTACTCTGACTAGCACGTGGCACTGGTAGCAGTCCTGAGATTACTACCTTTGAGGTCCTTTTTTAAATTTACCTTCCAACTCCCTATATTCAGCTTTTAGGACCTCATACCGTTTTTTTACCTATATCGTTGGTACCTATATGCACCACGACAACTGGCTGTTCACCCTTCCCCTCCAGAATGCTCTGCAGACGCTCCATGACATCCTTGACCCTTGCACTAGGGAGGCAACATACCATCCTGGAGTTTCTTTTGCAGCCATAGAAATGCCTATCTATTCCTCTTACAATAGAATCTCCTATCACTATAGTTCTCCCTCTCTTTTTCCTCCCGTCCTGTGCAGCAGAACCACCCATGGTTCCAGGAAGTTGGCTGCTGCTGCCTTCCCCCGATAAGCCATCTCCGTCAACAATATCGAAATTGGTATATCTGTTTGAGAGGGGTTGGCCACAGGGGACTCCTGCATTACCTGCCTGCACCTACTTCTCTGCCTGTTGGTCACCCATTCCTTTCCTACCTGTGCAACATTTACCTGCGGTGTGACCAACTGATTAAACGTGATATCCATCATGTCCTCAGCATCATGAATACTCCAGTATGTATCCAATCGCAGCTCCAGTGCCGCAATGCCATCTGACAGTAGCTGCAGCTGGATACACTTCCTGCACACATGGTCGTCAGGGACACAGAAAGTGTCCCTGATTTCCCACATAGTTCAGGAGGAGCATATCACAGGGCCGAGCTGTGCTGTCATGACTTACCCTTCAATTAATTTAACTTAACTTAAATCAAATCAATACCACTAATTACACTACAATTAAATGATGTACTCAAGGGCCCTTGGTTACTAGCACTCCCTGATACACAACAGAGACCTTAGAAAATAAAACAACAAAAATTAAGACCTTCTAAACTTTATAAACTATTAACCTTAACTGTCAAAATATAGAGTAGTATAAATACTCACCTGGCTGTACTCGCCCAATCAGCTGCTCCCACATCACTTTTTGAATCATGGCGTGGCTCTGGATGCCGCCGCCAGTCTTCAAGATTGACCGGCCTTTGAGAATTTCATTGACTTCTACTGATTTAGGGAATGTGGGTTTGAAGAATGTGGTTTGAACAGTATACAATAACCCCAGCATTACATTTTCTCACCATTGGAGAAAATTGCTCTGGTCCATGTGTGTTCATGTCAAAATAAAACTAGTGGGCAGATTGCCTTTCCTCCCAATGTCAAAAAGATTCTTAACAGCCTCTGAAACAATGGGTTCATATTAGGCTGTATAGATCTGTGGTTGGAGGTGCTGTAATTCGAGTTACACCTGTTACAACACAGTTGAATCTTTCTCTATCTTCACCTTTAGGCGCCTCTCTGTATTGCTCAATATATTCAGTTGGACCACTCTTTATCTCGCTCTGTTATTGTCCCTCTGTACGCACTGTACTATTTTACTTTTCTCTGTATCTCTCTCCATTAGTGTGGGGGTCATTTTCACCCCACTAGCTCAGCAGAAACCTGGCAGGAGGGCAGTTAAGTTACATCTGGCACTTAACTGTCTGAAAGACACCACGATCACAACATCTGCAATTTTAACTTGTGATACTGAGCAGGCAGCAAAGACACGCACCCGGAACTAACAGGGTCCTTGTTTAAATAAGCATATTGTGGCATAAGACATAGGAAATAGGAGCAGGATTAGGCCTCTTGGGCCTTCGAAGGACGATGAAATCTTTGGCATTGCAGTGTAATATTAACTCAGGCCTGAGCAGCGAAACCATCTTGAATTAAAATCGGGGCCACGGGTGTCTCTGTATCATTCACTCTACTCAATTATAACTCATTTTCTCTACTCAGTTATACCTCTCGCTATTGACCTCTGCTGCTGTCTCTCTCTATCACTTACTGAGCTTTGTTATATCTATCTCAGTCTCCCTCTGTCGGTGTCTCTCTGCAGCAGGTACTGTTTCAAGTACACGCATTGACAAGCAGCAGCATTAATTAACAGCTTCTGTGTTAAATATTCTCTGGTAATTTGACGGATGAACCATTTAACGAAAAAGAATGGGCCGGATATTCCGATTCCTATGGATGGGAATGCACTGTGTACTCACCCATAGGGACATCAGAAATGCTGGTTTCAGGCATACACAGCGCATGCGCTGGAAACCAGCATTTCCGACCTCTCAAGTAAGCTCCTGACAGGTCCTCCAGATGCCCTGGAGAAAGGCCTCTGCATGGAGACCCTCCGCCCGCAGAAAACCCTTACAGTTCTTGCACCTGGTAAACGCAGGGATACATCCTGCTTTTACCAGGATAAGAGTTCAAAAAAGGAAAAAAATGATATATTTTCCCATTGATTTATCATTTAAAAATAGTTTAAAAAAGGTAAGTTTATTTTTAGCCCCGTAAAAATCTTTTTCAAAAATTTAAATTTTTGGTTATAATTGTTAATTTATTGTAATTGCAAGTCATTTTAAAAATGTGATGTGTTTTTTATATTTATTTAAATTATTACTATGTTTTGGGGTTGATCTCCATTCATATATTTGACAGGTCTTCCTATCAAGTATATGAAGGGAGATTCCCTTCTGTGATTGGCTCCCCATGGCCCACGTGATCCCAGGGATGCTGCGTACGACCTGCGCCTCTGGGATACGTGGGCCCTGCATACTTGCAGTTTGTAGAGGCCCAACATCGGATTTGTGCGCATCCCGGAGCCCTCAGGTAAGGGCGCAGATTTTACCAGATCGCAGTTCTCCACCCGTGGGAGGCCTGTGATCGGAATATCTGGGCCATTAACGTGTGTTTAGCATATTCTTACACGATGGTTACAGAAAGTAACCAATGTTTTATTGGGCAGCACGCTGCACGTTATACTTCTTGAATATACAAACTTCGCATCATTAATGTAATTAAACAAAAACATATTGTAACTCTGACAATGCTATGTTATTATGGCAATAACACTTAAATCTCTGAAAGAAGTAAGGCTGAGGTACTTTTCTAAACATGGATAATTAAAGCGAAGTCAATCAGTATTCATTATCTCAGGTGTTGTACAGATTAATGGTAAATACAACATTGTTCCTTAAAACCTACACAACCACTCTATATTCAACTAATAAGGAGAATGCTTTGGGCCAGTCCAGTTCCAAAAACCCGAAAGTTTATGCTGACTAAAATACCGAAAAAGGGAATGCTTTGGAATTGTGCAATCAGAACATAAAAAGAGGGTAGAGTTTATCAGTCGGTGCCTGCGGGAGAAAGTGACGGACACAGGATGTTGCGGTACGGTCTGTCCAGTAACATTACGCTCCCTGCTTGACCTGCTGTAGATTTCTTGCAGTTTCGGGATTAATGCAGAAAAGTACAAAAATCATCAGGTGAGTCGGGCACTTCTGCTGTTTTTCTCTTTGTCTGAATCAGTTCAAATAACAGCGATGTCCGCAAAACTAATGCTGCAGCACAAAAGCGGCTACTTTTCTTTCGCAAATCCACTTCCGATCTCTGGTGCAGCAACCATCATTCCAGCCCTCAACATTGACGGTAGCGCAGTTCTCAGCACGGCATTCGGCACTGTCGTGATTGTAGTTGTTCGGTTGATTTTCTTTCCAAAATCTGCACGGATCAAGCGAATCTCAGCGTACTTGTACATAAGAACATACGAAATAGGAGCAGGACTAGGCCATTCGGTCCTTTGAGCCTGCTCTGCCATGCAATGAGACCATGGCTGATCTTCTATCTCAACTCCATTCATCGGCCCTATCGCCATATCCCTTGAAGCCCTTACTCATCAGAAATCTATCGACTTCTGTTCTGAATATACCCAATGACTGAGCCTCCACAGCCCTCTGCAGTAGAGAATTCCAAAGATGCACCACACACTGTGTGAAGACATTTATTCACATCTCAGTCCTGAATGGCCTACCCTTTATCCTGAGGCTATGGCCCCTGCTTCTAGACTTCCCAGCCAAGGAGACATTATCCCAGCATTCAACCTATCAAGCCCTGTAATTATTTTGTATGCTTCAATGAGATCCCCTCTCATTCTTCTGAATTCAAGAGAATACAGGCCTAGTTTACTCAATCTCTTCTCATTCAACAGTCCCACTACCCCAGGAATCAATCTCATGAACTTTCGTTTCACTCCCAATATGGCAAATACATCCTTCCTTAGGTAAGGAGATCATAATTGTACACAGCACTCCTGGTGTGGTTTCACCAAAGCCCTATATAATTGAAACTTCTTTACTGCTGTACTCAAATCCTCCTTTAATGAAGGCCAGCATACCATTTGCATTCCTAATGGCTTGCTGCATCTGCACATTTACTTTTCGAGACTCATGTACAAGGGCACCCAGCTCCCTTTGAGCATCTGCATTCCCCAATCTTTCACCATTTAGGAATACTCTGCCTCTCTGGTTTTTCTACCAAAGTGGATAAATTCACATTTGTCCACATTATAATCCATCTTCCATGTTCTCGCCCACTCAATGATCCTGTTGAGATCCGCTTGGAACCTGACACTGCCAACTAGCTTTGTATCATCAGCAAATTTGGAAATGTTACATTTAGTCCCCTCATCCAAATCATTGATATAGCTTGTGAATAGCTGGGGTCCAAGCACTGATTCTTGGGGCCCAAGCACTGATCCTTGCAGCACCCCACAAGTCATAACCTGCCATCATAAAAATGACACATTTATCCCTACTCTTTGTTTTCTGTCTGTTAACCAATGCTCAATGCATGCTAATATATTACCCCAAATTCCTTTGTGTGTGGGAATTGATCCTTTTAGTTAAATAGATGTTAATATTTTGTTGGCTCTGATTGGGATGCAGTTCATCAGCATTCCTTAGTTATGGAATTGTATCTCCTCCTGAACCCGGCCATTCGGCGTTATAGTTGGTTCGGGTAGTTAGGCACTAATAAGCTGCACAATCACAGACATCCCTGTGTTTCACTGCTGGCTTCTCTGGAGTTAGCTGATTCGAAAAGGTAGGAGTTAGGTGATGGATTTTGCTTTAGCCATCACTGTGCACAGGATGGATTCAGACCATTGAACCAACACTAACTGCTGCCACGTGGTATCTGCTGCAAACCATTGAGGTGAATTTTCTCGTGGTTATTCTACTGTGCTGCCATAACATTCGTGGAATGTAGACGGAAACCCCATCTAAGTGTGTAAATGAACGTTTTCCAATGTTATGGCAGGAAATTAAGAGCAGGACAGACTAGGATGAACTTCAGCCCCACATGTCAGTGGGCCATTTAACAGGCGAGGAGAGGATCTTGTCTGATGTGCCATACGGGCAGAGCCTACCAAAGCTCATTGGGATATAAACGAGTCATTGACAGTAGCACAAAATATCTGGTAGCAAATCAGGAGCAGCTCCGAGCAATTACCATAAATCTGGGGATTCCTGCGAATTTCTACCAACATTACTCGTGGTCGATGTGTAGAATCCCAGAGGCAAATATAGGCTACCATTTCCTCTCAGTACAGTAGTGTAGGCTTTATTGGGTACGGTCGTGTATTATTTATCAGGAACGGTATTGCAGGTGTTATAGGGTACGGTAGCTAACTGGTAATAAGGTGCTCTACTTTATGAGTTATAATCTATAGTATTTTAGGTGTTATAGAATACAGTTGCATAGGGGTTATTGAATCGGTTAATTTAGGCGATGGTGTTTTGGCAGTTATAGAGTATGGCAGTGTATGGGTTATTGGGTATGGTTGTGTAGGTTTATAGGGTACAGTAGTGTAGGACTTATAGGGTATGTTAATACAGGTAGACTATCCTTTATCCGAAAACCTCGGGACCAGCCGTGTTTCGGTTTTCGGAAAATTTCGGATTTCGGAAGGTATTTTATAAGACTGGGAAATTTGTCGGGGGTGGGTCGGCGGGGGTCCGCGGGGGGGTCGGGGGTGGGGGTCATCGGCGTCGGCGGTGGGGGTCGGTGGGGGGTCGGGGTCGGCGGGGGGGTCGGTGGGGGTCCGGGGGGGGGTCGGCGGTGGTCCGCGGGGGGGGTCGGCGGGGGGGGGGGCCGGCGGGGTTCCGCGGGGGGTCGGCGGGGGGTCGTCAGCGGGGGTCAGGGTCGTGCGCACGACTTACACTGAACGAAAAAACCTTCGGTTTTTAGAGGGTTTCGGTTTTCGGAAGTTCGGATAAAAGGTAGTCTACCTCTATAGGGGTTATAGGGTAATGTTTTGCAATGGTTCTAGGTAAGGAAGTGTAAGGATTGCAGTGCATGGTAGCGTACTGGTTATAGTTACAGTGGTGTATGGTTTATAGAATAAAATAGCGTAGAATATATAGGGTATGTTAATGTAACTGATATAGGAAGGAGAGGTGTAGGGGATATAAGGTAGGTCAATGTAGTGGTTATTGGTAAAGTAGAGTCGGGGTTATCGGGCACCATATTGTAGCTGTTATAGCGTGCTGTACTTAAGCAGTAATAGTGAATGGTATTACAGGGGGTTATAGAGTACGATCGTCCAGTGGATATAGGGTACAGTGACATAGCAGTTAGATGGGATCCTTGTATAGTGATTATCAGTTATGCTAAAGTCCAGGTTATAAGGTGCAGCCCTGCAGGGTTTATATTGTATGGTAGTGTGCGGGTTATTGGGAACCTTAGTGTATGGGTTATAAGGTAAAGAAGTGCATGGATTATAGGTTATGGTCATGTTTGGGATATCGGAAACCGTACTGTTGGGTTTATAAGTTACGTCAGCATATGGGTTATATGATATATTAGTGTCGGTCTTAAAGGGTACGGTAGTGCATGGGTTTCAGGGCAGGTCAGTTTAGGGGTTAAAGGATGCAGTACTGTAGGGGTTATAGTTTACTGTAGTCTAGGAACTAGATGGTGCGATAGTGTGCAGGTTCAAGGTTTCGGTGGTTTAGGTGTTATAGGGTGCGGTAATTTGAGAGCAATCTGACTGGACTAATAATCCAAAGACATAGATCGATAGTCCAGAGAATGTGAGTTCAGATTCCACCATGACTGTTTCAGAATTTGAAATCTGTGAAAAATGTATGCTAGTCAAAGGCTGTTATTAGAAAAAGTGAACATTACGCTGTTGGATTGTGGTAACAAGTCAACAGGTCCACTGATGTCCTTTATGGAAGGAAACACACTGCCCTCATCCTGTCTGACTCCAGTCCTCGACTGTCCTTGTTGACTCATAAATGCCATATGAATTGGCCTAGCAAGCTACTGAGATGTATCAAACCACTTCAATTAGATAAAGAATGCTTACCACGTTTTCAGGGTAACTGGGATGGGGGAATATATACCGACCTTGTCAGCAATGCCCACATCCTGAGATTTAATAATTTATTTTTAAATATCCGTTTATGCTTTCCACCTGCAGTTGATAATTCAGTATGGAACTAAACGCTTTGTGGTTAATTTCTCTTCTTCCAGCCCGACTGCAAACGGGCGTTCGGGGATTGGCCACTGCCTAACATTCTGCCCGATATTGGTTAACATTGAAGTCAGTGGAAATGAAAATCGTACAGGTTCTAAAACCACTGACGATCCGCGGCATCCATTTTATCCCGCTGGTAAAAGTAACTATTCACCCTAGTAAGCTTTTTAAATCCACACCCTCATCCCAGAGGGTTATTGTGATGGTTTGGCGAAGGCAACAGGAAAGCAAAATTGGGCGGGATGTGGAATGTATAACCAATCTGATACCGTCCGTTTTACTCTACCAGCATGAGTTAAAATGAACTCCATAGCGTTTCTTGTAGAGACAGACTGTGCCGACTAATGCAATTTTATTCCAGAAATCTGATCTGAGCCGAGGTTATTGCACCACCGAGATTCCTTGGAATATTGTTCTGCGTCCCATCCATTCACTCACACAGGTTGGGAGAGCTGGCCTGTACCATCCACCCATTGCCAGGTGCCTTCGTTTTGCTCGTCCGTCATCCCAATCCAGCGTTGTTCAGATCCGCCCTGAACAAAATCCTTCATGGAATGAAAATATTACACAGTTTATAAGATTATTATTGTTACTATTATTAATTGGAAAATCAACAGTGTGCAGGGCCGACGCTGATTCTGTAGCACTGCTCATTGGATATAAACAGTAAGGAAGGAGACAAATCAACATTATAAGCAGTGACGTTTAACTGGTGCTTTAAGGTGTGGTGATTGTTAGAAGGAAGATAAAGAAAGTAAAAATAAAGAAACAAATTCAGATATAAAGAAAGAAACGAAGAAACAACAAATGAAAGCAACAAAGGCTTTGCATTTTATGAGACATTTCACAACGTCAGGACGTCCCAAAGTGCTTCACACCCAATGAAGAACTTTAATACCTGATGTAAAGAGCGGAAAAGCGGCACCCAATTTGAGCATAGCAAGTTCCCACAAACAGCAATGTGATAATGCCCAGATATTTTTACTATGTTAAATGGCGGATAAATATTGGCTAGGACATCGGTGATAACTCCCTTGCTCTTCCTCGAAATAGCCCCATATGATATTTCATGATGTGGGTGTCTGCGAGTGAGCATGTGTCTGTGCCTGTGTGTATGCGTGTTTGTATCTGTGACATTGTTTCTAACCATGTGCATGTGTGTGTGTCTCTGTGACTATGTCTGTGTACCTATGTCTATGTATGTCTGTGTGAGACTTTGAGGGTGTGTGCGTGTGTGACTGTGACTATGTTGGAGACCAATCATCACAGCCCCAGGGGATTGCTGTAGGAGTTCCGCACGGCAGTGTCCTAGGCCCAAACAACTTCAGTTGCTTCATCAATTACATTCCCTCCATCATATGATCAGCCATGGAGATGTTCGCTGATGATTGGGCAGTGTTCAGTTCCATTCATACATCCTCTGATAATGAAGCATTCCTTTGCCGCATGCAGCAAGATCTGGACAATATTCAGGCTTTGGCTGAAAACTGGCAAAAACATTCACGCCACTCAAGTGCCAGTCAATGACTATCTCCAACAAGCGCGAGTCTAACCACTGCCCCTTGATATTTAACAGCATTACCATCGCCAAACCCTCCACCAGCAACATCCTGGGGGTCACCATTGACCAGAAACTTAACTAGACCAGCCACATAAATACTGTGGCCACAAGAGCAGTTCAGAGGCTCGGCATTCAGCGGCGAGTGTCTCACCTCCTGACTTACAAAATCCTTTCTACCTTCTACAAGGCACAAGTTAGAAGATTGATTAAATACTTGCCACTTGCCTGGATGAGTGGAGCACCAAAAACACTGAAGAAGCTCTACACCATCCAGGACCAAGCAACCCAATTGATTGGCACCCCATGCACCACCTTAAACATTCACTCCCTCCATCACCAGCGTACTGTGGCTGCAGTGTGTACCATCTACAATATGCACTGCAGCAACTCGCCAAGGCTTCTTCGGCAGCACCTCCCAAACCTGCGATATCTTCCACCTAGAAGGACAAGGGCAACAGATACATGGGAACACCATCACCTGCAACTTACTCTTCAAGTCACACATCATCCTGACTTGGAAATTTATCGCTATTCCTTAATCATCACTGGGACAAAACCCTGGAACTCCATAACTAACAGCACTGTGGGAGTACATTCACCACACGGACTGCAGTGGTTCAAGAAGACGGCTCATCACCACCTTCTGAAGGACAATTAGGGATGGGCAACAAATTCTGGCCAGGCCAGCGACGCCCTCATCCCATGAACAAATAAGAAAATGCCGAGGAATTGTCCAAGGTAGATCGACCACGCCTTACAGACACTGCTTTCTCCTCTGCACAACGTTCCTCAGCAGTTTAATTAACGGGAGCAAAAACGCAGACGGTCGAGTGCAGGTTGGGAATTTTGTTACAATAATCATTGCACTTATAAAATTGATAGAGTTTATATTGTGACGCTACTATGACATCTCACCTGTTCCTGTTGACTGGTGATCACCACAAGATGGGATTCACTCCCAGTGCAATAGTTTGCGCTTGAAGTCCAATTCCGTTTATCAGTTGAAAAAAAGTAACAACTTCCATTGAAATACTTCCATTCCTTTGGACACATCTTTTCAGCGCACTCTGAAATACAACCGGTTTTGAACACATATTTCATTAGAAATACATAAATAAATTGATTATATAGATCGATGGGTAGATAGAAAGATAACAGAGAGAATAATACATAGATAGCTTTATGGATGGAGCGATAAATAGGAAACTGGATGGAACACATGATAATTAGATGGTTGAATATATATACATAAGGTTTAAAATTCAGCCTGGGCGGGTCTGCAAAACTGGCAGTAGCGAATCGGCGGCTGGTTGAAAACAAGCGCGTCCAATTGTCATTCAATTGATGTCAATAGGGGCCGGGCGACCGATCCGCTCCAGCCGGTTTATCTGTACACACCGAAGTTTCCATGCACCTCCAGAGCTAGATAGATAGCTAGATAGATAGATAGATAGATAGATAGATATGTAAGAATGGATAATCGAATTTATGTGTGGGGACATGGATGAATGAGTGGCTATGTTAATAATTGGACAGAAGAATATATTCCTGAAATGTAATTGTTTAATATACATACCAGTAGCACCCGTTTGATCACAAAACCTTCTCCAGAGTCCCATGTATTTTTCCTGGAGATGTGTAACATTGTGGTTCAGTTTCTCCAGGGCCATACGTTGTTCATCAGTTTCCATGCGAAGAAAATATCCTTAAAATGAGTGAAACTTTTACAACGTCAAAAGAATAACACAATTAACATGATAAATTGTTTAAACTATCAATGACTGCTGGAGATATATTGCTTCACTGCTTCTGAGTGCCTTTAAAAATTACGTAAAATCACAAATATTGACAGTCATTTCAAAATATCAATAATGTGACAGCAATACAGTTGCAAAATGTTGTGAGGACAAAGTATATCTCGAGACGTTATATTGCATCCAACCTGCTTTCAGGGATACTTTAATGAAGATTTTAAACTTCATCCACCCTGTTCTCTACATAATTAGGAACGATTGTTGAGGAAATTTATTCCATATTAAATCTGAAGTGTATCAATCTGGAACGCACTCCACGGGGAGCGTTTGCATCACAAGTGAGCTGCAGATAAAATAGGGGTGTTTGACGGGACAGTGTACAGGAGCGTTACTCTATATCTGATCCGTGATGTACTTGCCCCGGAAATGTTTGAGGGCACAGCTTATTAAGAACTTCATTCTCTATCTAAAATTTGTTGTACCTGCCCTGGGAGTGTCTGATGGGACGGTTCACAAGAGGTTTTACTCATTACCTAACCCGTGTTTTACCTGCCCTGAGAGTGTTTAATGGGTCAATGTGGAGAAGCATGACTCTCTATCTAACCTCTGCTGTAACGTCCCTGAAAATGTTAGATGGGTCAGTGTGGAGCAGCTTTACTCTGTATCTAAGCTGTGCTGTGCAATTCCTAGGATTTTTTGATGGGACGAAGACAGTTCCAGTAACTCTTCCTCCCATTGGGCCTCCAACGTGAACCAGGATGAGATAGAATAAGAGGAAAATAATTAAATTAATTGTACTGACCAGTTATTATTTGCGAAACAAGTGCAACAATTAGACTACAACAGGTGACCAGCAGGACTATTGCCATCAACTTCCAGGCGGCAGGTTTCTTGGTATCTGCAATCAGAAATGGATGGCGAATTAAATAAAATGAAACAAAAGGAATGGAATGTACATGGCTCTGGGCTGATCATTGAAATTATAGGAGTTTGCGATATCTTCAAGAGCAACTGAAAGAATTTACAACAAATTTAATTTGTTGGTGATGTGCATCACATAACATCTGTATAAGCAAGGAAAAGAGAACTGAATTTCTAATTTTAAGCACATGGATTTGGTAATCAGGAAATATTTGGTCACCATGTTGAAAAGGCAGTTTCAAGATAGCCAGTTAATTTTTTGGGGTATGAAGTATTTATGTTTTAGGGAGTGCCAGGGATACTGGGCTTGTTCTCATTAGAAAGAAAAACACAGAGTGCTAATTTTATCATTTGTTTAGTGCAAAAAGGGATGATATCGGATACACCATGTGTTATACACCCACTCGTTTTACACCATTGTTGGAATTAAAAATGACCTATAGATATAGGGAACATTTTCAATGTGCCAATCGCGTGTAAATGCGAATTCAATTGAATGAAAACTGGGCAGTTTCTATAATTGACAGATGCAGGCGATATTTTTAATGGAAATCAGGAAATGGCAGACTTACTAAATAGTTCATCTGTATCGGTCTTTACAGTGCAGCATTAGGATAAATTACCAGAGATACAAGTAGAAACAAAAGTAAATCAAGGGGATGAAATAACTAGATTCAATATAATAGTTTAAAATGGTGATGGAGAAACTAATGAGGTTCAGGGTAGACAGATTTCGAGGACCTGATGGGTCCCAACACAATGTATTAGAATAAGTGGGTTGAAAATTTTTGGTGCTTCAGTCAGATCTTCCAAAAAAATCTCAATTCAGAAAGTGTCCACTTGGGTTATAAATTGCTAATGCCACTCCAACATTTAAGAATAGTAAGATAGAAAAACGAGGGAAATATAAGCCTATTACTCTAACATCTGTTGGGCGAAGTTACTAAAATCTGTTATTAGGGACAGAGGGACAAAGTATTTGGATTTGTAAATGGTAAGTCATGTCTAACGAGCCTTCTTGAATTATTTGTGGAGCTTTTCCGTCGGGACTGGCTCCACTTAAACCGGGCTAGGAACATCGTCCTGGTGAATCGAATAATTAGGGCTGTAAATAGGGTTTTAACCTAAAATAGTGGAGAGGGGTCAGGTGAGGGGAAATGTAGCAAACTAAATGGAAAGGTCAAGGCCATAGAGCAGTGAAGCGATTTGGGGAAAAATAAGCAGAGCGTGACAGGAAGGGACAGAACGTTTAATGGTAGCACTGCAGCAGAGAATAAGGTCAAAGCAGGGAATAATGGTAAAAACATAAATTAAAGGCTCTTTATCTGAAGCATTCGTAACAAGATAAATGAACTAGTGGCACAAATGCACATCAATGGGTTTGATCTAATATCTATTACAGAGGCGTGGTGGCAAAGTGGCCACGGTTGGTAACTAAATGTTCCAGGGTGTTGACGTTTCGAAAAGACAGGCAAAATGGAAAAGGAGGGGGAGTAGCCCTGATAATAAAGGATGACATAAGGACAGTATCGAGAAAGGATCTCGGCTCAGAAGATCAGGAAGTAGCATCAGTATGGGTGGAGATAAGGAATAACAAGGGGTAGAAAACAATGGGAGGAGTAGTATATAGGCCCGCTAACAGTAGCTATACCGTTGGAAAGAATATTAATTAAGAAATAGTACAAGCTTGCAACAAAGGTAATGCAATACCCTTGGGAGACTTTAATCTTCATACAGACAGGACAAATCAAATTGGCAAAGGTAGTCTGCAGGACGAGTTCATGGAATGCATTTGGGACATATTCATAGAACAATATATCATGGAACCAACCAGGGAACAGGCTATTTTAGATGTTGTATTGTGTAATGAGACAGCATTAATTAGCAATCTCATATTAAAGGATCTTCTGGGGCAGAATGATCATAATGGCCCAGATATTCGTGTCCCAACGCGTGAGTACGCATGGTGTACTCACGCGTGGGGCCGATGGAAGTGCCGGTTTTCTGCATGCACAGCGCATGCACGGGAAATCGGCACTTCCGCTCCCCTGAAAGCAGGGGCTCAGAGGTGGAAAGTGTGTGACTTTTGAGGCAGTGCGTGCGCATTGAACTTCGGTTTTTTTGTGAATTGCTGCAGTGAGGGTAAGTCCCCAGCATTTACACATCTAAAAAGCAGGAGTAAAGCCCCCGAGAAGCGCCGGAACGCTCAGGAGGAAGAACTATTTCATCAGTGGAGCTTCTGAAAGGCACATTTTTGGTTGTGAAAGGGAGAAAAGTTATTTTAAGAAAGTCTGAGGTAAGTTTGCTACTTTAATTTTTTTTTCAAAACGGGTTTTGAGTAAGGTAGGTATAAGGAGCAACTCTGGCTGTGTGCAAGGCCTAATTGAATTTGATGTGTTTATTAAATGCGAAAATGACTGTTTGAAAATGAATAATGTAACATTTCCAAAATTTTTGAGAAAGAAACTTTTCATCAGTAATATATTCTTTTAAGTAAATATGTATGTATGTCTGTATCTATTCCTTTACATATGTGTATGTATGTATGTATATATTCCTTTACGTATGTGTATGTATGTATATATTCCTTTACGTATGTGTATGAATGTATGTATGTAGTTATGACTTTCAGAAAATGTTAGTTATTGGAAAATCATCTCGGGCTGTGGTATTCATCAGGCGGGTATGACGTGTTACCAAGCCGATAACACATTTTTCCTGCCATAGCCCGGGGTGATTTTCTAGCCAGTCAGTTCATTAAAATTACTTTAACAACTCTTTCCATTTTTTCCTTACAAGGACGTCTGTGTAAGGAAGAGGCCTGTGATTGAGAAAAATGCCCTCTAGAAATGCTGCCCTGATGCTGTGTGTGATTTTGCTTCAAAGAATTCGAAACACCAGGGAACAACATAGAACACTGAGGAACCATTACCGTCTCCTGATCAAAAGGAACTACTACCCACCCCAGAGAATGTACAGGGAGAGGCGACCATTTGAGATGCTGTCGGAGGAGTTGTGTGTGAGGAGGCTGCGCTCCAGTAAAGAGGCAATCGGCCGACTATGTGACATGTTGAAGGAGGACCTTCAACCACACTCGAAGACCCGCACTGCCTTGTCAGTGAACATGAAGGTTACCACAGCATTGAACTTCTTTGCAAGTGGGTCATTTCAAGCAGTCACCGGTGACATAAGCAGCATCTCTAAGAATGCTGCGAGGGTCTGCATTCACCAGGTCACAGATGCCATTATGTGTAGGCTTTCAGAGTTCATTAAGTATGACTTGTCCACTCGATATGAAAAGGAGATGGCCCTTGCATTTCGTCGCATTGCTGGATTCCCCAAAGTGATTGGGGCCGTCGATGGAACCCATATTGCATTGAAGGCACCACTGGATGCACCTGTGACATACATCAACAGGAAGGGGTATCATTCATTGAATGTTATGATAGTATGTGATGCGCACCTCAGGATCCTAAACGTGAAGGCAACGCACTGAGGAAGTAATCATGACTCCTTCATCCTCCGTAACTCTAACATATATGATGCCCTCAGCAAATTGCCTCCAGGGCTACCCGCTAAGATCTTGGCTGATGACTCCCTACCGCAAGACCAATAATGAGGCTCAGGAGAGATACAACCAGGCACACATGTCCACACGTCAGGTGGTGGAGAAGACAATCGGAGTTCTGAAATCACGCTTCCGGTGCCTGGAGAGGTCAGGGGGGACCTTGCAGTATTCTCACCAGAAAGTGACAAGGATTCTGATGGCCTGTTGTGCTTTGCATAATTTTGCCCTGCAGGAAGGACTGACCCTTAACACTGCAGAAGAGCTCCCTGCTGAAATGGAGGATGAATACGATGCCAATGTGCCTGTGGCCAGGCCTCATGGTGAGGATCCAAGTGCTGCCGAAAGTAAGGCTGCTCAGGAACTGCTAGTAGCCAACGCCTTCACGAGGTAGTGCCGCCTTGTACCTACACCCCCCCCCCCCGCAAGGCAAAGAAAGGAGCAGACACAATTTAAAGTGAAACAGTGAACTTTTATTGCAGCATCAAAGAGTATTCAGGTTCAGTTTTGATGTAGATAGTTTATAACTGTTAAATGTTAACTAACTATTTTCTACTTTACAAACTTTTGTAAACAGGAATGGTTCAGAAAAAAATTTGTAAACAGTTTAAAGTAACTTTTTTTGGTTTCTTAGTGCAATAAAGACATTCAAGATGGAAGCTAGCTATTTTCTAATCTTCAAACAGTTGTAAAAATATTTTTGTTGAAATAAAACTTTTAATCTTTTTTAAAGTGACTACAGGCCTTACTGTTTAAACAAAAAGGTTACATATCCTTTCAGTCACAAATATACATTTCAATGAAAAAAGCAAAGACAACATTTAACATGTAAATAGGATGAAAAATTAAACAATTGAACACTTTGCCCCCTCGCATCTGTGACTGAGGGTCCAAACAGGTGCATTGCGCAGAAGGTCACACCCTAACGTTTCCTGCGCCTTTTCCCTCCCCGTGACTGGAGCCCTCAGCTGCCACTTGAAAGGCCCCTGTGTGCCTTCTCTTGCCTGCAGCAATTGCCTCATGACAGGATTGCTGCTACTGCTGCAAGTCAACGTTGGCTTGCATCATGACTGGCGGACCAGCCTGCACTGTTTCTGCACTGTGAGTAGGCAAGGGCGCTTCTGCAGGAGTCACAGTAATGGCAGCAGAATGTGGTTCATGCGACCTAGATAGTGTTATGATATTCTCATTAAGCGCCACCAACTGCAATGCTATCTGATTAAGTGTACTGGCAATATTATCGATTCCCTGCTTGATAGAGGCTCTAGAGTCAACATCCCTCTCAGTTAGAGAACACATCAATTGAATGAAACTTTCAATCTGTTGCTCCTCAGCTTGTAAGTGCTGTTCTAGCAAATCTCATTCTGCTCCTCCCACCTGCGCTGAAGTATCAAGCTGGTGTCTGTCTGTGGGGCCACAAACATCAGTGACTCGCACGGAGCCAGAGGGGCCAGGAGATGGTGAGATAATGTGCAGCAACGCAGGGTCCATACCCTCCTCTTGCACTAGCTAACATAGCACATGTTGCTCCAGGTCCTCCACCAACTCACTTACTTCTCCCACTGCATCAGCAACCCCTTCCCCAATGTCCTCTGCGGCCGCAGACTCAACGCTCTGCTCATCCCATGTGGGAGAGGTATGCTGTCCAACTGACAAAAGGAAACACTACACATTTGCAAAGGTTAATCATGATCTGCCACATCACAGATATTCAACACACACCTAACCTTTTTAAAGATAGAGCTGGCCAGCGCAACTCAGGTTCAGGTTCAACAATTTCTGATTGAGAATCAGCCGAGGGGCGATCGCTAGTACATCCAAACAGCTGCTGGACCCTTTCCTCATGTTTGGTTAAATCCCTTAGCATGGCAACACCACCGCCTGTCAGTGCGCGTTCTCTGGCATTGTGAGCACTTTTACTCTAAAATGAAAGCAGAAAATATGAAGCACCCACTTGCATTTGAGACAGGGACACCAAATGTTTTGAAGACTGAGTTGGGTGCTTTTTTAACTCACTGATTGAATTTTTACAGCTCAAACCAGTGGAATCAAGATAAGAGCACAATAGATGATGCTGAGCTGGCCCCAAAGCCATAACATTTTATTGCAACCTCAGGTGACTGGACCAAGATGTCACTTGACTATACTACAGGCTTTGAATAGCTTTTTAAAGCTAGTTCAGTTAAATTTAAAGCAATGTTACAGTTCACTTCTCTAATAACTGTACAAACCTTGACAGATCGCAATAAGTCACTAAATTTCTTGCGGCCTTGTTCCACTGTACGTGGAATGGTGGAGTTAGCGCTGACAGCCTGGGCAACTTCTGACCAAGCTATCATCTGTCCTTTTCGCGGTGCCCTGGACTTCTCATTCCCAATGATGCACAGGCGCTTTGCCTCCACATCATTCAGGAGATTGCTGAGGTCATCGTCAGTGAAATTCTGAGTTCTATTAATGACGTGAATTGTGCTCATTCCAGCCATTTCACTCTGTTAATTAAATGAAATGAATGAACAAAATGCTTTCAGGGCATTTAAAATTCTTTAAATTGCTTCAGATCTCTTTAAAACTATTTAACATTCTTCCAAACCCTTTAAAAGTATTTAAAACATTATAAAAGTTACCAAAAGATTCATAAAAATACAAAGAACCTGCTCACCATGTTGCTTCTGATACTAACAAGGCTTTGTTGCTTGTGAGAAAGATTGGGGGCGTGTCTTATGCTAATGCGACCTCACAGGGCTGCACTCCTGGGCGGCGTGATGTCAGACAAAGCCCGGGACTGCTCCTGAAGAAAGTGGAATTTCACGCTCGCTGAGAGCACAACGGCCGGCTTGCTAGGTAAGTGCACATCAGGGGCTTACATGCGTGGCAAGCCACCGACACTAATTTCTGGGCCAATATGATATAATTTCACCTTAATTTTGAGAGTGACTTGCCTAAGTCCGAAACTAGAGTTGTAAACTTAAATGAAGCCCATTACATAGGTATGAGGGGCGAGTGGGATAATGTGGATTGGAAAAGTAGATTAAAATGTATGGTGGCAGATAAGCAGTGGCTGGCATTTAAAGAAATATTTCATAATTCTCAACAAAAATACATTCCATTGAGAAACAAAAACTCCATGGCAAAAGTGATCCAACCGTGGCTAACTAAAGAAGTTTAGGGTAGCATTAGATTGAAAGAAGAAGCTTATAATGTTGCAAAGAATAATAGTAAGCCTCAGGATTGGGAGAGTTTCAGAAACCAGCAAACGTTGACCAAAAAGTTGATAAAAAGGGAAAAAATAGAATGAGAGAAATATAAAAGCAGATTTTAAAAGCTTCTATAAGTATGTAAATGGAAGAGAGGAGCAAAACTAAACATTGGTCCCTCAGAGGCGGAGACAGGAGAAATTAGTATTGGGAGTAAGGAAATGGCAGAAACGTTACAAAAATATTTTGAATCTGTCTTCACAGTAGAAGACACAAAAATACACACCAAAAATGGTGGGGTACCCAGGGTCTAATGAGAGTGAGGAACTTAACATAATTAATATAATAGAGATAAAGTACTAGAGAAACAAATGGGACTAAAAGCCGACAAATCCCCTGGACCCGACGGCCTGCATCCTAGGGTTCTAAAATAGGTTACTGAATAGATAATGGATGCATTGGTTTTGATTTTCCAAAACTCGCTAGATTGTAGAATGGTCCGTGCAGATTAAAAGGTCGCAAATGTAACACCGCTTTTCAAGAAATGAGGGAGAGAAAATACAGGGAATTACAGGTCAGTTAGCCTAACATCAGTCATCGGGAATATCCTGGAATCCATTTTTAAGCAAGTGGTATCAGGGCACTTAGAAAATCATAACATGATTAGCAACGTCAACATGGTTTTATGAAAGGGAAATCGTGTTTTACAAATTTATTAGAGTTTTTAGAGGATGTAACAAGCAGGGTAGATATAGGGGAACCATTGGATGTATGATATTTGGATTTGCAAAAGGCATTCTACGAGGTGCCACCAAAATGGTTATTACACAAGATTAGGGCTCATGGGGCTTGGTTAATATAATAGCATGGATCGAGGATTCGTTAACGGAGAGAAAACAATGAGTAGGGATAAACGGATCTATTTCAGGTTGGCAGGCTGTAACTAGTGGTGTGCCGCAAGGATCAGTGTTGGGGCCTCATCCATTTACAATCTATATTAATGACCTAGATGAAGGGACCGAGTGTAATGCATCCAAGTTTCCTGGTGATACAAAGCTAGGTGGGACAGTAAGCTGTGAGGAGAACTCAGAATCTTGAAAGGGATATAGATAGACTATATGAGTGGGCAGTAAGGTGGCAGATGGATTATAATGTAGGAAGAATAGAAAAACAGATTTTTTTTAAATGTTGAGGGACTTTCAAATGTTGGTGTTCAGAAAGATTTGGGTGTCCTCGTGCAAGAAACACAGAAAGCTAGCATGCAGGTACAGCAAGCAATAAGGAAGGCAAATGGCATGTTGGCTTTTACTGCAAGGGGCTTGGAGTATAAGAGTAAGGAGGCCTTGCTACAAATACACAGGGCCTTGAGTTCGATTATAAGCTATGATCTATTGAATGGTGAAGCAGGCTCGAGGGGCCGTATGGTCTACTCCTAGTCTTATTTCTCATGCTCTTATGTTCTTAAGACCACAACCATTTTTGTGGAGAAGTCCATTCCTCTCCCTCCTTTCTTGAATAGCGCTGTTATATTTGCGACCTTCCAATCTGCTGCGGACATTTTACTCCTCAATTCCACTTTACCAACCGCTCTCAATATCCCTTGATTCCCCAAGAGTCCAAACATCTATCTATCTCTACCTTGAATATACTCAAATACTCAGCATTTACAGCAGAGAATTCCAAAGGTTCAGAACCCTCTGAGTGAAGAAATTCCTCCTCATCTGAGTCTTAAATGACCGACCCCTTATGCTGAGACTGTGCCCCTAGTTCTGGACTCTCCAGCCAGGGGGCACAACCTCTCAACATCTACCCTGTCAATCCCCTTCAGAATCTTGTGTGTTTCAATCAGATCACCTCTCATTCTTCTAAACTCCAGAGAGTACAGGCCCAATGTCTTATCATAGGAAAGCCCTCTCATCCCAGGAATCAATCTAGTGAACCTTTGTTGCTCCGCCTCCAATACAAGTATATAATTCCTTTGATAAGGAGACCAAAACTGTGCACAATTCTGGAACTCTCCCTCGTGAAAAGCCTCTCAGGCTAATTCAGTTGAAAATTTTTAAACTAAGTTCAACACATGTGTGTTAGGCAATAGTAATAAGCATTACAGAACCAATGCCGGTTGATGGAGCTTAAATACAGATAAGACATAATGTAATTGAATCGCAGGACATGCTCGATAGGCTGATTGGCCTATTATTGTCCTATGTTCCTTCTTCTGTTGCTAGATTCACGTTTTACGACCAGGCAGCAAGTTGAAAATGGATGATTTTATCCACCGCTCCCAGTGTAGTTCACCTTCTGTCCTATCTGCTTAACCTATTTAACTGCCTTGGTCACATTCTCCCCTTCCTAATTCACCAGCTTAGCTTTCTATTCCGATTTCGTAACTGCCAATTTCACGCTCTCACTTGTCTGGTTCACCTTCCCAGCTGTGCACATCTGCCAAAATTCACGTCTGTCTAGTTCATCACGTCATCCGTCTAGCTCAGTTTCTCATCTGCCAAAGATCTGCCATGGGAACGGTAGCATAGTGGTAATATCACTGGGATAGTAATCCAGAGGCCTGGACCAATGATCCAGAGATGTGGGTTGAAATCTCCACCATGGCAGCTGATGAATTTAATATCAGTTAATTAAATAAATCTGGAATTATAAAGCTAGTATCAGTAATGTTAACCATGAAGCTATTGGTTGTCGTAAAAAAATCTGGTTTATTAATGTCCTTCAGGGAAGGAAATCGGCCATCATTACCTGGTCTGGCCTATATATGCCTCCAGTCACACAGCAATGTGCTTGACTCTGAACTGCCCTCTGAAATGGCCTAGGAAGCCACTCAGTTGTAACAAACTGCTACGAAAAACAATGATAAGCATGAAACTGGACGGACTGTTTGGCACCGGCTATGGACACGACAACAGCACACCCAGCAAAGTCGACACTGCAAAGTCCTCTTCACCAACATCTGGGACTTTTGCCAAAACTGGCAGAGCTGTCGCACAGACTAGTCAAGTAACAGCCTGACATAATCATACTCAGAGATTCATTCCTTTCCACCAATGTCCCAAGCTCCTCCATCACCATCCCTGGGCATGTCTTGTCCCACTGGCAGGACAGACCCACCAGGGGTGGCGGCACAGTGGTATACAGTCGGGAAGGAGTGGCCCCGGGCGTCCTCAACATTGACTCAGGGGCATGACTCATGACTTCAGGTCAAACATGGGCAAGGAAACCTCCTACTGATTACTACCTACTGCCCTCCCTCAGCTGATGATTCAGTACTCCTCCATATTGAACAACACTTGGAAGAATCACTGGGTACCAAGGGTACAGAATATAGTCTGGGTGGCGGACTTCATTTTCCATCACCAAGAGTGGCTCGTTAGTACCACTACTGGTCTAGCTGGCCTATTCCTGAAGGATATAGCTGCCAGTCTAGCACTCTGACAGGCGGTGAGAGAAGAAACACGATGGAAAAACCTACTTGACCTCGTCCTCAACAATCTACCTGTTGCACATGCATCTGTCTATGACTGTATTGGTAGCAGTGCCCACCGCACAGTCATTGTGTAGACGAAGTCCCGTCTTCACATTGAGGACACCGTCCTTCATGTTGTATGGCACTACCACCGTGCTAAATGGCATAGATTTAGAACAGATCCATTAGCTCAAAACTGGGCATCCATGAAGCGCTGTGGGCCATCAGCAGCAGCAGTATTGTATTCCATCACGATGTGTAACCTCATGGCATGGCATATCCCTCAATCTACCATTACTATCAAGCTAGGGGAACAACCCTGGTTCAATAAGGAGTGTAGAAGAGCATGCCAGGAGCAGCACCAGGCATGCCTAAAAATGAGGTGCCAACCTGGTGAAGCAGCAACAGAGGACTACATGCATGTGAAAAAGCAGAAGCAACAGGCTATAGACAAGGCTAAACGATCCCACAATCAATGGATCAGATCAAAGCTCTGCAGTCCTGCTACATCCATTCGTGAATGATTTTGGAGTATTAAATATCTAACGGAATGAGGAGGCTCCATGAGTATCCCCATCCTCAAGGAGGGTGGAGCCCAACACCCGAGTGCAAAAGACAAGGCTGAAGCGTTTGCAAACATTGTAATGTATATACCTTTAAGGGGGGGAACTATGTTTTACAGCTCATGTATACTGCAGTACCGGCAGTAACCACACCTGTATATAGCACTGAGTAGTAATCTGTACAGATCAGTTGCAGTGTGAGCCACGTTGAGTAAACACCTGTTGTACCATTCTCCGCAGTCTGTGTCTTATTATACACGGATGCAACATTGGCGACGAGGCAGGTTCAAACCTACCTGCAACTCTGCATCACCTCCCGGTGATTCGTTCCTGGAGATCAGTGGATTGGAGGTCAAGGCCAGAGACTCGAGAATTGTGGGGGAGGCTGTCGAGAGCCAGGCTTGGCTTTCCAGTCGAGGTGGTCCAGCGCAACGGGCTGGCAACAGGTAGTGGGCAGACCCTTCCCGGACAGTGGCGGGCTAGAGCCCGACCGAGCGGCACAGCAAAGGGCCAAGCAGCGTCTATGGGGAGAGAGAGAGAGGGCAGAGTGCACAGGTTCGCAGCCGGTGTTCAGGGGCTGAGCAGCGTTGGTGAGAGGGAGAGAGAGACGCGCAGAAATGCGCGAGGCGCCGCCATTGCCACGAGGACCGCCGAGAGTGGCATTGGCAGCAGTGCAGGAGAAGCACGCGAAACCTACAGGGCGCCGCCATTGCTACGAGAACCGCCGGGAGCAGCGTTGGCAGCAGCGGGGGAGAAAGGAAAGCGCGGGAGACGCCATTTTAAGCCATTGGGAGATGCCATTTTAAACAACACCCAAAATGCCGAAGAGTGGCAGTATCACCGCATTTGACAATGAAGTCAAAGATTGGACTACATATGTTGAACGAATAGAGGTGTACTGCAAGGCAAATAAGGTATCAGATGACAAGAAAGCGTCAGCATTGTTAAATTTAATGGGTGCAAAGACGTATGGTTTATTATGAAATCTAGTAACCCCAGCGAAGCCAATGGAAAAGAGTTTTGAAGACATAGTAACGATACTAAAGGAACATTTAAACCCCACACCGCTGCTGAGAGCAGAAAGACTCAAGTTTCACAAACGGAACCAGCATAAGAATGAAAGCAATGCTGATTATTTAACAGAACTGCGCAAACTATCGAAACACTGCCAGTTTGGAGCGGGACTGGCAGATACCTTAAGGGACAAGTTTGTGTGTAGGCTTCAAAGTGAAGGAACCCAGAAATAGTTTTTATCTGAAAAGGACCTTACGCTGGAAAAGGCTTTCAGCATTGCGGTATCATATGAAGCAGCAGCACGGGGCGCTGCAGTGATACAACAGAGACCGCAAGAATATGGCACAAATGAAATGTCATATGGAACAGAGAAGTGCTATCGCTGTGGCAGAACAGCACACGACCAGAATGATTGCTGGTTCAAAGACAAAGTGTGCAGAGAGTGTGGAAAAGTAGGACACATAGCACGAATCTGCAGGTCGGGAAAGAAAACCAGCAATAAGAAACCTACCAAAGGAAAGTACAAGAAGGTACATAAGATGACCGAGAATAGTTCAGACGAACAAAAGAGCGATAACGGCTCCGAAAGCAGGGAACTGAGTTGTCTGAAACTACGTAATGTGATCACAATGGAGGATCACCGAACCATGTGGATCACTCTCAAGTTAGCAGGAGTCCAGGTAAAGATGGAATTGGACACAGGATCAGCCCTAACAGTCATAAAACGATGGGACTACGAGCGGCTATTCTCACACATACCCTTGAGAGACACAAAAATTATTTTGAAGATGTACACGGGGCAAAAAGTCTACCCCAAAGGAAGAATAAGGGTGACCGTTATATATAACGGTAAGGAAACACCAAAACTAGACCTGTATGTATTGCAAGATGGAGGACAACCATTACTGGGACGTGAATGGATCCGGAAAATACAACTGGATTGGCATTCCATACAGGCACTGACTGTGGCTGACAAAAAGGATGATGACGTCACACCTGGGCGACTGTCAAAGATCCTAACTGACGTGAACGAAGTGTTCCAGCAAGGACTCGGAACACTAAAAGCCATGACAGTGACGATTAAAATTGAAGAAAACGCAAGCCCAAAATTTTTTAAGGCCAGACCGGTACCTTATGTGATCCGCCCAGCCATCGAAGCAGAGCTGCAGAGTCTGGAATGTTCAGGTGTACTGTCCAAGGTAGACTGGAGCGAGTGGGCTACACCCATTGTCCCTGCGATGAAAAAGTCGTTGAGTAGCATGCCTGGGGAACCAAGGAAGGTTCGCATCTGTAGGGACTTTAAGGTAACAGTGAACCCGATCCTTCACACCGTACAATATCCACTTCCGCGGATTGAAGATAATTTCGCCTCGCTATCTGGAGGGAAATGCTTCACTAAGATTGATCTGGCCCAGGCGTACCTGCAAATGGAGGTAGAAGAAGCATAAAAAAAATACCTCACAATCAACACACATAAAGGTCTCTACCAATACAACCGGCTGGTATTCGGGGTAGCATCAGCTCCGGCTATTTGGCAGAGGGCAATGGAACAAGTCCTGCAAGGAATCCCAGGGACCCAGTGTTATTTGGACGACATCCGGGTCACGGGCGAAAATGACAGTGATCACCTTGTCAACCTGGAGCAGGTGCTCACTAGATTGCAGGAATATGGGCTCCGAGCTAACCACCCCAAATGCGAGTTTTTTTGAAAACAGATCTCGTACTGTGGCCACGTTATCGATAAAGAGGGGTTACATAAGTCCCCAGAGAAGATTGAGGCAGTAGTCAAGGCTCCAGCACCGGAAAATGTGTCACAACTGAGGTCGTTCCTCGGGCTAGTAAACGACTACCATAAGTTCTTGCCAAATTTGTCTACAATACTACACCCACTGAACACCCTACTGCAAACTGGGGTGCCATGGAAGTGGAGTGACGAATGTAGACGAGCTTTCCAGAAGAGCAAAACACTAATCACATCGAAAGAGGTATTGGCCCATTACAACCCGGCATTACCAATTCGGTTGGCATGTGATGCATCACCCTACGGCATTGGAGCGGTGCTGTCGCACAAATTTTTGGATGGCTCAGAGAGGCCAATAGCCTTTGTGTCACGATCACTAACCTCAGCCGAGCATAACTACGCCCAGATTGACAGGGAGGCCCTCAGCCTAGTGTGGGGAATGAAAAAGTTCAATCACTATCTGCACGGGCAGAAATTCACCTTGCTGACTGATCACCAGCCTGTTGTCTCCATTTTTAATCCGAAGAAGGGCGTTCCAGTGATGACTGCACAACGACTACAAAGATGGTCACTTTTTCTAGGGGCGCACCACTATGAGATTTAATATAAGGGCACGAAACAGCATGGAAATGCTGATGGGCTATCACGCCTGCCACTGCCTACTGCGGAGGAAGCACCAGCAGTGGATCCTGTCAAAATATTCCATTCGACTATAGTTGAATACACCAGTAACTAACGCTTGTATCGAAAAGGGAACCCAAAATGACCCGACACTGTCTCAGCTTTATGATTTGATGGTGAAGGGATGGCCAGCACATGGCTACTCACTGTTGCCAGCATTCTCGACAAGGAGAGAACATCTGTCAATGTGCCGGGGTACCTTGATGTGTGGATCACGAGTGGTAATTCCACCCAAGTTAATGGATAGAGTGCTCAATGAGCTTCATGAGGGTCATCTGGGAGGGGTAAAAATGAAAAGCCTAGCCAGGGCTTATGTGTGGTGGCCGGGAATCGATAAACAAATCGAGGACCTGACCAAGAGCTGCTCAGGATGCCAGAAAGTCCAAAATGCACCACCACAGGCCCCTCTACACCCATGGGAGTGGCCCTCATCTCCATGGCAACGGGTGCATATTGATTTTGCTGGTCCATTCATGGACTCAATGTTTTTAATAGCCGTGGATGCACACTCGAAATGGCCTGAGGTCATCAAAATGTCCTCCACCACCACGGAGAAAACTATTGCAGTCCTATGGACCATTTTTGCCAGGAATGGCTTGCCAGAACAGATTTGCTCCGACAGTGGACCACAGTTTGTGTCCGAAGAGTTCCGGACGTTCTTGAAAAAGAATGGGTTAAGGCAATACACATCCGCCCCATATCATCCAGCCACAAATGGATTGGCTGAGAGGTTCGTACAAACCTTTAAGAAGGCAATAAAGGCTATGTACAATGACAACATTCCGCTGCAGCACAAGGTGGATAATTTCCTGTTCGCCTACCAGAATACGACACATGCAGTCACCAACCAGGCCCCAGCCATGATGTTGGTTAAGGTTAAGGTTAAGATCTCGCCTGGATTTGCTCAGACCAAATGTACGAAGAGATGTTGAGAGTAAGCAATTCCAGCACATCCATGAGAAGCCAACAAGGAGCTTCAATGTAGGGCAACCAGTCTTGGCCCGCGACTACTGAACAGAAAAATGGCAGCCAGGAACAATATGCACACGGCAGGGCCCACTAATGTACACAGTGGACGTTGGGGAGAGCATCGTGAGACGCCATGCTGACCAGATCCTAGAGTCACAGGAACAAGTCAACCCCATGCCTCACCCATACATACCTGGTGATGAACCCGACGTACAGGTCGCATCTACCCCAGAAACATTAGCATCGGAAGCTGATGAACCAACCGACGACAGGGGGCCAGAATCGCCTCCACACCAAGAGCAAGACACTCGGGAAAGGCGCTATCCAGAAAGGATCAGGAAGCCTCCCAAAGACTGAATATATAAATAGACTATTTTCAGCTAATGTTGCATGTTAAAAGTGTTAATTGTAATTAGTTTGATATTTAAATGTTAAATGAGTGTTATGGTACTGTTAATCTAAAAGGGGAGGAATTGTAATGTATATACCTTTAAGGGGGGGAACTATGTTTTACAGCTCATGTATACTGCAGTACCGGCAGTGACCACACCTGTATATAGCACTGAGTAGTAATCTGTACAGATCAGTTGCAGTGTGAGCCACGTTGAGTAAACACCTGGTGTACCGTTCTCCGCAGTCTGTGTCTTATTATACACGGACGCAACAAACATCTTCAGCCAGAAGTGCCGAGTGGATGATACATATCGACCTACACCTGAGGCCGCCACTACCACAGAAGACCGTATTCAGCCAATTCGACTTATACCACGTGTTATCAATAAACGGCAGAGCGTACTGGATAGAGCAAATAATATGGGCCCCGACTACATCCCGGCTATCGTGCTGAAGTATTGTGCTCCAGAACTAGCCACGCCTCTAGCCAAGCTTTTCCAGTACAGCTACAACACTTGCATTTATCTGACAATGTGGAAAACAGCCCAGGTATGTCCTGTCCACAAAAAGCAGGACAAATCCAATCTGGCCAGTTACTGCCCCATCAGTCTACTCTTAATCATCAGCAAAGTGATGCAAGCTGTCATCAACAGTGCAATCAAGCGACACTTACTCACCAATAACCTGCTCACTGATGCACAGTTTGGGTTCCGCCAGGACCACTCAGTTCCCGACCTGATTACAGCCTTGTTCCAAATATCGACAAATGAGCTTAAATCCAGATGTGAGGTGAGTGTGACTTCCCTTGACATCAAGGCAGCATTTGACCGAGTGTGGCATAAAGGAGCCCTAGTAAAACAGAAGCGAATGAGAATTGTGGGGAAAACTCTCCACGTGTTGGAATCATATCTAGCACAAAGGAAGATGGTTGAGGTGGTTGATGGTGAATCATCACAACGCCAGGACATCGCTGCAGGCGTTCCTCAGGGCAGTGTCCTAGGGCCAACTATCTTCAGCTGCTTCATGAATGACCTTCCCTCCAACATAAGGTCAGAAATGGGGATGTTCACTGATGACTGCAGTGTTCAGTGACATTCACAACTCATCAGTTAAAGAAGCAGTCCATGCCAGCACGCAACAAGACCTGGACGACCTTCAGGCTTGGCCTCCAAAGTGCCAGGTAACAGTGGCACTACAGAAGTGCCAGGCAATGACTATCTCCAACAAGCGAGATTCCAACCATCGCCCCTTGACATTCAACGGCATTATCACTGCCGATTCCCCCACCATCAACATCCTGGGGTCACCATTGTCCAGAAACATATCTGGACAAGCCACATAAATACTGTGGCAGCAAGACCATGTCAGTGGCTGGACGTGGGAGAGAGCAGCATCGAGCGTGGTGGCAGTTAAAACCGGCGGGTTCAGCGAGGCCCGACCACAGCAGCTGGACCTGGGAGAGAGCAGCATCGAGCGCGGCGGCAGTTAAACCCAGCGGATTCAGCGAGGCCCGACCACAGTGGCTGGGCCTGGGAGAGAGCAGCATCGAGCGCGGCGGCAGTTAAAACCGGTGGATTCAGCGAGGCCCAACCACAGCGGCTGGACCTGGGAGAGAGCAGCATCGAGTGCCACGGCAGTTAAAACTGGTGGATTCAGCGAGGCTCGACCACAGCGGCTGGACCTGGGAGAGAGCAGCATCGAGCGCGGCGGCAGTTAAAACCGGCAGTTTCAGCTAGGCCCGACCACAGCGGCTGGACCTGGGAGAGAGCAGCATCGAGCGCGGCGGCAGTTAAAACCGGCGGATTCAGCGAGGCCCGACCACAGCGGCTGGACCTGGGTGAGAGCAGTATCGAGCGTGGCGGCAGTTAAAACCGGCGGATTCAGCGAGGCCCGACCACAGCGGCTGGACATGGGAGAGAGCAGCATCGAGCACGCCGGCAATTAAAATGGCGGATTCAGCGAGGCCCGACCAATTCAGCAGCAGGGGACAGAGGTAAAAAGGAATCAAAGTCTGACGTCAGCAGGAAGCAGGTAAGTGATTGGTTGGTGAGTATTTCTCTCTTTTTTAAACTTTAACTGTGGTTTATAGTTTCTAAGGTCTCTCTGGTGTAGCGGGGACTTTTGGTAAACTATTTAACTGTAGTGTAATTAGTGGGATTGATTGATTTAATTTACACTCAATTAATTCAAGGGTAAATCATGCCAGGACAGCCCGGCCCCATGATATGCTCCACCTGCGATATGTGGAAACTCAGGGACACTTCCTGTGTCCCTGACAACTACGTGCGCAGGAAGTGCACCCTGCTGCAGCTACTGACAGACCACATTGCGGCACTGGAGCTGCGATTGGATGCATACTGGAGCGTTCATGATGCTCGGGATATCGTGATTTAGGGAGTTGGACACACCACAGGTAGATGTTGGACAGGAAGAAAGGGAATGGGTGACCAACAGGCAGTGTACTAGGCGCAGGCAGGTAGTGCAGGGGTCCCCTGTGGCCATCCCCCTTTCAAACAGTTATACAAATTTGGATACTGTTGAGGGGGATGACTCACCAGGGGAAGGCAGCAGCAGCCAACTTCCTGGCACCAGGGGTGCTTCTGCTGCTCAGCAAGGGAGGAAAAAGAGTAGGAGAGCAAATAGTGGTAGGGGATTCTATCGTAAGGGCAACAGATAGGCATTTCTGTGGCCGTAGATGTGACTCCAGGATGGTTTGTTGCCTCCCTGGTGCCAGGGTCAAGGATGTCACTGAATGGCTGCAGTGCATTATGAAGGGGGAGGGTGAACAGGCAGAGGTCATGGTTCACATTGGGACCAACGACATAGGTAGGAAGAGGGATGAGGTCCTGCAGCAAGAATTTAGGGAGCTAGGTGGCAGATTAAAGAGTAGGACCTCAAAGGTTGTAATCTCTGGATTACTCCCAGTGCCACATGCTAGTGAGTATAGGAATAGGAGGATAGAGCCAATCAATGCATGGCTAAAGAGTTGGTGCAGGAAGGAGGGCTTTAGTTTCCTGGATCACTGGGCCTGCTTCTGGGGAAGGTGGGACTTGTACTAGTCAGACGGGTTGCACCTGAACCAGAGCGGGACAAATATCCTTGCGGGGAGGTTTGCTAGCACTGTTCGGGGGGGTTAAAACTAAAATGGCAGGGGGCTGGGAACCTGAGCAGGGAGACAGAGGAAAGGAAAACAGGGATAAAAGCAAAAGATAGGAAGGAGAAAAACAAAAGTGGCAGTCAGAGAAATCAATGGTTTAAATCAAACGTGGCCACAGTAAATAATAATTCTAATAGGTCTAAGAGACTTAAAAAAACAAACCTGAAGGCTTTGTGTCTTAATGCGAGGAGCATTTGTAATAAGGTGGATGAATTGGCTGCGCAAATAGAGGTAAACGAATAAGATTTGATTGGGCTTACAGAAACGTGGCTCAAGGATGGCCAAGACTGGGAACTCAACATCCAGGGGTATTCGATATTCAGGAAAGAAAGGCAAAAAGGAAAGGGAGGTGGGGTACCATTACTGGTTAAAGAAGGGATTAATACAATTGTAATGAAGGATATTAGCTCTGATGATGTGGAATCTGTATGGGTGGAAATGAGAAATACTAAGGGGAAAAAAACATTAGTGGGATTGGTATATAGACCTCCAAACAGTAAGGCGGAGGTTGGGGATGGCATCAAAAGGGAAATTAAAGAAGCGTGCAATAAGGGCACAGCAGTCATAATGGGTGACTTTAATCTACATATAGATTGGGCCAACCAAATTAGTAACAATACTGTGGAGGAGGAATTCCTGGAGTGTTTACGGGTTGTTTTCCTGGACCAATATGTCGAGGAACCAACCAGAGATCAGGCTATCTTAGACTGGGTATTATGTAATGAGAAAGGATTAATTAGCAATCTTGTTGTACGAGGCCCCTTGGGTCGGAGCGATCATAATATGATCGATTTCTTCATTAAGATGGAGAATGAAATAGTTGACTCAGAGACAAGTGTCCTCAATTTAAATAAAGGAAACTACGATGGTCTGAGGAGCGAGTTGGGTAGGATTGATTGGGGAATTGCACTCAAAGGGTTGACGGTGGATAGGCAATCGCAAACATTCAAAGACCGAATGGATGAGCTTCAGAATTTGTTCATCCCAGTTTGGCATAAAAATAAAACAATAAAGGTGAATCAACCGTGGCTAACAAGGGAAATTAGGGATAGCATAAGATCCAAGGAGAGGACATATAAATTGGCTAGAAAAAGCAATAATCCTGAGGATTGGGAGCAGTTTAAGAGTCAACAATGGAGGACAAAGGGATTAATTAAGAAAGGGAAAATAGAATATGAGAGTAAGCTATCAGGTAACATAAAACCTGACTGTAAAAGCTTTTATAGATATGTGAAGAGAAAAACATTGGTGAAGTCAAGCGTAGGTCCCTTACAGTCAGAATCAGGGGAATTTATAATGGGAAACAAGGAAATGGCAGACCAACTAAATACATACTTTGGTTCTGTCTTCACAAAGGAGGACACAAATAACTTCCCAGAGATGCGAGGGAAAATAGGGTCTGATGAATGGGAGGAACTGAAAGAAATCAGTATTTGTAGGGAAATGGTGTTAGGAAAATTGATGGGACTGAAGGCTGATAAATCCCCAGGGTCTGATGGTCTACATCCCAGGCTACTTAAGGAAGTGGCCCTAGAGATAGTAGAAGCATTGCTGGTCATCTTCCAGAACTCGATAGATTCTGGAACGGTACCCATGGATTGGAGGGTAGCTAATGTTACCCCACTATTCAAAAAAGGTGGTAGAGAAAAAGCGGATAATTATAGGCCGGTAAGCCTGACATCGATAGTGGGGAAAATGCTAGAGTTTATTATAAAAGATGTAATAGCAGAGCACTTGGAAAGCAGTGACAGGATCGGACAAAGTCAACATGGATTTACAAAAGGTAAATCATGCTTGACGAATCTACTGGAATTTTTTGAGGATGTAACTGGTAAAATAGATAAGGGAGAACCTGTAGATGTGGTGTATTTGGACTTTCAGAAGGCTTTCGATAGGGTCCCACATAAGAGATTAGCGTGCAAAATTAAAGCACGTGGGTTTGGGGGCAAGGTATTGACTTGGATAGAGAACTGGTTGGCGGACAGAAAGCAAAGAGCTGGAATAAACGGGTCATTTTCCGAGTGGCAGGCAGTGACTAGTGGGGTACCGCAAGGATCGGTCCTAGGACCCCAGCTGTTCACAAAATATATTAATGATCTGGACGAGGGAATTGGATGTAATATCTCCATATTTGCAGACGACACAAAGTTAGGTGGGAGGGTAAGCTGTGAAGAGGATGTCGCGAAACTCCAGTACGATTTGGACAGGTTGGGTGATTGGGCAGAAACATGGCAAATGCGCTGTAATGTGGATAAATGTGAGGTTATCCACTTTGGTGGCAAAAACAGGAAGGTAGATTATTATTTGAATGGCAATAGATTGGGAGAAGGGGAAGTGCAAAGAAACCTGGGTGTTATTGTGCACCAGTCGCTGAAGGTAAGCATGCAGGTGCAGCAGGCGGTTAAGAAGGCAAATGGTATGTTGGCCTTCGTAGCAAGAGGGTTCGAGTACAGGAACAAGGATGTCTTGCTACAGTTGTACAGGGCCTTGGTGAGACCGCACCTTGAGTATTGTGTGCAGTTTTGGTCACCTTACCTGAGGAAGGACGTTCTTGCCATGGAAGGAATGCAGCGAAGATTCACCAGGCTGATACCTGGGATGGCAGGAATGACGTATGAGGAGCGATTGTGTCGATTGGGCTTATACTCACTGGAGTTTAGAAGATTGAGTGGGGATCTCATCGAAACCTATAAAATTATGACAGGTCTGGACAGACTAGATGCAGAAAGGATGTTTCTGATGGCCGGGGAGTCCAGAACCAGGGGTCATAGTCTAAGGATAAGGGGTAAGCCATTTAGGACTGAAATGAGGAGGAATTTCTTCACCCAGAGGGTGGTGAACCTATGGAATTCTCTGCCACAGAGGGCGGTGGAGGCCAGTTCATTAATATATTCAAGAAAGAGTTGGATATATTTATTGAGGCTAATGGGATCAAGGGAGATGGGGAGAAGGCAGGGACAGGGTACTGAATTTGGATGATCAGTCATGATCTCATTGAATGGCGGAGCAGGCTCACAGGGCTTCTATATTTCTATGTCTCACCTCCTGACACCCTAAAGGATTTCTACCATCTACAAGACACAAGTAAGGAGCGTGATGCAATTTTTGTATTTGCCTGGATGAGTGCAGCTCCAACATCACTCAAGAATCTCGACACCATCTTGGGCGAAGCATCCCGCTTGATTGGCACCCCATCAACCACCTTAAACATTCATTCCCTCCACCATCAGCGTACCGTGGCTGCAGTGTGTACTATCTACAAGATGCACTGCAGCAACTCGCCAAGGTATCTTCGGGAGCACCTCCCAAATCTGTGACCTCTTACACCTAGAAGGACAAGGACAACATGGGAACACCAACACCTCCAAGTTTCCCTCCAAATCACACTCCGTCTTGACGTAGAAGTATATCACAGATCCTTCATCGTCGCTGGCTCAAAACCCTAGAACTCCCTAACTAACACATGGGAGTACATTCACCACATGGACTGCAGCGGTTCAAGAAGGCTGCTCACCACCACCTTCTCAAGGGCAATTAGGAATGGGAATTGCCAGCGACGCCAGCATCCCATAAACGAATAATAACAAAAAAAATTAATTTTTACTTCACCAGTTCATCTATATCATGATTACATTCTCTCTTTTATTAGTTGACCTTCAGAGATGTCTAGTTCACCTTCTAATCAGTTCAGCGCACCTTCTTAATTGTCTGTTTCACCTGCTCACCTGTCCTTTTCACTTTCTCACCTGTGAGGTTCAACATTTCGCCTCTACAGTTCATCTTCTGTCCTGGCCACTCACTTTCCCGGCTGTCTGGTTCATATTCTCTCTTGTTTATTTCACCTTCTATACAGTAATGGCTCACCTCAACATCTAAGCAGCTGAACTTCTCACTTATCTACGTCACCTTTCTACCTAACTTTTCGCTTGCATGCTTCCAGTTTCTCGTTAGTGTATCTCACATTCTCACTTGTCTAAGTGACTCGCCTCCTCACTTTTCTAGTTCTCATTCCCAAATATGTAATTCAATTTCTCTGCTCAGGTTCCGACTTCTCAACTTCTCAATTTCCAATTCACACGTGCATAGTTCAATATGTCACCTGTAAAGGCCTCCTTCACCCTCGTCTACTGCATATTTTGTGAAACATTTTTTCCGAAAATGTGGAAGCTTGCGTGGCTATTTATTCTGGACCTCTTGCATAAATGGCCAGCTTGATTGAATTGAGTTTAAACAGATTATCCTGGTGATATTTCAATTAATGTCTCTGGGCTGTGAGCTGAGATCTATAACCACAGCACTGCCATTTGCCTTCCAAACTGCCCTATTCACTATCGCACTTAGCTTCTTCACCTTCTCACTTGATAATTCATCTATTTGCCGTTCAGTTTATACTCTTACCTCAACAGTTAACAAACTCAACTATTAGTTTACCATCTCACCTGCTTATTTCCACTTTTAACTTGCCTCTTTCAACTTTCACGTGTGTTCCTCATCTTTTTCACCTGCCTATTCAATCTTACAACTAGGGTAGTCCAGCTCCTTAGCTGACTAGTTCACGTGCTCAGTTGACTAGTTAAACATTTGACTCATGCAGTTGACTTTATAATTGGCCCTTCAAGCATACCAGTTAATTGAAAGAAGACAATGATCCATTCACTCCGCAGCTTTCTCTCACATCCCTCTACTCTAGAGATTTCAGTTAAAGCTGTGGTTTGGGTGAAGCGGTTTACATATTGAGGATCACTGTTCCACGAGTCATGTTCAAGCAAACCAGAAATACGATACCGAATTGCCCTGAGGCGCCAGGTAATGCAGGACGTGGACAAGAAAATATGGTCATCACATCTTTTGCTTCCAACAAAGCATGGCCTGTATAAAACCAGCTTCACTCCAATTTTCCTAGATAAATCAGGTACATGAATTGTCTCGCAAGCACAGCATTCGAAAAATTATCCAATGGTTTAGTGGCGTCACTGCTTCATCCACCATATTCGGTGGTGTGACTATGTCACAAATATTCAGGTTAGAATGTTGCCCTCTGAATCTTCATTAACGGCACGTGACCAGGCTTGTCTGCACACAGCACCCACAAGATATTTTCAACCTGTCGTTTGATGGCCTGGAAATGACATCTTTAACAAGCATAAGCACCTGGCTCTCTCAACGTTACTGTTGACCTCAGACCCCAGAATAATCTGGGCTTCACCGTCATGACGAACGCTGAGACTATGAGAGTTGGAGACTTAAAAACGTTCCAAATGTATATGCAAAAATCATATTTGCTTGTTCACCTGTTGTATTTACTTAGCTGTGTAGTTCACTTACTCACCAGTGAAAGTTCACCATCTCAGTTAATCTAGTTGACCATATATTCTGTTTTGTTCACTTTCTCACTTGTTTAGACAACCTTCTCACTATCCAATCTCACGTTCGCACACACCAATTTCATCTTGGCACATGTATGAATCAGAGAGTCATAGGCCTAGAAATTCAGTTGGCGCCGCGCCAGGGCTTTAGCGCCGGAAAGTTAGCGCCGGCGCTAAGTCCCCCTGCGCGCGCCAAAAATTCAGTAGCGCCGCGCCCAAACGGCTGCTGGCGCTACTGAAGGGTGTTTGCGCCTGAAAATGGGCGCTACCTGCCGCATTGCGGCGCTATTCCGGCGCTGTGGCGCCCGATGCAGTGCGGCAGGCTCGGGAAGTGCAGGCCTCCTCCTTCAGTTAAGGAGGAGCTGCCTGCACCCACCCGCTGGCCGGTAAAATCTTCACATAAATGAGCCCGGCACCTCGGGGAAGTGCCGGGCTCGCAGCCCAGAAGCATCTGTTCCGCGGGGGGGTGGTGGAGGAGTCCGGGGAGGGAGGTGCAGGCAGGCGGCCGGCGGGAAAGCGGCCGGCCGCCGCGCGACCTTAATGCGCCGGCGCAAACTCCTGTAAGACTCGGTTGCCAGAGTCTTAGTTGCGGCTGCCACGGGCGAGGCGGCCGCAACTCAATTTCGGCGCTGGGGCCCGTCACCACGGCAACCGGGATGCTGCGCACACCGATGACGTCATCGGTGCCAGCGCAGAGCAACCGGTCTACCGCCGATGGTAGGGCCCCAGGGAATTTCTGAACCGGCTGTAAGTCCAGCGCAATGACCTCTAGTGCCGTAAAATGGGCGCAAAGCCCATTCAATTTCTAGGCCTAAGAGTCATATATGGCCTAGAAATTCGGTTGGTAGTGCCAGCGATTAGCGCCGAAAGAGCCCGAGAATTGGGGCATTACCCAATTTTTGGGCGGGCACAGTGAATATAGCGCCACCTCCCATATTGAGTATCCTTTTGGTGCCGGCGCTAACTCTTTGCACGTGCCCGTGGGTGCAGGCAGATCATGATGTTATTTCAGTGTGCAACGCCTTTTTGGCGCCCCGGACCGGATATTCGGTAGCGCCCGCAACCTTTCTGCCTGGCGCTATTCGTGACAGTTGGATGGAGCGTTCCCAGGCCCTTCTCAGACTCGGGGGGTGCTATTTAAAGGGGACAGCACTAGTATAAAAGTTGCAGCCATTTGGTCTGGCCAATCTGATCGTTGCTGGAGAGAGTTGCTGACCTTCTGTTGGACAGTACTTTTCTCATTGAGCCTTTGGAGGCACTGGCACTGGCAGCTTGAGGGCCCAGCTCCCGAGCTGGTGATGCAGCATCTGAAAGTAGGGAGGTGGAAGAGTGGCTTCAGCAAAAGGACAGCTTGGCAGCAAGGGATGCCAGATTGTGGCAAGGCTATGACATGGGTCCACAGTGAGAAAGCATGCTGGCGGGGGGAACAAGTGGAAGGAGACAGTTGTAAAAGGTGAGAACCTTACCATCGCTGTCGACAATGGGGTCGGCAGCTGCAGTGGTTAGAGGACCACTCAGACGTCCTCCAAGAATCTGGTGGACTCTCTCCCCGAGATCCGTGAGAGCGACCACTTGTGGAGGCCCTCCACCAGTGCGAAGCTGGTCTTTGCCAATCATCCCCAGCTTGGACTGCAGGGGAAAGGAGGGGAAGTTATGTTACCTGATGCCCTGAGTGATCATCTCATGCCCCCCATGGTGCAAGAGCCCTTACATGATGCCCTGAGTCAAATGTGCATGTGTGTGCCCAGAAAGGGCCATGGGTGCTTGCTGGCAGATGGCCAATGAGGCACAGGCCACCCTGTAGCCATAAAGTCAGGTGCAAATGAAGGGATGCAGAAGTTTGCAGAAACAACACCCACCCTCATGACCCGAGCGAGGTCGTTGAATTTCTTTCTGCATTGGACAGGGCTCCTGGTCACCATGCTGCTGGAGTTGACCCTCTGGCATACATCCCTACAAGCTCGTCGGTAGTCCTTATGATTCAGCCTCCTGCCATTGTCTGGGTAGAGAACATCTCGCCGGTGTTCCACTGCGGCCACCATTTGCTCCAGAGCCTCATTGGTGAAGTGCTCCGCTCTCTGTCTCACCTTCTCCGTCTGGTCCAAGTTTTTAGCGCCAGAGAAGGGCCTGCACCGATTCTGAGGCCTGCAAGGCGCAGAGTGTGGATGCTGAAGCTGACTGACCCACCCCTTTAAGAGCTGGCTGGCGCCTGCAAGTCTCGTGGTCATCGGTAATTGAGAGCACCTGCACTGCGCCCGTCCGCTCCAATATTGGGTTGCGCCGGAAGTTTAGCACCTTAGGAGTCCCGTTTAATGCCTGAATTCACGCCTCAATCACCTTTAGGGGCAATGCAACCCAATATCGCGCCAGGTGGTGATAAGTTGCGTCTGGCTATAAACTTTGCGCTGCGCCAATTCTAACACCCCAAGCGGGGCTATACCCAATTTCTAGGCCATATAGTCATAACGGCACAGAAGGAGGCCAATCGGCCCATCATGTCCGTGCCGGCTCCCTGTAGAGCAATCCAGTCAGTCCCATTGCCCGCTCTATCCCCTTAGCCCTGCAAGCTTATATCCCTCAAGTGCCTATCCAGTGTCCCCTTGAAAGCATTGAGTGTCTCTGCTTTCACCACTTCCGTCGGCAGCGAATTCCAGATCATCACAACTCGTTACGTAAAAATGTTTCCCCTCACGTTCCCCCTGAATCTCTTGCTCAAAACCTTAAATCTGTGCCCGCTAGTCCTTGCAAAGTCAACTAATGGGACAGCCTTTTCCCGTCCAACTTATCCAAACCCATCCTTATCTTGTACACATCTATCAAATCACCCCGCAACCTCCTTTGGTCTAATGGAAAACAATTCCAGCTTCTCCAACCTGACCTTGTAGCTAAGATCCCCCATCCCCGGAACCATTCTGATAAATCTCCTCTGCACCCTCTCAAGGGTCTTCACAACCTTCCTAAAGTGTGGTGACCTGAGCTGGATGCAATACTCCAGTTGTGGCCTAACCAGCGCTGTATAAAGGTCCAGCATAACTTTTCTACTTTTGTACTCGGTACCTCTATTTATGAAGCCCAAGATCCAATATATTTTGTTCACCACTCTCTCGATATGGCCTACCACCTTCAGGGACCTATGCAAATTAACTCCCAGGTCCCTCTGTCTTGGCAAACTCATTAAATCTGTGCCATTAAGTTTATATTGCCTCTCCCTGTTCCTCCTGCCAAAATGCATCACCTCACATTTCTCTGTATTAAATTTCATTTGCCACTTGTCTGCCCATTCTGCTAGCCTTTCTATGTCCTGTTGCAGTCGATTGTATTCATCTTCACTGTTTTCACACCTCCAGGTTTGGTGTCATCGGCAACTTAAGAAAATCTACTCTGTATTCCAATATCGAGGTCATTTATATATATCAAAAAAGCTGTGGCCCCAGCACTGACCCTTGGGAAACACCACTGTGTGCGCTCCTCCAGTCTGAAAAACAGTCGTTTACCACAACTCGCCAATTCCTTTTCTAAGCTGCCACTGACCTACCTATTCATTGAGCCTCAGTTTTGTTAACCAGCCTTCTATGTGGTACTTTGCCAAACGCGCTCCAAAAATCCAAGTAGACAACATCCATTGCATTCCCTTCATCAATCCTCTCTGTTCCTTCATCAAAAAAGTTAAATTAATTTAGTCAAACACGATCTGCCTTTTACAAATCCGTGTTGGCTCTCCATAATTAGCTTAAACTACTCCAAGTGCCCGTTAATTTGTTCCTTGATTATTGTGTCCAATACATTAACCACCAATGATGTTAAACTGACCGCCCTGTAGTTATTAGGATTGTCCTTACACCCTTTCTTGAACAATGGTGTCATATTTGCCACTTTCCAATCTTCAGGCACCTCTCCCCGCATCTAGGGAAGATTGGAAAATTATGGCAAGCCCTTGCGCCATCTCCTCCTCCAATTCCCTTAGCAACCTGGGATGCAAGCCCTCTCGACAGGCGACCTTACCATTCTAAGCATTCCCAGCCTTTCTAGTACAACCTCTCTTATCAATTTTCACCCCTCCATTACTTCTTTCTTTTCCACTTCAACAGATATTTTGTCAGCATCCACCTTCTTAGTAAACACCGATACACAGTACTCATTGAGGATTCTAGCATTGCTCTGCGTCTCGAAGCATGTATCACCTTCTTTGTCTCTACAAGGCCCCTCCCCACCTCTTACTACCCGCTTACTGTTTACATTCCGTTAGAAGATTTTTGGGTTCCCGTTTATGCTAAACGCCATGCTACTCCCATATTCTCTCTTTGCCAATCTTATTTTCATCTTCACATCCCCTCTCAACTTATTGTATTTGATCTAGTTCTCCCATGAAGAATTCACATGACATGCATCATACACCCTCTCTTTTTGTTTCATCGTCTTCTCTGTCACCATCGTCATCCCAGGATCCCTTGCTTTGGTTCCCTTACCCGTCCCTCTTGTTGGAATGTATCGAGCCTGTACTTGGAACATCTCCTCCTTAAAGATCACCAATTGTTCCATTACAGTTTTTCCTGTCTGTCTTTGTTTCCATTTTAACTTGGTTAGATCCTTTCGCTTCTCATTGAAGTTAGCCTAATTACAGTTTAGACATTCCACTCTAGATTGTTCCTTGCTCCTCTCCATTGCTAATCTAAATCTAATGATACGATGATCACTCGTACCCAAGTCTTCTACGACAGACACTTGGTCGACCTGGCCCACCTCATTCTCCAGCACCTGATCCCGCAATGCTCCTTCCCAGTTCAGCCAAGAACATATTGGTCAAGGAAATTCACCAGAACACATTTCAGAAATTCCTCCCCCTCCTTTCCCTTTGCACTAGCATTATCCCAATCAATATTTGGGTAACTAAATCCCATAATATCACCATACAATAGCTCTTGAATTAACCTGCGATTTCCCTGCAGATTGGCTCCTCCACCTCACCCTCACTATTTGGAGTCCTATCGAATACCTCCAGTCGCATGATCATACCCTTTTTGCACCTCAACTCTAATCAAATGGATTCTGTCCTTGTCCCCTCAAGAACATCCTCCCTTTCCAACACTACAGTGTCTTCCTTAATCAGCATTGTCACCCTTCTCCCTTTTATCCTTCCGTATCTTTTCTGAAAAACTTTTACCCTTGAAAATTAAGTGCCCAGTCCTCACCGGTGTTAAGCCACTTTTTCATTATTGCCTTCTCATCTGTGTACATCCCACAATCAAATGTTTATTTCGTTGTCGCATCTCTCACTCTGTCACCTGAATCGTTAACATTTACCCACCTCGCTCACCGCCGCACCTGAATCGATCATCTATTACCTGTTTGGTTCATCTTCTCGCCTGTCTGGTTCACTGTCTCACCTGAATGGTTAATCTCTCACTTGCCTGGTTCATGTCTCACCTGCCTGCGTACACAATTACCTAAATATTTCAACTTTCAATCGCCTCGCTCATTGTGTCACCTGCACCACTCATCTCCCACCTGTCTGGGTCATTGTGGCACTGGTCTAGATCAGTATGCCACCTGTCGAGTTCATGGTGTCACCTGTCTAGCTCACTGTGTCACCTATCTAGGTCACTGTGTCAAAGGTCTAGTTTACCGTGTCACTGGTCTAGCTTTCTGAGACACCTGTGTAGGTTACAGGTTCACAGGTCTATGTCTCTGTGTCACTTGTCTAGGTCACTTGTCCCCTCTGTGGTTCTCTGTGTCAACAGTCTGGGTTACTGTGGCACAGGTTTACGTCACTATGTCACCTATCTATTTCACTGAGCACCTGTCTACCTCACAGTGTCACCTATCTAGCTCACCGTGCCACAGGCCAAGTTCACTGTGGCACCTGTGTAGGTCATCGTGTCACCTGTCTTGTTCACTGTGTCACCGGTCTAGATGAATGTGACACCTTTCCAATTCACTGTTTCATAGCTCTACATCACATTCCTAACTGTCTATGTTAGCGTAGAGCCTGTCTAGTTCTCTATGTCACCTATCTAGGTCACTGCATCACTTGTCTAGTTCTTTATGTAACCTGCCTAGGTTATTGTGTCATCAGTCCATGTCACTGTGTCAATTATCGGTTGCACCATGTCACCGGTCTATGTCACTGTGTCACCTGCCTGGGTCACCGTGTCAGCTGTCTATGTCACTATGCCTCCTGTCTGGATCATACGTTCTTTAAAAAAACAAGCCTGAAGGCTTTGTGTCTTAATGCGAGGAGCATTTGTAATAAGGTGGATGAATTGTCTGCGCAAATAGAGGTAAAAGAATATGATTTGGTTGGGATTATGGAAACGTGGTTCAAGGATGGCCAAGACTGGGAACTCAACATCCAGGGGTATTCGATATTCAGGGAAGATAGGCAAAAAGGAAGGGGAGGTGGGGGTAGCATTACTGGTTAAAGAAGGGATTAAGACAATTGTAATGAAGGATATTAGTTATGATGATGTGGAATCTGTATGGGTAGAATTGAGAAATACTAAGGGGAAAAAAACGTTAGTGGGAGTGGTATATAGACTTCCAAACAGTAAGGGAAAGGTTGGGGATGGCATTAAAAGGGAAATTAAAGAAGCGTGCAATAAGGGCACAGCAGTCATCATGGATGACTTTAATCTACATATAGATTGGGCCAACCAAATTAGTAACAATACTGTGGAGGAGGGATTCCTGGAGTGCTTAAGGGATGGTTTCCTGGACCAATATGTCGAGGAACCAACCAGAGATCAGGCCATCTTAGACTGGGTATTATGTAACGAGAAAGGATTAATTAGCAATCTTGTTGTACGAGGCCCCTTGGGTCGGAGCGATCATAATGTGATCGAATTCTTCATTAAGATGGAGAATGAAGTAGTTGACTCAGAGACTAGGGTCCTTAATTTAAATAAAGGAAACTTCGATGGTCTGAGGAGCGAGTTGGGTAGGATTGATTGGGGAATGGCACTCAAAGGGTTGATGGCGGATAGGCAATGGCAAACTTTCAAAGACCGAATGGATGAGCTACAGAATTTGTTCATCCCAATTTGGCATAAAAATAAAACAAAAAAGGTGACTCAACCGTGGCTAACAAGGGAAATTAGGGATAGCATAAGTTCCAAGAAGAGGACATATAAATTGGCCAGAAAAAGCAATAATCCTGAGGATTGGGAACAGTTTAGGATTCAACAAAGAGGACAAAGGGATTAATTAAGAAAGGGAAACTAGAATATGAGAGTAAGCTTGCACAGAACATAAAAACTGACTGTAAAAGCTTCTATAGATATGTGAAGAGAAAAAGATTGGTGAAGTCAAGCATAGGTCCCTTGCAGTCAGAATTAGGGGAATTTATAATGGGGAACAAAGAAATGGCAGACCAACTAAATACATATTTTGGTTCTGTCTTCACAAAGGAGGACACAAATAACCTCCCAGAGATGCCGGGGAACATGGGGTCTGAAGAAAGGGTGAAACTGAAAGAAATCAGTATTTGTAGGGAAATGATGTTTGGAAAATTGATGGGACTGAAGGCCGATAAATCCCCAGGGCCTGATAATCTACATCCCGGGGCACTTAAGGAAGTGGTACTAGAAATAGTAGATGCATTGCTGGTCATCTTTCAGAACTCGATAGACTCTGGAACAGTACCCATGGATTGGAGGGTAGCTAATGTTACCCCACTATTCAAAAAAGGTGGTAGAGAAAATGCGGGGAATTATAATCCGGTAAGCCTGACATTGGTAGTGGGGAAAATGGTAGAGTCCATTATAAAAGATGTAATAGCAGAGCACTTGGAAAGCAGTGATAGGATCGGACAAAGTCAACATGGATTTACAAAAGGTAAATCATGCTTGACTAATCTACTGGAATTTTTTGAGGATGTAACTGGTAAAATAGATAAGGGAGAACCAGTGGATGTGGTGTATTTGGACTTTCAGAAGGCTTTCGATAAGGTCCCACATAAGAGATTAGCGTGCAAAATTAAGGCACATGGGATTGGGGGCAAGGTATTGACTTGGATAGAGAACTGGATGGTGGACAGAGAGCAAAGAGTTGGAATAAACGGGTCGTTTTCCGAGTGGCAGGCAATGACTAGTGGGGTACCGCAAGGATCGTTCCTAGTACCCCAGCTGTTCACAATATATATTAATGATCTGGACGAGGGAATTGGATGTAATATCTCCAAATTTGCAGACGACACAAAGCTGGGTGGGACGGTATGCTGTGATGAGGATGTCGTGAAACGCCAATATGATTTGGACAGGTTGGGTGATTGGGCAGAAACATGGCAAATGCACTATAATGTGGATAAATGTGAGGTTATCCACTTTGGTGGCAAAAACAGGAAGGCAGATAATTATTTGAATGGCAATAGATTGGGAGAAGGGGAAGTGCAAAGAGACCTGGGTGTTCTTGTGCACCAGTCGCTGAAGGTAAGCATGCAGGTGCAGCAGGCAGTTAAGAAGGCAAATGGATGGTTGGCCTTCGTAGCAAGAGGGTTCGAGTACAAGAACAAGGATGTCTTGCTACAGTTGTACAGGGCCTTGGTGAGACCGCACCTTGAGTAATGTGTGCAGTTTTGGTCACCTTACCTGAGGAAGGACGTTCTTGCCATGGAAGGAGTGCAGCGAAGATTCACCAGGCTGATACCTGGGATGGCAGGAATAACGTATGAAGGGAGATTGTGTTGATTGGGCTTATACTCACTGGAGTTTAGAAGATTGAGAGGGGATCTCATCGAAGCCTATAAAATTCTGTCAGGCCTGGACAGATTTGATGCAGGAAGGATGTTTCTGATGGCCGGGGAGTCCAGAAGCAGGTGTCATAGTCTAAGGATAAGGGGTAAGCCATTTAGGACTGAAATTAGGAGGAATTTCTTCACCCAGAGAGTGGTGAACCTGTGGAATTCTCTGCCACAGGGGGCGGTGGAGGCCAGTTCATTAAATGTATTCAAGACAGAGTTGGATATATTTCTTAAGACTAAAGGGATCAAGGGATATGGGGAGAAGGCAGGGACAGGGTACTGAATTTGAATGATCAGCCATGATCTCATTGAATGGCGGAGCAGGCTCGAAGGGCCGAATGGCCTACTCCTGCTCCTGTCTTCTATGTTTCTTTCTAGTTTGTTTTCGGATCGTTTTACTTCATCTATACTCTTTTCTTCGTCACCTGTCATTTCAGCTTCTCTCATGTCTAGTTCACTTTCTCACCTGTGTAGTACACTATTCCATTTGTCTATGGCACCTGCTTATTGGTCTACTTCATTTTTCTATCCTTCGTTGTTCACCTTGTAACCTCTATCTTGCAGTATCATTTTGGATAGTTCATTTACTGGATAATAATGGGGCAGCAATACTTTTAATTCTTAATTGAAAAAATATGTATTTATGATCCAGTTGTGAAAGAAAGAGTTGGTTGTGCAATTTTTTTTTACTGTAAATATATTGCGACTTCCTTTAGGCCTCCGGTTGCACAGGAAACATCTGTTCTAAACCATGAACATGTAATCAAAATCAACAAGTTACTGTAGAAAATAACGGTTAAGGGAAACATCAATGGCCGCAATAGCTTGGTTCTGCACATAAGTAACGTTAAAAATCAAGGTGTTCAACAAGATATGGTTTACTTCAGTCAGCAAAGGCTCCTGCTGCTGTTCCTGGCAATGCAAACATGAACAAATGCCATGGTAGGTGCAGGAGGACAGCAGTGTACTTTGGCTCACTGAGAATTTATACGGCTTGAGTTGTAGTGCTAGATTGAGTTACTGTAAACACACACGTCCACCATATATATATATATATATTAACTTAAAGCTACGTTGTTATTTACCGAACAAACGGCTCATGTACCTGCATTTCTGGACGGAGATGCTGGAAGTTGTTGCTGTCGAGAAGTTTGCGAGAACTTCAGGTCTGCATAAGTGATATCAGCTTCCATTCCGCTGATCAGTGTGCAGCGTCTGTGAAGCTGTGTTGTTCAGGGGTGGTGTAAAAGGGAACAGTGCCCTTTGTCGGAGGTGGGGTTTGTGACATCCCAGCCACGTGGAGAGGCGGGACCTTAAATTACATATTTAACTCGGGCTTCCACAATGCATTGGGAGCGGGACTAATGTTTACTGATGTCGGGCGGGTTTCCCAGAGGTGGTGCATCCCAGCAGAAAAAGGGAGGTGGGAGCTGCCGGATCCACAATGTAAGTGCCTGTTTAGCACTTCTTGTGTGGCAGAAGGAGCACTAGTACCCCCGCTGGCCAGTCAGTGAAACCTTCAGCCTTGCCTCTGCCGTTTGCAACCTCTCTCTCTACCTGCCGTGATCAGCAACATTCCCCCCAATCCGGCCCCAATGGCATCTCTCCCTGCAACCGATCGCGACCAATCCAATTCAAGCACTACCAGCCCATGAGCCCCAATCCCCCACTTACCCCCTTCCGCATCGGCCTCTCTCTGCCCCTCAAGCCCATATCACCGACTGTCTCCACTCCCGTGATGTTCTCTCTCCCCCTGCCCCATCAGCAGCCCAGATCGCTGATCATCCCTCCCCCCGATTTGTGGGGCCCGACGCCAAGGGTCCATGGTCGGGAGCTCCTGCCACTTGTTTTTAGCGACTGGCAGCCCACCAGGATGTCAATTTGACCGCCAACCTGGCGAGAAACGGGAGTAAAAAATGGATAATGAGGTCCTGGTGTTCAATACAGAAGGACTTCCACGACCCACGCCTAGCCGGATTCTAATTTCTATCTTCATCACCTGCCACACCTCAGCACCTTCCCCACTTCCCCGTAAACATCGGGGCCATTGTCTTCAATTGGCTAGTAATTTCTAAATATTATAATTACACAAACACACACACATATATTTGGTTCATTGATATTAAATCTGTAAATCTCTCTCTCTGTCTCTATGTAGTATCAATATCTACTATTTTCTCCACTTCATGCATGCACACACATACAGATATCTATGTGTAATTTTATGGGTTATTACTGCATATTACTATATATGTATGGCTCTATCTTTCTTTATTAGCGAACAACTGGCACATAGAAAGACAATATCTGGCCTGCTACCTTGGAAAATGCTTTGGCCCTGGGCATTGAATGCCTGTCTTGCAGGCAATGGTCACGTCCCACGAATGAATGAAAATCCCTTTGTGCTCTAGAATATTATTTCAATTTACCTTCCAAAATATTCTTGTGATAGTCAAGAAACTTTTAATAATTATATAAGTCGCAACCTATATAACATGTAAACGTTTAATTGCTCTCTAATTCTGAGGGTGCTTGATAGGGTAGATTTAGAAAGGTTGTTTCCCCTGGTTAGAGAGTCTAGACCTAGGGCTCACAGTCTCAGGCCAAGGGGATGGACAATGAGGACTGAGATGAGCAGGAATTTCTTCACTCAGAGGGTTTTGAATCTTTGGAATTCTCTGCCCGAAAGGGCTGTGGACGCTGAGTCGTTGAGTATATTTCAGGCTGAGATAGTTAGATTTTTGGACTCCAGGATTATCAAGGGATATGGAGATCGGGCAGGAAAGTGGAGTTGAGTTTGTAGATCAGTCATGAACTTATTGAATGGCGGAGCAGGCTCGAAGGCATATGTGGCCTATTCCTGCTCCTAATTCTCATGTGCTTATGTTCCAAATGGATGATGCATAACCGTTGTTTTGAACGAGAATTTAATCAAAGCCGCTCATTCTTCTCAGCTACGCTTTTATCTCAAAGAAATAACTTTGCAGCATTCCGTGAAGACACTTGTAGCTTCAGTTCTCTATTCGCCCAGCATGGACTTCTACATCATGTTATTCCGTCTAACTGTCAAAGCCTCGATTTAAATAAACCCCGTTCGTGCGAACGGGGCTGCTTAGGGTCGGGAGCCCCTTTTACAAGAGGCCCGGTTTTATTTCCAATTCAATGGGGGTGAAAGTCTCCTTGGGCGGCAGCACAATACGGCTGGTAACAAATCGACAACCCGTTCTACACTCCACCATAATATTTTACATTGACTTCAAGGGAATAGAGAATCGCTTGTGATTTAAAATGGGCTCCCGGTTTCCTGCGGCCCGTTTAGCGCTGATGACTCGGGGAATTTAACACCCAGTGAAGAATAAAATCAGGCCTGGTGTAAAACGGGTGATAAAGAGGGTTCCACCCTGTTCCAGCCAGGCAATGGAATTTAAATCCGTGATCTTTAAGGTCTCAACACTTAAAAAACCCTTCTCCCTGCATCATGCGTAATTTCCCATTCAGGAATTGTATTACCAATAAATTCCTGAGAAAAGCTAAAATTTTTTGAACCAGTCTTTTTAATTTAATAATATGTCCGACTAGTTAATATCATATATATGATTCGTTATTATACTGCAATGGAAATCTTAAGTATTTTATTTACATCAATATATTCATTTGTATGTAAATAAATCAGACTCAGCAGTTTAACCAGTCAGTGAAGAGCAGTAACTGGGGTACAGAAAATGTGGTAAACATCTGGGATATTCCCAAAAAACGATTCAGGGTAATTTGTGTCCTGATAGCTGACAGAAACCTGTGAGTTAGTTCTTCACTATTAAATTATGCGTCTAATTTGTAATCTTAGAATCAAAGAATATTAAAACACAGAAGGAAACAATTCTGCCCATCGTGCCTGTGAAAAAGCTATCCAAAGAACCCCACTCCCCTTCTCTTTAAGCATAGCCCTGCAACGTTCTCCCTTTCACATATTTATCCAATTCACGTTTGAAAATGAATAATTAATCTGCGTCCACTCCACTTTCATGTAGCACATTACAGATAATAAAATCTCACTCCATAATTGTTTTGTTTCCTCAACATCCCTCTAGCTCATTCCTCAATTACTGAAATTGGTGTCCTCTTGTTACCGGCTCTCCTGTCAGTGCAAAGTCTTTCTCCTTAATTACTCTATCAAAAGACTTCCTGATTTTGTACCCATCTCTCAAATATCCCGTTAACTTTCTTTGCTATAATAGATGAATGCCAGTTTCACTAGTCACTCCAAGTAACTGGAGTCCCTGATCCCTCATACTATTCTAGTGATTCTCCTCTGCAACCTCTCCAAGAATTGGACACAATACTCCAGTTACATAGAAACATAGAAAAATAGAAGATAGGAGCAGGAGTAGGCCATTCGGGCCCTCGAGCCTGCTCCGCCATTTAATGAGATCATGGCTGATCATCCAAATTCAGTACCCTGTCCCAGCTTTCTCCCCATATCCCTTGATACCGTAAGCCTTAAGAATTATATCTAACAGTTGAGACTTAACCAATGATTTATAAATATATTGCATCATGTCCTTGCTTTTTTACTCTATGCCTCATGTTTCAAGCCAAGGATCACGTATGACTACGTTCTCAACTTGTCCTACCAGCTTCAAAGCATTTTGTATATACACACAGGTTCCTCTGTTCATGCACCCCTTTTAAATTGTAACATTCAGTAAATATTCTCTCCCCTCATTTTTCTTTGCAAAATACATCACTTCACACTTCTCTACGTTAAAATATATCTGCCATGTGTCTGCCCATTTCACCAGTCTGTCAATTTCCTCCTGAAGTCTGAAATCTTTCCCATTGTTTATTACGTGATCGTGCTCTGTGTCATTTGCAAAATATGAAATTGTATAAACGCAAGTTCATCAAAAAGCTCTCTAAATGTTCTGATATTCTGACGGAAACTGTGGATGTCCCCGTGCAGACGGGCCAGTGTACAATCTTGTGAAATTTGAGTCCTATTTATGGACACACATCAGGCTGGTGCAGTGATAAGTTCCTCTCTCTGATGACCCACGCTGGATTCTACAGTGAAACGGCTCAAAGGAAACCCCCAAACTTCGCCGACCTCCACCACTGCCACTTCCCCTCCGCCCCAAGCAGTGTTCCATCTGTTAGTAAATCATCAATTTCTATTGAGCTTTGCCAAAACTTGGAAGGTAGAATTGAATATTCTGGTTTAAAAGATTGTAATAACACCAGTATTGCATTTTCTCACCATGGAAGAAAATTCCTCTGGTCCGTGTGTGTTGGCGTCACAATATCAATAGAGGGAAGCTTGCCTTTATTCCCAATTTTGAAAAGATTCTTAACAGCCTCTGGAACAATTAGTTCATATTAAGCTAGCTGTGTCTGAGGATAAAGATGTCTGTATTTCGAGTTACACCTGTTACAGCTCAGGTACATCTTTATCCTCATCCTGACTGACCTCCCGCGCTCTACCCTCCATAAACTTGAGGAAATCCCAAACTCTGCTGCCTGTGCCCTAAATCGCACCAAGTCCCGTTCACCCATCATGCCTGCACTCGCTGAGTTACATTGGCTCCCAGTTCAGCAACGCTTCGATTCTAGAATTTGCATCCTTGTTTTCAAATCCCTTGCTAGCCTGGACCTCCATATCTCTGAAATCTCCTGCAGAACCAAAGCCCTCCGAGATAGCAGCGCTCCTCAAATTCCGGCCTCTTGGGGATCCCTGATTTTAATCGCTTAGCAATTGGTGGCCGTGCCTTCAGCTGCCGAGGCCTTAGCTCTCGAATTCCATTAGCACCTCTCGGCCGCTTTACCTCTCTTTCCTCCTTTAAGGTGCTCCTTAAAATCTACCTCTTGACCAAGCTTTTGATTATTTGCCCCAATATCTCCCTGTGCGACTCAGTGTCAAACGTTGTTATATAACGATGTTGTGAAGCGTTTTGGGAAGTTTTACTACGTTGAAGGCTCTATATAAATAAAATCACAGGGTCACAGAGTCATAACGTCATAAGGGCACGGAAGGAGGCCATTTGTCCCATCGAGTCCGTGCCAGCTCTCTGTAGAGCAATTCAGTCAGTCCCATTCTTCCTCTCTAACCACATAGCTCTGCACATTTATTTCCCTCAAGTGCCTATCCAGTTTCCCCTTGAAAACAGTGAGTGTCTCCGCTTCCATCAATTCCATCAGCAGCGAATTCCATGTCATCATTGTTATGTTCATTAATAACTAGACATTCTTATTATGAACACAGCTAGCTTCTAGCTAGTTATTTATTCAGTACACGTTCTCTAGGTACAGTATCTGTAGAGGCTTCCATGTGTGCTCCTGTGTGCAGGATACCATCTTGACCGTTGCCTTCTGGGTAGCCTAGTGCCTCATGGGTAATGTAGTCTTAAACATACAGCTATATACAGCTCTACACAGCTCCACCTAGTGTCCACTATAGAATGACATGCTATTGATCACTACAATCATCACTTGATGCATAAAGGAGTTTTTCCTCACATCCCTCCTGTATCTGTTGCCTTAAATCTGTGTCCCCTAGTCCTTGTACCATCAACTAATGGGAACAGCTTTTCACCGTGTAGATTATCCAATCTTGTACACCTCTATCAAATCAGCCCTCAACCTCTTTTGCTCCATTGAAAACAAATCCAGCTTCTCCAACCTGCCCTTGTAGCTAGGAGCCCGCATCTCCGGAACCATTCTTGTAAATCTCCTTTGCACCCTCTCAAGGCCCTTCACATCGTTCATAAAGAGTGGTGACCAGAACTGGATGCAATACTCCAGTTGTGGCCGAACAAGCACTTTATAGAATTTCAACATAATTTCTCTACTTTTTTGCTCAATATCTCTATTTATGAAGTCCAAGATCCCATATGCTTTGTTAACCACACTCTCACGTTGTCCTGCTTCCTTCAGGGAATAATGAACATTAACTCCCAGTTCCCTATTTCCCTGCACACTTTTTAAAACTGTGCCATTAAGTCAATATTGCCTTTCCCTGCTCCTTCTTCCAAACTGCATCACCTCACACTTCTCCCTATTAAATTCCATCTGCCACTTGTCTGCCCATTCTGCTAGCCTTTCTATATCCGGTTGCAGCTGATTGATATCATCATCACTGTTTGCCACACCCCGAAGTTTGGGGTGGCAAATCGTGATGCCACTAATAGATCGTTAACAAAAGATAGAGCGCATGATAATAGAGGCAAACTATTGGCTTGGCTAAGTTTTGTGTTCGGAGACAGAGATTGGGGATATTGGATATTTACTTACTTTGTCAGGATGAGTCGAGTGGTGTCCTCAGTGATCTGTTCTGGTGCGCAGAATTACACTATATTTATAGTGACAAGGATGAAGGAATAGAGAGCCATATATCTTAATCTGTTGGCGATGCTAAGTTAGGTGGTGCTGGAATAATGCAGGTGGGAGCAGAATGTTGCAAAGGGACATTGTTAGAACAATGAGTCGGAAAAACAGTGGCAGATGGAGATTAACGTGAGATAGTGTGAAGTCATCTACATTCGGCTGAAGAAAAACGGATCAGAGAATTTACTGAATGGCTGGAAGTTAGGAACTGTGGAAGAGCAGTTAGATTAAGAGGACCAAGAACAGAAATCACTAAAAAATCGTGGCAGGTACCAAAAAATAATTCAAATGGCTAATGGAATGTTGACCTTTACCTCAAGAGGGCTGGGCTACAAAGTGATGGAAGTTATGTTATGATGCGCTATCAATAACTCAAAAGACTGAGATTAAGCGAGTAATTAACAGGCTTTTATTAACAAGAGAATGAAGGTGTGCCTCGAGTGGTCGACCGGTCCAGAATACAAAGGGGCTGTGGAGCAGTCACCTTTATACCTGGATTCGTGGGAGGAGTCAGCCGAGGCATGTACAGGCATGTACACAGTGGAATACAAACAGTGGTTTACCACATTCACCCCTTGTTTAAAATTGAGTCCAGCGGGGTGAAGTGTATTAAAAGTTAATGTACTGGAGTCTCTCCGGAGGTCTTGTCTGCCACTGTGATCGACGTGGCGACGGCAGGGGAAGTGAAGCTTCCGGCGTAGAGTCCTGCGTAGGCTGGGGCACTGGTGTGTAGTCCTCGTAGATGTCAAGCGGGTCGTGGGGCCCAGGCCTGCCATCTGCCGGGGCTGGATATCGGATCGTGGGGGGGTGGTAGTGGGTAGTGGGTTACTGCGGCCCCCAAGGGTGCGAGGTCTCTTATGGAGACTGTGTCCTCCTGCCCGTCCGGGTACGCAATGTAAGCATACTGGGGGTTGGCGTGGAGGAGGTCGACCCTCTAGACCAGGGGGTCCATTTTATGGGTCCTCACGTGTCTTCTCAGTAGGACCGGCCCTGGGGACGTCAGCCATGGTGGTAGCAATGTCCCTGATGTGGACTTCCTTGGGAAGACAAACATTTTCTCATGAGGGGTGGCGTTAGTGGCAGTGCAGAGCAGTGACCAAATAGAGTGGAGCGCATCGGGGAGCACATCCTGCCAGCGGGAGGTCGGAAGGCCCCTAGACTTTAAGGCTAGCAGGGCGGCCTTCCAAACTGTCGCATTCTCTCTTTCTACCTGTCCATTCCCCCGGGGGTTGTAACTGGTGGTCCTGCTTGTGGCAATACCCCTAGCTAACAGGTTCTGATGGAGTTCGTCGCTCATAAACGATGAGCCCCGGTCGCAATGGATATAGCTGGGGAAACCGAACAGGGTGAAGAGGTCGTTCAGACATTTAATGACCGTGGCACTGGTCATGTCCAGGCAGGGGATGGCGAACGGGAAACGGGAGTACTCATCAATAATATTGAGGAAGTACACATTGCGGTCGGAGGAGGGGAGAGGCCCTTTAAAATCAACGCTCAGGCGCTCGAAGGGGCGAGTGGCTTTTATCAGGTGAGCCCTGTCTGGTCTATAAAAGTGCGGTTTGCACTCAGCGCAGACTTGGCAGTTCCTGGTCATGGTCCTGACCTCCTCAATGGAGTAAGGCAGGTTGCGGGCCTTGATGAAGTGGAAGAACCTGGTGACCCCCAGGTGGCAGAGGTCATTGTGGAGGGCCCGCAGTCTATCGATCTGCGCGCTGGCACAGGGGACACGCGATAGAGCATCCGAGGGTTCATTGAGCTTCCCGGGCTGGTACAAGATCTCGTAATTGTAGGTGGAAAGTTCGATTCTCCACCTCAAGATCTTGTCGTTTTTGATTTTGCCCCTCTGCTTGTTGTTAAACATGAAAGCAACTGAACGCTGGTCAGTGAGCAGGGTAAATCGTTTTCCAGCCAGGTAGTGCCTCCAATGACGCACAGCCTCCACAATAGCCTGGGCCTCCTTCTCAACAGTGGAGTGTCTGGTCTCCGGGCCCTGGAGGGTTCATGAAAAGAATGCCACTGGTCTCCCCGCCTGATTGAGGGTAGCGGCCAGGGCAAACTCGGACGCATCGCTTTCCACCTGGAAGGGGATGGATTCATCCACTGCATGCATGGTGGCTTTGGCAATGTCTTCCTTGATACGGTGGAAGGCTAAGCGGGCCTCTGCCGTCACGGGAAAAGAGGTGGACTTGATCAGCGGACGGGCCTTGTCCGCATAGTAGGGGACCCACTGGGCGTAATAAGAGAAAAACCCTAGGCACCTCTTCAGGGCCTTGAGGCAGTGGGGCAGTGGGAGTTCCATAAGGGGACGCATCCGGTCGGGGTCGGGGCCGATGACTCCGTGTTCCACAACACAGCCAAGGATGGTGAGGCGGGTTGTGCGGAATATGCACTTCTCCTTGTTATACGTCAGGTTGAGGAGTTTGGCGGTGCAGAGGAATTTTTCGAGGTTTGCGTCATGGTCCTGCAAGTCATGGCCACAGATGGTCACATTGTCCAGATATGGGAAAGTGGCCTGCAACGCATTTTGATCGACCATCCGGTCCATCTCCCTTTGGAAGACGGAGACCCCGTTGGTGACGCCAAAGGGAACCCTAAGGAAGTGATAGAGGCGGCTGTTTGCCTCAAGGCAGTATACTGGCGGTCCTTAGGGCGGATAGGGAGCTGGTGGTACGCTGATTTCAGGTCAATGGTCGAGAAGACGCGGTACTGCGTGATCTGGTTGACCATATCAGCTATGCGGGGGAGTGGGTAGGCGTCCAGCAGGGTGTAGCGATTTATTGTCTGGCTGTAGTCGATGACCAGGCGCTGCTTCTTGCCGGTCTTAACGACGACAACCTGGGCTTGCCAGGGGCTGGTGCTGCCCTCAATAATCCCTTCCTTCAGGAGCCGCTCCACTTCGGTTTTAATGAAAACCCTGTCCCCGGCACTGTATCGCCTGCTCTTTGTGGCGATGGGCTTACAGTTGGGGGTGAGGTTAGCAAACAGTGGGGGGGGGGGTGTCTCTGAGTGTGGAGAGGTTGCACCTGGTGCGCGGCGGACAATTTGGAAGCTGCTGGCTGCGGACTGTGAGTGGGGGGAGGGGTCCACCGTACGCCATCGTAACACTTTTAAGATGGCACTGAAAATCTAACCCCAGTAGAATGGCAGCAGAGAGGTCGGGCAGGACCAGAAGTTTAAAATTATCATACACAGTCCCATCTACTACGAGTGTCACCATGCAGTAGCCACCAATGTCCACCGACTGGGACTCGGAGGCCATAGAAATCCGCTGGTGCATAGGCAGGACTGGGAGAGAGCAACACCGCACTGTGTCGGGGTGGATGAAGCTCTCCGTGCTCCCAGAGTCAAAAAGGCAGATTGTTTCGTGACCATTTACCTTAATGTCCATTGTGGAACTGGCCAGCTGGTGCGGTCTCGCTTGGTCCAGTGTAACGGAGGCCAGCGTAGGGGTCGGTGTGTCGCTGTGGGTATCAGATGAGGTGGTGTTGGGGGCCTGCTGCGTCCCGGCTGTCATCCAAGATGGCGGCATCCATGATCCCCATGTGGCTGGAGGCGTCCAAAATGGCTGCTGTTCTGGTGGTTCGCACATGGCTGGGGAGGCCCAAGATGGCGGCCTGCACGGCCCACACGCGGTGCTGCTGGGGTTCGGGGTGGCTTTGGCCCTGCAGATGCTGGCGTAGTGTCCCTTCTTCCCGCAGCCCGAGCAGATCGCATTTTTCGCCGGGCAGCGCGCTCTGGGGTGTTTGGCCTGGCCACAGAAGTAGCATTTCTGGCCTTGGGGCACTGCTGTCTGGCCTTGGGACACTTCTGCGGTAGTTGGGCCGTTGCTGGGATGTGGCTGGGGTGGCACGGTGCTATGAGACGGTCCTACCGTGTCCCAGGCTGTCATTCCCCGCGGCGTCCACGGTGCAGAGGAGTAGGCATCCATGCCCCGGTAGGCTGCGTCCAATGATAGTGCGAGTTCAGAGGCCTTGTTGAGGTCGAGGTCACTCTGCTCCAACAGTTGCTGTCGGGTGTAATTGGACCTGTGGCCCGCTACAAAAGCGTCCCGGATAAGTTCCTCTGTGTACACGGCAGCCTTTACATCCTTACAACCACAGGCCCGGCCAAACACAGACAGTGCCTGAAGGTATTCCTCGGTCGATTCCCCAGGTTGTTGTTTACGACTCCCCAGGAGGTGCCTGGCGTACACTTCATTCACTGGGCGCGTGTACTGGTCCTTGAGGAGCTTGATAGCATCCGCGTACGAGGTCGCGTCTTGGATGACCGAGTACACTCGGTGGTTCACTTTGGAGGTCAGGACATCCAGTTTGTCCTCATCCGATTTGACCGTTTCAGCGGAGGCGATCAGGAATTTTTCAAAGCACCTCAGCCAGTGAGTAAACTTGGTGGATGCGTCCGCCTCCCGATGGTCTAAGTCTAGGCATGCTGGTGTGAGGATCTTCTCCATTATAAAATCTTGTTAATAAAATTGATGCACTATCAATAACTCAAAAGACTGAGATTAAGCGAGTAATTAACAGGCTTTTATTAACAAGAGAATGAAGGTGTGCCTCGAGTGGTCGACCGGTCCAGAATACAAAGGGGCTGTGGAGCAGTCACCTTTATACCTGGATTCGTGGGAGGATTCAGCCGAGGCATGTACAGGCATGTACACAGTGGAATACAAACAGTGGTTTACCACATTCCTCAAGAGGGCTGGACTACAAAGTGATGGAAGTTATGTTACAGCTGTGCAGAGCTCTAGTGAGACCCCATCTGGAGTGTCGTATTCAACTCTGGGCACAGGAAGGATATGTTAGCCTTGGAAAGTGTGCAGCGCAGATTCAGTGGAATTCTACCTGGGCTAAAAGGGTTAAATTATGAGAAAGGTTGCTTTAATGATCTTAATCATCTTAAACATCGCAATTAGTTCACCCAATAATCTCATTGTGGCACTGATCTAGGTCAGTATGACACCTGTCTATTTCACTGTGGCACATGTCTAGGTCACTGTTTCACCGGCATATGTCACAATGTCAGAGCTCTAGATCACCTTGTCACTTGTCTCGTTCACAGTCTCAACTGTCTAACTCAAAGTGTCTCAGGCCTAGGTCGCTGTGTCACCTGTCTAGCTCACGGTGTCACATGTCTAGCTCACTGTCTCACATATCTAGGTCACTGTGTCACATGCCTAGCTCACTGTATCACATATCTAGATCACTGTCACATGTCTAGGTCACTGTGTCACAGGTCAACGTCACTGTCGCATGTCTAGGTCACTGTATCACATGTCTAGGTCACTGTGTCAAAAGGTCTACGACACTGTGTCACCGGTGTAGGTCAATTTGTCACAATTCTAGTTCTCTGTATTAGCAGTCTAGATCATTTTGTCATCGGTATAGGTCACAGTGTCGTAGGTTTAGGTCATGGTGTCACATGTCTAGATTGCTGTGGCATCTGTGTAGGTTAATGGGTCACTTGTCTTGTTTGCTGTGTCACAGGTGTATGTCTCTGTCTCACTTGTCTAGGTCACTGTCTCACCTGTGTGGGTCACTGTGTCACCTGTGTGGGTAATTGTGTCACAGGTCTAATTCACTATTTCACCTATCTGTCACCCCTGATCCTCTCTAACTTTTACCGCTGTACAATAGAGAGCATCCTGACGAATTGTATCACAGTATGGTATGGCAGCTGTAGCTCCTATGACCGGAAAGCCCTGCAGCGTGTAGTCAAAACTGCCGAATGCATTACCGGCACCCGGCTACCGACCATAGAGCACATATACCAGAAACGTTGTTTACGGAGGTCACTGACAATCATCAAAGACCCTACCCACCCCAGCCACAGTCTGTTCGCCCCCCTGCCATCTGGGAGGTGCTACAGATGCATTCGCACCCGAACGACCAGCTTCTTTCCCAGGGCTGTCATCCTACTGAACTCCACAAATAAACTCTGAAGCCTGCACATCTGCCAATGCACTTTATTATGTTTATGTTAATGTACTACAAGCCAAATGAATGTTGAATGTTTAAATGTCTTAATCTAAATGTACACTCTCGGGAGCCGCAAGTCTACATTTTGTTGTACTGCACTTGTGCACTAACAGTGACAATAAAGTTGATTATGATTATGATTATGATTAGTTCACTGAGGCATCTGTCAAATTCATTGTGTCACCTTTTCCTGTCACCATGTCACAGGTCTATTTCACTGTGTCACCTGTCTCGGTCATCAGTCACAGCTCAGGACAGTGCATCACTTGTCGAGGTCACTGTGTCAAAGTTATGGTCACTGTGTCACAAGTCTAGTTCACTGTGTCACCTGTCTAGGACAATGTACCACTTGTCTAGGTCACTGTGGCACCTTTCTAAGCTACGGTGTCATAGGTATAGGTCACAGTCTTAACTTTCTAGGTCACCGTATAGCCTCTCTAGTTCTCTATGTCACCTGTCTAGGTCACTGTATCACCTGTCTAGTGCACGATGTCACCTGTCTAGGTCACTGTATCACTTGTCCAGTTCTCTATATAACCTGCCTAGGTTACCGTGTCACCAGTCTAGATCACTGTGTCACCTGTCTGGTCACTGTGTCAGCTGTCTATGTCACTGTGTGTCCTGTCTGGTTCAATCTTTCTGTCCAGTTTGCCTTCTGATCGGCTTACTTCATCTATAGCATTTCCTTCCTCACCTGTCACTTCAGCTTCTCCCATGTCTAGTTCACATTCTGACCTGTGTCGTACAACTTTCCACCTTTCTATGACACCTGCTTATTTGTCTAGTTCATTGTTCTATCCTGTGTGTTTCACCTTGTAAGCTGTATGTTGCAGTATCATTTCGGACAGTGCATTTACTGGATAATAATGGGGCAGCAATACTTTTAATTCTTATTGTAAAAAATATATTCTTTTATGAACCAATTGTGAAATAAACAGTTGGTAGAGGAAAGAAAATTTACAGTAAATATGTTGCGACTTCGCTTTGGATGCCAGGTGCAAAGGAAACATCTGTTCGAAACGATGAACTTGCAATCAAAATCAGGAAGTTACTGTAAAACATAACGGTTAAAGGAAACATCAATGGCCGCAATAGCTTGGCTCTGTACATAAATAATGTTCCAAAACAAGCTTTTAAAAAAGATATGGCTTACTTCAGTCACCAAAGTCTCCTGCTGCTGTTCCTGGCATTGCAGTAATGAACAACTGCCATTGTAGGTTGCCAGGTGACAGCAGTATAGTTTGGCTTACTGAGAATTTACACTGCTTGAGATGTACATAAGAACATAAGAACATAAGAAATAGGAGCATGAATAGGCCACTTGGCCCCTCGAGCCTGCTCCGCCATTCAATAAGATCATGGTTGATCTTGGGCTCAAAGCCACTTCCCTGGCCGCTCCCCATAACCCTTCACTCCCTTATCCTGCAAAATTCTGCCTATCTCCAAATTAAATGTATTTAATGACCCAGCCTCCACAGCTCTCTGGGGCAGAGTATTCCACAGATTTACTACACTCTGAGAAAATAAATTCCTCCTCATCTTAGTTCCAAAAGGGCGACCCATTATTCTGAAACTATGCCCCCGAGTTCTAGATTTCCCCATGAGGGTAAAAAAACTATCTGCCTCTAAGGTGTCGAGCCCCCTCAGTATCTTATATGTTTCGTTATGATCACCTCTCATGCTTCTAAATCCCATTGAGTATAGGCCCAACCTGCTCAACCTTTCCTCATAAGTCATCCCCCTCATCTCTGGAATTAACCTGGTGAATCGTCACTGAACTGCCTCCAATGCAGGTATATCCCTCCTTAAATAAGGAGACCAAAACTGTAGGCAGTACTCAAGTTGTGGTCTCACCAATACCCTGTACATTTGTAGCAGGACTTCCCTGCTTTTACACTGCAACCCCTCGCAATAAAGGCCAACATTCCATTTGACTTTTTGATTACTTGCTGTACCTGCATGCCAACGTTTTGTGTTTCATGCACAAGGACCCCCAGGTCCCTCTGAATTGTGGCATTTTGTAATCTCTCTCCATTTAAATAATAATTTGCTTTTTTATTTTTCCTGCCAAAGTGGATAACCTCGCACGTTCCCACATTATACTCCATCTGCCAAATGTTTGCCCACTCACTTAACCTGTCCATATCTTTTGCAGATTCTTTGATTGCTTTCCTATCCATCTTTTATCAACCGCATACTTGGCTACATTACACTCGGTCCCTTCATCCAAGTCATTAATGTAGATTTTAAATATTTGAGGCCCCCGCACTGATCCCTGTGGGCACCCCAGTAGTTACCATTTGCAAACCGCCAAATGAACCATTTATGCCGACTCTCTGCTTTCTGTTAGTTAGTCAATTCTCAATCCATGCTAATATATTACCCACAACTCCGTCAGATCTTATCTCATGCAGTAACCTTTTATGTGGCACCTTATGGAATGCCTTCTGGAAATCCAAATACACCACATCCATTGGCTCACCCCTGCCCACCCTGTTTGTTACATCCTCAAAGAACTCAAGCAAATGTGTTAACCACGATTTCTCTTTCATAAAACCATGCTGTGTCTGCTTGACTGCATTGTGATTTTCCAAATGTCCTGCTACAGCTTACTTAATGAAAGACTCCAGCATTTTCCCAACGACAGACGTTAGGCCAACTGATCTATAGTTTCCTGCTTTCTGTCTCCCTCTTTTCTTAAATAGGGGTGTTTCATTTGCTGATTTCCAATCCGCTGGGACCTCTCTAGAGTCCAGGGAATTTTGGTATATTGCAATAAATGCATCTCGGCAGCCACATCTTTTAAGATCCTGGGATGTAGGCCGTCTGCTCCAGGGGACTTGTCGGCTTTTAGTCCCATTATTTTACCAAGTGCTATTTCCTTACTAATAGTGTTTGTCTTTAGTCCCGCTCCCCCTGTGACCCCTTGATTATCCATTATTGGGGTGTTGTTAGTGTCTTCTACCATGAAGACAGATAACAAATATTTGTTTAGAGACTCTGCAATTTCCCCGTTCCCCATTATTAATTACCCAGTCGCATCCTCTAAGGGACCAAAGTTAACTATAGCTAATCTCTTCCTTTTTATATCCCTGTAGAAGCTCTCACTATCTGTTTTAACATTTCTTACCAGTATACTCTCATAATTCATCTTCTTTCTCTGTATTAGTTTTTAGTCATCCTTTACTTGTTTTTAAAATATTCCAACCCTCTGGCCTCCCACCAATCTTGGCAACATTGTATGCCTTCGTTTTCAAATGGATACCATCCTTCCCTTCATTAGTTAGCCACGGATGGTGCTCCTCTCTCTTAAAATCTTTCTTTCTCACTGGAATATATTTTTGTTGAGAGTTATGAAATATCTCGTTAAATGTCCACCACTGCATTGCAACTGTCTTACCCGTTAATTTATGTTTCCAGTCCACTTTAGTCAGTTCTGCTCTTAGCCATTGTAATTGCCTTTGTTTATGATCAGGACACTGTAGTGCCCGATTGAGTTACTATAAACACCCACCTGCACCACCCATATATATATATACATATATATATACATGAATTACCTTAAAGCTACGTTGCTATTTGCTGAACAAACGGCTCCTGTACCTGCATTGCTGGACACAGGTGCTGGAAGTTGTTGCTGTTGAGAAGCTTGCGAGGTCTTCAGTTCTGCATAAGTGATGTCAGCTTCCATTCCGCTGATCCGTGTGCAGTGTCTGTGAAGCTGTGTTGTTCAGGAGCGGTGTAAAAGGGAACAGTGCCATTTGTTGGAGGTGGGGTTAGTGACATCCCAGCCGTGTGAAAAAGCGGGACCTTTAATTAACAGGTGCGAGTTCCTGGATCCACAAGGGCATGTTTCAGCACTCCTTGTGTGCCAGCAAGACCATGAATACTCTGGCTGGCCCCTCAAAGAATCCTACTGCCTCCTCTCAGCCATTCTCAACCTCTCTCTCCACCTGCCGCGATCAGCGACACTTCCCCGCACATCGGCCCCGATTTTATCTCTCTCCCTGCAGCCGATCATGACCAATCCTTTCTAAGCACCACCACCCCACGAGCCCCGATTGCCGACATACCCCATCCCTCTTTGGACTCTCTCTACCCCTGAAGCCTATCTCACCGACTGTATCCACTCCCACCATGTTTTCTCTCGCTGCCCCACCCCGGGCCCGGATCGCTGACCATCCCTCCTCTCGATTTTCAGCGGCCGGGACCTCCTGCCTCTGGCTTTTCGCGCTCGGCAACAGGACAGCTTGTCAATTTGACCGCTAACCAGGCAAGAAATGGGAGACAAAAAGATAATGAAGTCCTTCTGTTAATTTTGGAAAGACCTCCAATTCCCCGGCCTGGCCAGGTTCATTTTTCTGTTTTCATCTCCACCACACCCACCTCTTCCCCGTAATCATCGGGGCCATTGACTTCAATGGACTAGTAATTTCTAAATATTATAATTACACACACACAAACACACACACACAGAGATAAATGCTTAGTAGATAATGCATCTATAAATCTCTCTCTCTGTCTCTATGTGGTAGCAGTAGCTACTGTTTTCTACACTTCATGCATGCACACACATACAGATATCTATTTCTAATTTTACGGGTTATAACTGTATATTACTATATATGCATGACTCTATCTGTCTTTATTAGCGAACCAGTGTCAAATAGAATGACAACATCTGGGTTACTACTTTGGAAAATGCATTTGCAATGGGCATTGAATTCCTGTCTTGACATCAATGGTCACATCCTGCCAATGAATAAAAAATACTTTGTGCTCTAGAATATTATTTTAATTTACCTACCAAATTATTCTTGGGATACTCAAGAAACCTTTAATAATTCTACAAGCCACAACATATTTAACATGTAAATGTTTAATAGCTCTCCGATTCTGAGGGGGCTTCACAAGGTAGATGCTGAGAGGTTGGTTCCCCTGCTTTGAGAGTGTAGGACTAGGGCTCACAGTCTCAGGATAAGGGGACGGACAATTAGGACTCAGATGAGCAGAAATTCTTTCACTTAGAGGGTTGTGAGTCTTTGGAAATATCTACCCCAAAAGGCAGTGGATGCTGAGTCGTTGAGTATATTTCAGGCTGATATAGTTAGATTTTTGGACACTAGGGGTATCAAGGCATATGGAGATCGGGCGGGAAAGTGGAGTTCAGATTGAAGATCAGCCATGATCTTATTGAATGTGGGAGCAGGCTCGAAGGGAGGTGTGGCCCACTCCTGCTCCTAACTCTTTTGTGCTTATGTTCCAACTGATCTTGTCATACTTAGATGATTCATAACTGTGTTTTAAATGAGAATTTATTTAAAGTTGCTCATTCTCCTGAGCTACGCTTTTACCTGAAAGAAATAACATTGCAGCATTCCGTGAAGACACTTGTAGCTTCAGTTCTCTGTTCGCTCTGCTTGGGATATTACATCACGGTATTTTGTCCAACGCTCAAAGCCCCGATTTAAACAAACCCCGTTGGGGTGAATGGGGCTGCTTTGGGTCAGACACCCATTTTACACCACGCCCAGTTTTATTTCCAATTGCTCATAAGGGCGAAATTCGCCTTGGCCGGTAGCACAATATGGGCGGTAGCAAATCGACAACTACACACCCCGATAAAACTTTACATTGACTTCAATGGAATAGAGAATCACGTGGAATTTAATACGGGCTGCCAATTTCCTGCCGCTCTTTTTGCGCTTATGACTCGGGCAATTTCACCCCCAGTGAAGAATAAAATCAGCTCTGGTGTAAAACGGGCTATCAAGAAGATTCCACACTCTTCCAGCCAGGCGATGAGGTTTAAATCCATGATTTTTAAGGTCTCAACACTTAAAAACCTTTCTCCCTGCATTGTGTGTAATTTACCATCTAGGAATTGCATTAGCAAAAAATTCCAGAGAAAAACTAAAGGCATTTTGAACCAGTCTTTCCAATTTAATAATCAGTCTGACTAGTTAATAAAATATATATGATTCGCTGTTGAACTACAATGAAAAACTTAAAGTATTTTCTTTATTCAATATATTCATTTGTATGTAATTAAATCAGACTCAGCAGTTTAACCAATCAGGAAAGAGCAGTAACTGCCTTCTGAAGTATAGAAAAAGCGGTAAACATCCGGGGTATTCCACAGGAAACGTTTCCGTGTGATTTGTGTTAGCAAATATAAAGCAGCCCTGATAGCTGACAGAAACCTTTGCAATAGTTCTTCACCAGTAAATGGTGCGTCTAAATTGTAAACATAGAATCAACAAATATTAAAAGACAGAAGGAAACAATTCTGCCCATCGTGCCTGTGCCCTTTGAAAAAGCTTTCCGATGAAACCCACTCCCCTGTTCTTTCAGCATAGCCCTGTAACTTTCTCCCCTTCAAGTGTTTATCCAGTTCCCTTATGGAAATTACTAATTAATTTGCATTCACGGCCCTTTCAAGCAGCGCATTACCGATCATAAAAAACTCGCTCAGTAATTGTTTTGTATCCTCAGCTTCCCTCTGACTCTTCCCTCAATTATTGTACATTGGTGTCCTCCGGTTACCGGCACTCCTGCCAGTGCAAAGTGTTTCTCATTATTTACTCTATCAAAACACTTCCTGAATTTGAACACATCTCTCAAACCTCCCCTTAACTGTCCCTGCTATAATAGATGAATGCCAATTTCACTCGTCACTCCACGTAACTGGATTCCCTGATCCCTCGTGCTGTTCTAGTGAATCTCCTCTGCAACCTCTGCAAGGCTTTGATATCCTTCCTAAATTACGGTGCCCGGAATTGGACAAAATACTGCAGCTGAGGCCTAACCAATTATTTATAAATACTTGGCATAATTTCCTTGTTGTTTTACTCTATGCCTCTATTTTTCAAGCCAGGGATCGCAGATGACAACTTCTCAACTTGTCCTACCAGCTTCAAAGAATTCACAGATTCCTCTGCTCCTGCATCCCTTTAAAATTGTACCATTTATTACCTATTCTCTCCCCTCATTCTTCTTTGCAAATTCATCTCTTTACGCTTCACTACTTTAAAATATATCTGCCATTTGTGCCCATTTCACCAGTCTGTCTATTTCCTCCTGAAGTCTGAAATCTTCCACGTTATTTATTACTTGGTTGTCTTCCGTGTCATTTGCAAAATTTGAAATTGTATAAACCTAAGTTCAGCTAATAGCTCTCTAAATGTTTTGCTATCCTGCCGGAGACTGTGGATGTCCCCCCAGAGAAGCGTCAGTGTGCAATCTTGTGAAATTTGTGGCCAATTGATGGACACACATCAGGCTGGTACGGTGATGAATTCCTCTCTTTAATGACGGTCCGGATCTGTTGTGACACAATCTTCAATCCCGCACTGGATTCTAAAGTGAAACGGCTCAGTGGAAACACCGGCCTCCACCACTGCCACCTCCCCTCCAGCCCCAAGCACTGATCCAACTGTTAGTCATTCGTCAGTTTCTCCCGAGCTCTGCTGCAACTTGGAAAGTAGGATTGAAAATTGTGGGTTAAACAGAATATAATAACACCAGTATTGCATTTTGTCACCTTGGGAGAAAATTCCTCTGGTCCGTGTGTGTTGGCATCACGATAAAAATAGAGGAAAGATTGCCTTCATTCCCAAATTCGAAAAGAATCTTAACAACCTCTGGAACAATGGGTCATTATTAAGCTATCTGGATCTGAGGATAAAGGTGTCTGTATTTCAAATTACAACTGTGACAATACAGTTACATCTTTATCCTCATCCTGACTAGCCTCCCACGCTGTACCCTCTTGCGGTCATTCAAATCCTTGCTGCCTGTGTCCTAACTCGTGCCAATCTCATTCACCCATCACGCCTGTGCTCGCTGACTTACATTGGCTCCCGGTTCAGCAATGCCTCGAATTTAAAATTCGCGTCAATTTTTTCAAATCCCTTCCTGGCCTCGACCTCAATATCTCTGAAATCTCCTGCAGAACCACAACCCTCCAACAGAACAGCGCTCCTCAAATTTCGGCCTCTTGGGCATCCAAGATTTTAATTGCATAACAATTAGTGACCGTGCCTTTAGCTGACAAGGCCTAAGCTTCTGAATTCCCTCCAAACATCTCCGCCTCTCCATCTCTCTTTCCTCCTTCAAGGCGGTCCTTGAAATCTGCCTCTTGACCAAGCTTTTGATCATCAGCCCCAATATTTCCCTGTGTGGCTCAGTGTCAAATTTTGTTTGATAACACTCCTGTGAAGCGGGTTGGGACATTTCACTATGTTGAAGGCTCTATGTAAATACAATGTTGTTGTTGTTGTTTAGGCATCCCTCTGTATGACTCATTGCATTCAGTTAGACCACTCTCTATCTCCCTCTGTTGGCGTCCCTCTGTATGACTCATTGCATTCAATTAGACCACTCTCTATCTCCCTCTGTTGGCGTCCCTCTGTATGACTCATTGCATTCAGTTAGACCACTCTCTATCTCCCACTGTTGGCGTCCCTCTGTAGTCACTGCACTCTGTTACTTTTCTCCATATCTCCCTCGGTTAGCGTGGGTGTCATTTGAACGCTACGAGCTCAGCAGAAACTTGGCGGGAGGGCAGCTAAAATCGCCCTGGCTCTTAACTGTCTGAAAGCTGCCATAATCGCAACATCATCAATTTTGACCTGATCTGCTGACCAGGCTGCAAGGCCCACGTGTCCGGAACCAGCATTGTCCTTCATTGCATATGCACGTTGTAGCTCGATGACATCATTGAGGTTCAAAAGTAATTTTAGCTCAGGCCTGATGGCGAACCAACCTGGAATTAAAATCGGGGCCACATGTCTCAGTGGGACTCATTGTACTCAATTATATCTCCCTTTCTCCCTCTATTAGTTTCTGTCTGTAAAGCAAGCTCTACTCAGTTATACATCTCGGTATTACCTTCATCTGCTGTCTCTCTCCATCACTCACTGTGCTCAGTTATATCTATCTCAACGTTGCTCTGTTGGTGTCGCTCTGCATCAGTTACTGCATCCATTACACACATTCACAATCGGCAGCATTAATTAACCAGCTCATTGATTAAATATTCTCTGGCAATTTGAAAATGAACCACTTACAGAAGAACAATAACGGGTGTTTAGGACATTCTTACACGGTGTTTGCAGAAAGTAATCTATATTTTATTTGACAGCAAGCTACACATTATGCTTCTTGAATATACAAGCTTCTCAGCTTTAATGTAATGAAACAAAGATTTATTGTCACTCTGCCACTGCTATGTTATTACGACAATACCTCGTAAAACTCTGAAAGAAGTGAGGCTGAGACACTTTTTTGAGCATTGATCATTAAAGCGAAGCCATTATCTAAGGCGTTGTGTAGATTACGGTAAATAAAACATCGTTCCTTAAATCTTTCACAACAACCCCATTTTTAAATAGTAGTTGACCTGCTTTGAGCCAATTGGATTCAATAAGCCCGAAAGTTTATAGTGACTAAAGTAAGCGATCAAAGGGAAAGTTTGGGAATTGTGCAATCATAACATAAAAAGAGAGCGTCTTGGGAATGTGGAGTTTATCAGTCGGTGTCTGCGGGGGAAAGAGACTGACTCAGGAAGTTGCGGCAGGGTTCTCTCCAGTAACATTCCGCTCCCTGATTGACCTGCTGTATATTCATTGCAGTTTCGGGATTAATGCAGAAAAGTACAAAAATCATCAGGTGAGTAGGGCATTTCGCTTTTTTTTATTCTGTTCAATTCACAGTGATGTCCGCAAAACTAATGCTGCAACACAACAGCTGCTGATTTTCGTTCACAAATCCACTTCAAATCCATGGCACAGCAATAGTCCATCCAGCCCCAACTATTGACAGTAGCGCAGTTCTCAAGCAGACATTGGGCAATCTGGTGATTGTAGTTGTCCGGTTGTTTGTCTCTCCAAAATCTGCACAGAACAAACAAATGTCAGTGTAGGTGTGTGCAGGGAAAATCCTTTTAGTTCAATGGAAGTTAATATTGTGTTGTTTCCGATTGGGATAGGGGTGTTCATCATTCCTTAGTTATAGAATTTTATCTCTCCTGAACCCACTCATTCGGAGCTATAGGTGGCTCGGGGGCTGAGGCACTAATAAGCTGCACAGTCACAGAAGGCCCTGATTTTCATTGCTGGCTACTCCGAAGTTAGCTGTTTTAAAAGAGTAGGAAGTAGGCGATGGATTTGCCCTCAGTTATTCCTGAGCACAGTATGGATTCAGACTCTTGACCTAACCCTAACCGCTGTCACGTGAGCACTACTGCAAACCATTGAGGTGAATGTTCTCGGGGTTCTTCTACTGCGCTGCCATAACTTCAGTGGAATTTCGATGGAAACCCCATCAAAGTGAGTAAACGAACGCTCACCAAAGTTATGGCAAGGAATGAAGAGCACGACAGACTAGGAGGACCTTCATCCCCTCGTATCAGTGGACCATATAACAGGGAAGCAGAGGGTACCAAAGATTATTGGGATAAATTGCGTCATTGACGGGAGCAAAAAACGGCTGGTAGCAAATCAGGAGCAGCTCTGAGCAATTACCATATGCCTGGGGGTTCCTGTCGAACTTCTATCAACATTACTGGTGGCTGATGGGCAGAGCCCCAGAGAGAATTACGGGCAAATATGAGCTACCATTTCCTCTTGGTACAGTAGTGTAGGTTTTATTGGGTACAGTATTGTATTATTTATTGAGTACGGTATTGCAGGTGTTATAGGGTACAGTAGCTAACTGGTAATTGGGTGCTCTACATTAAGAGTTATAATGTATAGTATTTTAGATGTTATAGAGTACAGCTGTGTAGGGGTTAGTGAGTCTGGTAATGTAGGCTACGGTATGTTGGCAGTTATAGAGTATGGCAGTGTATGGGTTATTGGGTACAGTAGTGTAGGCGTTATTGGATACAGTAGTGTAGGTGTTATATGGTACAGTAGTGTAGGAGTTATAGGGTATGGTAGTATAGGAGTTATAGGGCACGGTAGTGTAGCAGTATTAGGTAATGTATTGTAATGGTTCTTGGTAAGGAAGTGTAAGGATTACAATGAGCAGTAGTGTAGTGGTTATAGGTACAGTGGTGTAGGGTTTATAGAATAAAATAGCGTAGTGCTTATAGGGTACGTTAGTGTAACTGATATAGCATGGAGAGTTGTAGGGGATATAAAGTACGGCAGTGTAGTGGTTATATGGTAAAGTAGTGTTGGGGTTATAGGGCACCATATTGTCACGGTTATACTGTGCTGTACTTTAGCAGTTTTAGTGAACAGTAGTTTGTAGGGGGTTTCTCTTGCTCGTTCTGGTCTCCTACCAGGCTTCGTGCAATAATTACCCTTGAGTGGTTCGACCCACTCTCCCCTACGGTTTTAGACCTTGGACTTAGGTGCAGGGAACTGTAGTGCAGAGAAAGACTCAATAGACCAGGTTGAATAGCACGAAATGGATGCTTTTATTATTAAACAGTTTGCAGCATTAAGAAATACATGTCATAAGCACAAATTAAAGTAACTACAAGCATGCACATATCTATAAACTTAACTCTATGGAAATGGGGAACACACGGCACATCGAAAAAGGGGAAACACATTACGATTACCCTTACCCCCTCCCCTAGACCTCGACTAAGTTTCGACTTGAGGAACTCGGAATCATGCTCACCACTTTGAGATTCGCAAAAGAGGGGGTTCGCAGCCTTTTGGCACAGCTTTCCGTCGTCACGTGGATTTGGAAACTTCTGGCGCAGCTTGTTTTCCTCTCTCAGGCGATGAGGCAGTGGACACAGCCTCGATGAGCGTTCGTCATGACTGAATCCGTTGAAATAACTGGATGCACATGGGGGAGTCCGAAAGTTTCTGGCCGAATGGTATGTCGAGGCCCTGACTGGCTAGGCCCGGAGTGTCCTTTTATTTCTCGCTCCCGCCTGGTTCGGCGGTTTTCCAGAGGGTGTCTTCTCCTTCGGCCTGGGTCGTCGATGATCTCCCGACAACAGTACCCGGGCCACCCTTGTCGTCTTCCCGTCGTCACCGAGCCTTGCCTGGCTGAACACCGACCATGTCCTGAAAAAGGCCTGGTCAAATTCCGAAGCTGCCGAGGTAGAAGAAGCGAGTTCCCGAAGCGAAGCTTAGAATCGTAGAAGAAGCGAAGCATCCTGATTAAATTCTGAAGCGTTAAACCTTCCGAAGTGAAGCGTAGCGTCCAGTGTGTGTACTTACGAAAATCGCCCTGATGGATGTTTCAAATCCATAGTTATAACCTTTTTGGGACAGTATTATCTCCCGCCAGATCATAGTCATGTCTTTGTAATATTTTTGGCGGGCAGAAATCTCTGCAGGGGCGCTTTGTCTTGTAACGGGAGCCGGTGATAGCTTAACTGGCCTTCCTGGCCAATAATGCCTTTTACTTTGTCACCGTAACTCGGTTCGTATATTGATCGTTCTGGAGATTGCCCTTGATGGCTGTTAAACGGTCTTTCCTTTGTACAGTAAATGGGTTTACGTGTTCATTCAATTGTCCGCCCATTTCTTGATGGGCCCCATCCTGTTACCTGAAACTGTCTTGTACTTAGAATCCAATTAATATGTATGCTCAGTTCCCTGGGTTTCGGTTTCCCGATATTGGCTTTCGCGGGCTTACTGTCCTCAATCCACAAGCCTGTCTGGCTTGCAGTAACAGAAATCAAATGGTCCCAGAAGCTGACCACGAGGTCCGGTGGCCATTTTGTATGCCCCTTTTTGTCAAAGGTTTTTCTGTACAAGCTTTCTCTTGGTCAATAAACTGTCTTATCAACCCTGTTTTGTTGCGTGATTGAATACCTGAAAATTTCGAATCTTACAGTCCCCTCTGTGATACTGATAGCTTGCTTAAAGTATCAATAATCCGTGGTGAGCAAATTTTCGCTGATTCCTCACGTCCAAACATTCCCGGTAATTAACTATCTATGACCCCCCCGACACATGCAGTTCCCATTTTGGGAAAATTACCTTGTGTACAGTTGGACAATCATAGGCAGTATTACCTTATACTATAACACATTCAGTTATTCAGATGTGAAGGGGCCAATGCCCCTTGTACCACCTGCATACACCTTTTATTAATCAAACAAAGCAAAACTTCGCCAACGGCTATAACATTACTGTATTGCACACTTTAATCATGCAGTGGCTGAAATCCAAAAATGAAGGGCCGCTTTAACTTTTAATACTAGCCGCTTATACTGGGGTGTCCTCTTCCCCCACTCGTACATAGCGTTCTCTCCATTCTCCTGTGTTCTCGTGCCTCTGGAGGCGTTTGCCTCTCTTGCAATGCACGAACAATAAAAATATTACAATTAAAACCTGACACACTACTAGGATGTGGGATGCTATTCTAATCCAGGCCGGGATCTCTATATTGGTGAACAGGTTCCACCATGGTGGGGTGACTATGTCCAATATGTCCTTCCCTATCTCTAATGTCTTCTGCTCCAGTGTGTAGAAATGCTTCTGTGAAACTATAACGGCTTTTAAAATCTTGGTGAGGTGTTCGGGGAGAGGGGGAATGACATAACCAAAATGCACGATGAATCGCTGCAAGTCCTTGAAATTTTCTTTTACAGTGAGGTGAATGGTGGAGGGTGCAGGAATGGGGACAATCCGTTGTTGTGCCACTTGAACTTCAGCCCTGGGTTTGAAGCAGAAACTGCTGTCACTGACCGGACACCACTCGTGCTGTCCGTGGCGGTAGTGAGGTGCTGCAGTGGTGACACAGTATGTCCCACCCCCGATATATGCCACCTGCGGGGGCAAATGGTCCTTTGCCATTGCCTCCATGGTGCAATTTACCGGCTTCACGCTAGCGGCTCTGAACCCGCACTGTGGTTTCAAAAAGGCATTCAAATGCTGGGGACACAGGATGATGTGTGCTCCCCGGCTACGACACCCCGAGAGGTCGGTGCCTGTCATCGTATGCTCCCATCTGATGACATAAGGCGGGACCACTGCGTAACGAAATGTGCGCACCCCCCTGAATGACTCCAATGTTCTCCACCCTGTATACTGGGGTGGGCTTTGCTGCGGGACCCAACACCGGCATCCTTATTACTATTCCCATGATAGTGTGGTTTGAGCGTCCGCAGTCCACTGGGACTGGGTATGCCTCTGCAGCTAGTCTGAGCTGGCACGGACTTAATGCATTCTCAAAAGGGTGGAGCGCTTGCAAGTGTTTGTTGCTGATCCAGGACGGGACCAAACCTTCTTTTAAATCCTCCAGATTACTGCGGCCTTCGCCCAGTAACCACGCCCCGTATAGCACACAGGCCTTGTTCTGCACAGCCTGATCGGACGCATTCCGATCCTTCTTAATGAGCGCCTTTACCGTTCTAGCGTGTTTCTCCAGCTCAGCAATTATTTCCTTTAAGTGTAGTGTCATGGCTTGGTCTTCATGTAGCTCAGAACCCACTACCTTATTTTCGTCTGTCAGTATGTTCCTCAACTGTGTTTTTAAACCATTGATCTGTGTCTGCAGCTCCACGTTGTCTAGAGCGTTGACAACAGACGTTCCGGTGTTAAAAGCAGTGAAAATGTCATTTACAGTACCCCTTCTTTGCCTTCCTACCCGATCCAAAACTTCCTGTGGTGTGGTGTATAATTTGGCCTTGTCGATGTCGGCAAAGTCAAACTCGTAAAATTGTCTGAACATTCGGGTTAACAGTACCTGGTACAACTGTTCCGTTTCCCTGGGACACCACTCAGGCAATCGTACCTCAGTGAGGTTTCAAATCACTGAGGCCACCGCATAGTGTACCCCTTGGTACAGCACCTGGCCAGTGGGTACCAATACTAGACCGTTCCCGGGTCCCTTTGTGGTGGTGGGGCACCCTTCCTTCTGGGCCAGCGCTACCAGAATCGTGGGCAGGGGCTTTCGTGGGTGGGTGATGAGTTCAGTGGCGTTTACTGGAATCGGGGAGTATGGGGCTCCACACGCCCGAGTGCTGACATCCCATCTCATCCCCTTTCCATCATCTTGCCACTGCCTCTGGAAAAAGATGGATACGCCCTTGGGGCAAACGCATTTCGAACCCCACATACAGATATATATCCCTTCATCTGGTTCCCACCATTTGTCCCAACACACACGTAATTGTCCGTGAGTCCCCGTAATTGTCCGATGGGTATTGTTACCCAGTCGTTCCCACTCGATAGTAGAGTTCTTCATGTCCTTTCCCAGCTTTCGTAACCACCACCATCTACTCAACGGTACGTTCCCATTACACACCAAACAGATCCTCTTTCCCACAGTAACGCTGACTCTGGGTGCAAGGATCCTCACCCGAGGGCACGATAACAAAGTCTCTTGGTAGGCGAAACCGAAATTGCTGGAGTATTCCGTAGAATTCGTTCCCAGCCAACCTGGCCATCTCCCTTGGTGGAAGTAGGTGGCGGTTTCCTCAACCTCTCGCTTCCCCATCCCATCCATCACGATGGGGGCTGTGTCCCCGGAACATCCAAACACAATGATGTCCTTGGTGCGGCCCCGGTAGGCCAGCCCGCACCCGATCGCCGTGAGCATCACGAGAATCCTCTCCATCGTATCTCGGGTTTCTGTAATCGACAAGATGATGTAGCCAGGCTCCCAACAGGTGCTGGCCTAATTAAACAGACGCGCGGGTCCCTTGACCCCGCTTCCAAACAAAACACACATACTGGGCAGACTTCAAAAACTATCTTTTAAACATCCCATCATCTTAAACTTTACACACCTTAAACTATCATTACAATTACCTAACTTAACTTATCATTACCTAACACCTATGTACAGCGCCACCCTCCTTCGGGCAGCCTACCTAATTCCTGTGAGGGCTGCAGCGTGCCGCTCCCTGTGGCGGGGCTGCACTGACCTTTGGCTTTGATCCCCCACAGCCTGTCGCTGCTGAACGGGAACCGTGCCTTTCTCGGGCTGCTCTGTACCGAGGTTGGGGAAGATAGGGAGAACTTGGCCACTGCTTTCTGGGCTGAGGCGTTCGAGTCGACCTACGAGGGGCTGCCTTGGGCGAGGCTCCCAGGGCTGATGGACCGGGGGTTGGGACCTTCACCATCACAGCCTGTGGTCCTACCACAGCTGCCGGCTCCGGCTCCCTTCCCTCAGGCTCCGCCCCCCCGGGGCCAGGATTTGTGGCATCCGACTCCACCTCACCTGTCCCTACAGGCAGTGAGTCTCCGCCCCCAATCCCTACTCCGCTAAGCTTGAGTCGAGGGCGGGATCTTCGTTCTCTGACTCATCCTCCTCCGTGATCGGGTCAAGGGCGGGGTTGAGCCATTCGGGCTCTTCCTCGTCCGAATTCCAAATCAGAGGGGCGACCTCCCACTCCAATGGGATGACTCCTCCCTTCACACAGGCTACTGTTCCAGCCTGTGTGCTCTGTGACTCTGTCGCAGGCTGAGGATTTTTGTCCTCAGACTTGGCCACTGTTGTTGGCCCTTGTGCACCCGACTTAAACAGTTTGCACCATTTCCCACCAAACCACTTGTTACGACAGGACACCTCCACTGTGCGAGTGGCGTAGGTCGGCGGACTTTGTACTGATTTCGGCTCATTCTCCTGGTCTACGGTTCTCTCGCCAGCGAATAGGGTTAGACGCAAGAATTTTACTTCTCGCCGGCCAACCCGCCCCTTCGTAGGGGTTTCTTGAACCCTCTCCATCTCCTCCATGCTCGCAATCTCTCCCCAGAGACAGTGATTTCTCAGGTCCACGTGGATCCCGTGGGCTACCAAGAAATCAGACCCCAGGACTCCCGCTCCCACCCCCTCTTTCCACCTCAGCAGGATACACTTCCACGTGGTGCGGAGTGGCCCTAAACAAATGGAGAGGGGAAGGGAATGTGCGCCAGCCTGTTCTTCACCCGTGAAGCCCAACAGACGATACGGGACCCCGGTTGACAAAAGTGAGTTGGTGGGGTTATCTGCGTGGACTACGATGCACGATGCTCCCGTATCCAACAGATAAGTTTCCCTCACCTCCTCCACCTCCATCTCTACGAGGGGTCATCTCCATGCATCGTAGCAGAGCGGAAACAGGTAGACAGGCGGCGGCAACTCTAGTCACTTGGGTACAGCGATCGGAGTTTCGGGAGCGACGAGGCCGGTGGCAACCGCTATTTTCCCCTGTGAGGTCATTAGAGACCGCATTGCCACTAAAACCAACTCGATCGTGTCGGGATGGATCGACACATCGGCTCCCCTCTCCTGGATGGGTGCTTGGGCTGGGGCTGGGGAAGTTTTTCCCTTTAAATCCTTCCAGGGATTATACAGTCTCGGCGCCAATGACCCTCCTTTCCACACCCGTAACAACTGCTCTTGGCTTGGGGGGCGCGATTCCCCTCCTGATGCCATTCCATTTTAGCAGGAGCTGCAGGCCTCGCCTCATGCACCTTTCCTTTTGAGGAAGGCACATCCCTACTCTTGTTGTTCCTGTAACTTATCGTGAGCTGATCAAGTACTACCTCCTCCGTGGAGTGGTGGTTAGTGGGGTCAAACCATGCTTTGGCCTGCTCCCTCACCGGCGGCATAGTGGTTAACACTGTTGCCTCACAGCACCAGGGACCCGGGTTCGAATCCAGTCTCAGGCGACTGTCTGTGTGGAGTTTGCACATTCTCCCTGTGTTTGCGTGGGTTTCCTCCGGTTGCTTCGGTTTCCTCCCACAGTCCATAGATGTGCGGGTTAGGTTGATTGGCTATGATAAATTGACCCTTAGTGTTAGGGGGATTAAATACGTGGGGTTACGGGGATAGGGTGGGATATATGTTGGTGTAGGGGTTACGGGGATCGGGTGGGATATGTGTCAGTGCAGGCTCGATGGGCCGAAATGGCCTCTATCTGCACTGTGGGGATTCTGTGATTCTGTGATTCTGAGACACCGGAGCCAATGAGCCCTTTGGTCATCATTTAGCGCATTCCGGTCCGGTCCTCCCGGGCAGCTGCGCCGGTACACTGGCCACAACCTTCCGGCGAAAACCCGTGGGGGTTCCCCCTCTAGCAGTACCGTCCTTTCCAATCGGAGGAACGGAGTTCCGTCACCCTCCCCTATAATCTCCAGGATCTCATCCCGTATTTCCTCGTACGTTTTTCGCCCTCTCTTGCTCTCGTCAGGGAGACACTGGAGGAGCGAGCTGTCCAGGGAGAACAGCAGCATTTTGGACAGTTCGGCCCCATCACAGTCATTAACTGCTGCGGTTTGCTCCACATCCCGAAAATGCACGGAGGGATCTCCTGACTCGGAGAGTTTTGGGATGCTACTGATCATTTCCCTTAGATGTCGTGCGCTATGGGGCATTATGATCTGATTCACAAGGGGTCCGTCCTCGCCATCATTGGCGCCTGGACCGAGCCTCCGGTGTCGCGTGGGACACATCAGTGCCGGTCCCGAGTCTACTACCTGGTGTTGCTCTACCTCAAGAACCTCTGTGTCTGACTTCTCCGTTTCCTCCCCCGCAACCCAAGACTCATTATAGGCGGGAGGTGCTGAGGGCTCGGGGGTTGGTACCCTAACTGCCTCCTGTGGAATTGGTCTTTTTGATTCCTTGGCTAACAGTAACTGGCTTGCTGGCGGGTTTATGAGACACACCAAGCCGGTTGCCTTTGCTAGGGCCACTCTCAGGTCCTCTAGCTCCCTGTGGCAAGCGCTATGATCGGTGTTCTCAGACCTATCCTCCATGGCCATCTTATAAGCTGCCCTGGCCCCCAAGATACTTTCCTCCTGTGCCGCTATCTGCTTAGCTAGGCGGAAACACCTCTCTTTTATTCTACCTTCACTGGCCTTGGCCTCAGAACCTCTCTGGCCACAGGGGATGTACCAGAGGACTGGAGAACAGCTAATGTAGTACCATTATTCAAAAAGGGTAGCAGGGATGAACCAGGGAATTACAGGCCAGTGAGCCTAACATCTGTGGTAGGGAAATTATTGGAAAAAGTTCTGAGGGACAAAATTAGTCTCCACTTGGAGAGGCAAGGATTAATCGGGGATAGTCAGCATGGCTTTGTCAAGGGTAAATCATGTCTGACCAATCTGATTGAATTTTTCGAGGGGGTGACTAGGTGTGTGGATGAGGGAAATGCTGTGGATGTGGTTTACATGGACTTCAGTAAAGCTTTTGACAAGGTCCCGCATAGGAGACTGGTCAAGAAGGTAAGAGCCCATGGGATCCAGGGGGCCTTGGCGCGTTGGATCCTAAACTGGCTGAGTGGCAGGAGGCAGAGGGTGATGGTCGAAGGTTGCTTTTGTGACTGGAAGCCTGTGTCCAGTGGGGTACCTCAGGGATCGGTGCTGAGTCCCTTGCTGTTTGTGATCTACATTAATGATTTGGATGAGAATGTAAAGGGTATGATCAGTAAGTTCGCGGATGACACGGAAATTGGTGGGGTGGTAAATTGCGAGGAGGAAAGCCTCAGGCTACAGCACAATATTAACGGGTTGGTCAGATGGGCGGAAAAGTGGCAAATGGAATTTAACCCGGAAAAGTGCGAGGTGATGCATTTTGGACGGACAAATAAGGCAAGGGAATACACAATGAGTGGTAGGACCCTAGGAAGTACAGAGGGTCAGAGGGACCTTGGTGTACATGTACATAATTCCCTGAAGGCAGCGGAACAGGTAGATAAGGTGGTTAAAAAGGCTTATGGGATACTTGCCTTCATTAGCAGAGGCATAGAATATAAGAGCAGGGAGGTTATGATGGAGCTGTACAAAACGCTGGTGAGGCCACAGCTGGAGTACTGTGTGCAGTTCTGGTCGCCTCACTATAGGAAGGAAGTGATTGCTTTGGAGAGGGTGCAGAGGAGATTCACCAGGATGTTACCTGGGATGGAGCGCCTCAGCTATGAAGAGAGACTGGACAGGCTGGGGTTGTTTTCCTTGGAGCAAAGAAGGCTGAGGGGGGACCTGATTGAGGTGTACAAAATGATGAGGGGCATAGATAGGGTAGATAAAGAGGAACTTTTCCCCTTAGTAGGGGGGTCAATAACAAGGGGGCACAGATTCAGGGTAAGGGGCAGGAGATTTAGGGGGGATTTGAGGAGGAACTTTTTCACCCAGAGGGTGGTTGGAAGCTGGAACTCACTGCCTGAAAGGGTGGTAGAGGCAGGAACCCTCACAACATTCAAGAAGCATTTGGATGAGCACTTGAAATGCCATTGCATACAAGGCTATGGACCAAATGCTGGAAAATGGGATTAGACTGGACAGGGAGGGATGGGCGGCGCAGACACGATGGGCCGAAGGGCCTCTTTCTGTGCTGTAAAACTCTATGACTCTATGACTCTATGACTCAATGACCTGACATTCCAAATACTCTATCCGGGTCTCATGGCGGTGAGTTACGGATTGGCGTTCCTGATTCAGCGCGTTAAGCGATTGAATCAGTTTCTGACATCCCGCAACCTTTTCCTCTACTTCTGTTAGTAGCCCTTTTATCTGGGCTGTCTGTACTACAACGACCTGGTCCAATAGCTGGACTTGCTTCTTGTAGCACATTAGCCAAACCGCCTTTTCTACCGATTTCTTATGCTCTTTACTTTCTGTCCACTTGATGGCTGCGTCTAGCGGGCGCCTATCTGTCAATAGGTCAGATATCCACTGTTTTGTAAGGTTTACCTTCCCAAAAACATAATCCGCTATCCTCTCATCCATCACATTTTGTTTATTCAAACCTTGATCTAACACGCTACATTCCTGCTGCCAAGGTCCTGCCGCGGTCGCCATCTCTGCAGGGGGTTTCTCTTGCTCGTTCTGGTCTCCTACCAGGCTTCGTGCAATAATTACCATATGGTTCTAGACCTTGGACTTAGGTGCAGGGAACTGTAGCGCAGAGAAAGACTCAATAGACCAGGTTGAATAGCACGAAATGGATGCTTTTATTATTAAACAGTTTGCAGCATTAAGAAATACATGTCATAAGCACAAATTAAAGTAACTACAAGCATGCACATATCTATAAACTTAACTCTATGGAAATGGGGAACACACGGCACATCGAAAAATGGGAAACACATTACGATTACCCTTACCCCCTCCCCTAGACCTAGACTAAGTTTTGACTTGAGGAACTCGGAACCATGCTCACCACTTTCAGATTCGCAAAAGAGGGGGTTCGCAGCCTTTTGGCACAGCTTTCCGTCGTCACGTGGATTTGGAAACTTCTGGCGCAGCTTGTTTTTCTCTCTCAGGCGATGAGGCAGTGGACACAGCCTCGATGAGCGCTCATCATGACTGAATCCATTGAAATAACTGGATGTACATGGGGGAGTCCGAAGGTTTCTGGCCGAATGGTATGTCGAGGCCCTGACTGGCTAGGCCGGGAGTGTCCTTTTATTTCTCGCTCCCGCCTGGCTCGGTGGTTTTCCAGAGGGTGTCTTCTCCTTTGGCCTGGGTCATCGATGATCTCCCGACAACAGTACCCGGGCCACCCTCGTCATCTTCCCATCGTCACCGAGCCTTGCCTGGCTGAACACCGACCATGTCCTGAAAACGTCCTGGTCGAATTCCGAAGCTGCCGAGGTAGAAGAAGCGAGTTCCCAAAGCGAAGCGTAGAATCGTAGAAGAAGCGAAGCGTCCTGATGAAATTCTGAAGCGTTAAACCTTCCGAAGTGAAGCGTAGCGTCCAGTGTGTGTACTTATGAAAATCGCCCTGATGGACTTTTCAAATCCATAGTTATACCCTTTTTGGGACAGTCTTATCTCCCGCCAGATCATAGTCCTGTCTTTGTAATATTTTTGGCGGGCAGAAATCTCTGCAGGGGCGCTTTGTCTTGTAACGGGAGCCGGTGATAGCTTAACTGGCCTTCCTGGCCGATAATGTCTTTTACTTTGTCACCGTAACTCGGTTCGCATATTGATCAGTCTGGAGATTGCCCTTGATGGCTGTTAAACGGTCTTTCCTTTGTACAGTAAATGGGTTTAAGTGTTCATTCAATTGTCCGCCCATTTCTTGATGGGCCCCATCCTGTTACCTGAAACGGTCTTGTACTTAGAATCCAATTAATATGTATGCTCAGTTCCGTGAGTTTCGGCTTCCCGATACTGGCTTTCGCGGGCTTACTGTCCTCAATCCACAAGCCTGTCTGGCTTGCAGTAACAGAAATCAAATGGTCCCAGAAACTGATCACGCGGTCCGGTGGCCATTTTGTATGCCCCTTTTTGTCAAAGGTTTTTCTGTACAAGCTTTCTCTTGGTCAATAAACTGTTTTGTTGCGTGATTGAATACCTGAAAATTTCGAATCTTACAAGTTCAGGGGTTAATGAGTACCGTAATCTAGCGGTTATAAGGTACAATGATGTAGCAGTTATAGGGTATCCTAGTGTGACGATTATTGGATACACTAATGTCCAGGTGATAGGTTGCAGCCCTGTTGGATTTATACGGTATGATAGTATACGACTTATTTGGTACGTTAGTGTATGCATTATAAGGTAAAGAAGTGCCCAAATTATAGGTTATGGTAGTGTATGGGATATTGGAAACTGCACTATTGGATTTATAGGTTACGTCAGTGTATGGGGTATATGGTGCGTTAGTGTCAGTGTTAAAGGGTACGGTATTGTATGGGTTTTATGTTATGTCAGTTTAGCTGTTAAAGGGTGTGGTAGTGTTGGGGTTAAAATTTACGGTAGTTTAGGAGGTGGATGATACGATAGTGTACAGGTTATAGGATAGGGTGGTTTAGGTGTTTTAGGGTAAGTTAATTTGAGAGCTATGTGACTGGATTATTAATCCAAAGGCATAGATCGTTAGTCCAGAGAATGTGATTTCAGATTCCACCATGACAGTTTCAGAATTTGAAATCTGTGAAAAATATATGCTAGTCAAAGGCCGTTATTAAAAAAAGTGAGCAAAAAGCTGTTGGATTGTGGTAACAAGCCAACAGGTTCACTGATGTCCTTTACGGAAGGAAACACGCTGCCCTTACCCTGTCTGGTGTATATCTGACTCCAGTCCTAGAATGTCCTGGTTGGCTCTTAAATGTCCGTTAAATTGGCCTAGCAAGCTACTGAGATGTATCAAACTGCTACAATTACAAAAAAGAATGCTCTCCACCATCTCAGGGTACCTGGCATGAGGCAATATATACCCACATCCAGAGATAAAATCATTTATTTTTAGATATCCGTTTAGGCTTTCTAACTGCAGTTGCTAATTCAGTATGGAACTATACGCAGTGCTGTCCATTTCCATTATTCCAGCCCGATGGAAAACTGGCGCTCGCAGATCGGCCACTGCCTTACATTCCATCCGATATTGGTTAACATTGAATTCCGTGGAAATGAAAAGCGTACAGATTGTAAAACCACCGGCGATCCGCGGCGCCCATTATATCCCGGCGGTAAACGTGAATAATCACCCTAGAAAGCATTTTAAGCCCACACCCTCATCACAGAGGGTAATTGTAATGGTTTGGCAAAGGCAACAGGAAAGGAAAATTGGGCGAGAAGTAGAACGCGTGACCGATCTGTTACCGCCCATTTTATGCTTTCGAAATGAGTTAAAATTAGCTCCATAGTGTTTCTTGTAGAGTCAGACTGTGCAGACTAACGCCATTTTATTCCGGGAATCTGATCTGAGCCGAGGTCACTGCATCACCCAGATTCCTTGGAATATTGTTCTGAGTCCCCTCCATTCACTCACACCTCTCGGTACTCACTTAGGTTCAGAGAGCTGGCCTGTACCATCCACCCATTGCCAGGTGCCTTCGTTTCCCTCGTCCGTCATCCCAATCCAGTGTTGATCATATCCGCCCTTAACAAAATCCTTCATGGATGTAAATATTACACAGTTTATAAGATTATTATTGTTACTAGTAATAATTTTTTTTTAAACTGTGTGCAGGGCCGACGCTGTCTCTGTAGCACTGTTCATTGTTTATAAACAGTAAGGAAGGAGACAAGGCACCATAATACGCAGTGAGGTTTAAATAATGTTTTAAAGTATGTTGAGGTTTAGGAGGAAGATAAAGAAAGAAAAACGAAAGAAACAAACACAGATATAAAGAAAGAAACAACAAATGAAAGGAACAAAGGCTTTGCATTTTAAAGCGCATTTCACGACCTCAGGACGTCCCAAAGTGCTTCACAGCCAATGAATAACTTTAATAACTGATGTAATGAGCGGAATCGGAGCAGCCAGTTTGAGCACAGCAGGATATCATAGTCAGAAAGTTCGGTCCTTCAAGCCTGCTCTGCCATTTAATAAGATTATGGCTGTTCTTCTACTTAAACTACACCTTCCCGCCCATATCAATTGACTCTCTGAGTATCAGAAAAATATCGAACTCTGCCTCCAATATATTCAACGATTAAGCATCCATAGCTCTCTGAGGTAGAGAATTTTAAAGATTCACAATCTTTTGATTGAAAAAATTCTCCTCATCTCAGTCCTAAATGGCCTTCCACTTATTCTGAGACAGTGTCCAGTAGTTCTAGACTAGCAGCCGGGGGAAACAACTTTGCAAGCTCTACGCCTTCAAGCCACTTAAGTATTTTATATGTTTGAATGAGCTCTCCTCTCATTCTTCTAAACTCAAGGGAATATAGACCAATTATACCCAATCTCTCCTCATAGGACAATTCCCCCCATTGCAGGAATTAATGCAATGAACCTTCGTTGCACTTTTCCTAAGGCAAGTATATCCTTCCTTAGGTTAAGAGACCAAAACATTGTCAGCTGTGGATCAGTTGGTAGCAAACTTACCTCTGAGTCAGAAGGTTGTGGGTTCATCCTACCCACTCGAGACGTGAGCACGAAATCTGGGCTGACATTCCTGTGCAGTACTGAGGGAGTGCTGAACTGTCGGAGGTGCTGTCTTTCAGATGAGACTTTAAACCGAGGCCTTGTCTGTTCTCTCAGGTGGACATAAGAGATCATATGACAAGATTTTGAGTTAGATCACCAGAGTTACCCTCGGTGCCCTAGCCAATATTTATCCACCCATTAACATATAAAACGTATATCTGGGCATTATCACATTGCTGTTTCTGGGAGCTTGCGCCCAAATTTGCTGCCGCATTTCATACATTACAACAGTGACTACATTTCAAAAAGTACTTCATTGGCTGTAAAGCACTCTGGGACGTCCGCAGGTCGTCAATGGGGCTTTTTAAATCTTTGTGTATTTTTCTTTCAAAACTGCACAAAGTAATCTAGGTATGGTCTCAACAAGGCCCTATATAATTGCAGTAAGATTTCTTTACTCTGATGCTCCAATCCTTTCTAATAAAGGCGAACATACCATTTGATTTCCCAATTGCTTGCTGTAGCTGTATGTTAACTATCTGTGATTAATGCACATGGTCACACAGGTTCCTCTGAATAGCAACATTTCCCAATCTCCCATCATTTATAAAAAACCTGATTTTCTATCTTCCTACCAAAGCTGATAACTTCACATTTCTCCACCTTATATTCCATCTGACATGTTCTTGCCCAATTAGTTAACCTGTTTGTATTCCTTTGCAGCCTCTTGGCGTCCTCCTCACCAGTTACGCACCGACCTAACTTTGCATCTTAAGCAAATTTGGATACATTACATACAAAAGCAAAATACTGCGGATGCTGGAAATCTGAAATAATAACAGAAAATGCTGGAAATTCACAGCAGATCAGGCATCTGCAGAGAGAGAAACAGAGTTAACGTTACAGGTCGATGATGCTTCGTCAGAACTGGCAGAGGGTCACTGACCATAAACTTGCTGCCTGACCTGCTGAGTATTTTCAACATTTTCAGTTTTTATTTTGGATACATTACACTCGTTCCCCTCTTCGAAGTCATTGATACAGATTGTTAATAGCTGAGGCCCAAAAACTGATCCTTGTGGTATCCAACTAGTTACAGCCTGCCAACCACAAATTGACGCATTTATTCCTACTCCCTGTTTTCTGTCCGTTAACCAATCCTTAACCAATGCTAGTATATTTCCCCAATCCCTTGAGCCCTCATTTTGTGTAATAACCACTTGCGTGGCACCTTATCGAAAAGCTTTGAAAATCCAAATACACAACATCCCGTTTCCCCCTTATCCAGCTTGCTAGTTACAAACTCCAAAACATCTAACAGAATTGACAAACATGATAGCCCTTTCCGTGTTGACTCTGCCAAATCATATTATGATTTTCTAGGTGCCATGTTCCAACGTCCCCAATAATAAATTCTAACATTTCCCCCACTACTGTTGTAATTCTGTATTCTCTCTCCCTCCTTTCTTGAATAGCACAGTTACATTTGCTACCTTCCAACCCGTCGGGACTATTGTAGAATTTAAAGAATTTTGAAAGATAAAAACCAATGCCTCTACTATGTCTGTAGCCTCCACTTTTAAAAGCCACCGATGTAGTTCCAGGGAATTTGTGGGATTTAGTCCCATTAATTTCTCCAGTTCTATTTCTTTACTGATGCTAATTTCTTTAAGTTCTTCATTCTCACTGGACACATGTTTCCCCATTATTTCCGGAATGCTTTCTGTTTCCTGTTTCATGATAACAAATACAAAGTGTCTGCTTAATGACACTGGCATTTCCTTATTTCCCATTATAATTTCTACTGTCTCTGCCTGTAAGGGCCCCAGATTTGCTTTCACAAATCCCTTCCTTCTTACATACATATAGAAGCTTATAAAATCTGTTATTACGTCTCATTCTGTTTTCTCTCAATAAATGTCTTGGCCATCCTTTGATGAATTCCAAAATCATCCTAATCCTAGGACTTACTATTCGTATTGATAACATTATAAACATCTTCCTTTAATCGAATACTATCTTTTACATCTCTACTTAGCTATGATTGGACCACTTTTCCCATGGGGTTTTTATTCCTGAAGGGAATGTATAATCGTAATTAGATAGTGACCAGACAATCTGGCTAAGTGATGTTGGTTGAAGGACAAATATTAGCCAGGACACCGGTGAAACATTCCTTATTAGGAATTAGAATCTTCTTCAAAATAGACCACCTGAGAGGGAAGACGGGCCTCAGTTTAACATTTTATCCGAAATTCGTAACCCCTCTGACAGTGCAGCACTGCCTCAGTAGGGTCCCGAATTGCCAGCCTGGATTATGTGCTCAAGTCACTGGAGTGGGATTTGAACCCACGAGAGTGTTGAAACTAAACAAAGGATGGCAACTAAATGACGGGGAGAGCTGAGGGATAGACGGTTTCAGATCTTGCGGCCAATGAGCATAGCTTGAATGTGTTGGTGGCCCCGGACATAAATACAACGCGGTTTCATGGAATGGATGGAGAATAATGTACAGCGCAGTCAGGTAATAGAAAGAAGAGGCGAATGGGCCGATGCTGAACCATCAAAAAAAGTTTACTATAGTAGAAGACAAGAGAAAGGCTGCAATGCAGAGATAGATACAGATAGTGAAGGTAGAAAAGGAGTCAATGGCAGATAGACTGCACATCAGAATGGCCTTCTCTTTAGCAGATAATAGCCTTTGGCTAGCACACTCATTTGTTAGAAAAGCTGTATGAGTGTGTGTGTGTTTGTCTTTGCTCATTCACAGAATCACAGAAACCCCACAGTGCAGATAGAGGCCATTTACAGCCCATCGAGCCTGCACCGACACATATCCCACCCGATCCCCATAACCCCAACACATATCCCACCCTATCCCTGTAACCCCACGTATTTAATCCCCCTAACACTAAGGGTCAATTTATCATAGCCAATCAACCTAACCCGCACATCTTTGGACTGTGGGAGGAAACCGGAGCACCCGGAGAAAACCCACGCAAACACGGGGAGAATATGCAAACTCCACACAGACAGTCACCCGAGGCCGGATTCAAACCCGGGTCTCTGGCGCTGTGAGGCAACAGTGCTAACCACAATGCCACCGTGCTGCAGATGAGGGCTTCACTGCAATGACCGAAATTGATTGCCCAATGCTAGATTCCTTGAGAATGTTATGTTTAGCTAAAATTCTGAACTGCTGCGGTTCTTGCAGTGAAGATGCTCCTACAATTGTTAGATAGGAAGTTCCAGGATTTTGTCCCAGAGACAATGAAGGGTTAGCTATATATGCCCAATTAAGCATGGCATGTAACTTAAAGGTTGAGTTGGAGGTGATGGTGTTCCGATGCGCCTTCTGCTCTGCTCCTTCTAGGTGGTAGAGAATGCAGAATCAGGAGGTGCTTCTGAAAATACATTGGCGACCTGCTGCATTGCTTCCTGTAGGTAGTACACACTGCAGGCATGGTGCGCTGCTGGTGGAGGGGGTTGATGTATAAACCAGTGGATGAGGTGCTGGTCAAGTGGAAAACTTTGACATGGATAGTTTCTAGCATAATGATCGCTGTTGGAGCTACACCCATCCCGGACAGTGGAGAGAATTCCAACACACTCCTGATTTGTTCCTTGTAGGTTGTATGCAGGCTTGGGGAGTAAGAAGGTGAGACACTTACCGCAAAATACAAAGTTAATGTCCTGCTCCAGTAGACAGGGCATTAATATGGCTTGATCAGTAGAATTTCTGGTCAATGGTGACACCAATATTTTGAAGGTGGAGCTTTAGGCAAAGGCTATGCCATTGAATGTCAAGTGAAGGTGGTTAGACTCTGTTGTTGAAGATGAACATTGCCGTAGGCTTGTGTGACATGAATTTACTTGCCGCCTTTCAGTCCAGGCTTAATACTTGCACTGGTGCCTGTGAATGTATCTGTTTGTGTGTGTGTGTTTGTGTGTCTGTGTCGGTATGTGTCACTATAACGTGGTTATTAACTGGGGTGGGTTACGTATCGCATTGCAGGTGGAGCAGGGGTGGCAGAGACACTGGAAATCCAGAAGTATGGATTTTCACCACAAGCTGAGGAGTTTCAAATACACAACGTGTGTCTTTTGTATTTGACATTTTCCCCACCAGGAAGTCAGCCTGATTGAACTAATTGTCTTGCAGTTGGTTGGGGAGGACTCCATCGCAGCCCGCAGGAGCAGCTTGGTCCTGGGTGGGGGGAGGGTTTGATTCCTGAGGGTGTTAGATCTCTTGGCTCTTTGTATGGTGGGTCTGTTGGTGATGCAGCATGGGCTCTGGGGAAGCACTCTTGGCCCACAAGCAGTGCAGTAAAAGCACTAAATTGTACAAAACATTTCTCACCAGCTTCGGCTGCCGGATTCACCGAGACCTGGCAAATCCGGCCAGCCGCCAATACAGCAGGTTAAATCAGAAGCTGCCAGCCTCATTGAAACATTTCAATTGGCAACCCTTCTCCTGGGAGCGGGCTGGCTCGATGCCCCTTCTCCCATCTCCTTTCAACATAGAAGTGGGTCGATTGGAGATGGGCTGTGGTGTGGTTTCGGATTTTTGATATTTCAACTTCTGAGAAGACTCCAACCCATGGTGGATGTTTATATTCAGCCACGTGTGTCTTGCTCTCTGTGCCTGTGACTCTATGTGTGTGTCAGTGAGTGTGCGTGTGTCTGTACATGTGTAAATGCGTGGTATTATCTGTGACTTTGTTTCTAACCTTGTGCATGTGTGTGTGTCTCTGTGAGTGTGTCTGCATATCTATGTCTGTGTGTGTCTGTGTGAGTGACTGTGAGGATGTGAGTGTCTGAGAGTTCCTGTGTGTGTCTGTACCATTAGTATCACTGGAAGTCTTTTTAAAGTGTATATATCTGAATTGGGCGATAGTACAAAACGAGTGATGGTGAATGGGCCACGCATTTTACACTCCGCCAATGAAGTCACTAGAATGGACAACCTGATGGAGTGCAAAACTTGCGGCCGATTTTCTAACGCCCGTTTTGAGGGTTCGCCCAAAACCAATTGATACTCCACCATGCCGAGAAATTCTACAGGTTATATCTGCAACTTGCCCCCGATTGCAGAGCGACCGCCCGTGACAGACACCGCCCGATAACTGCCCAGCGGATGAAGACACAATTTTACCCAGGGGCAGGGAGAGGAAATTCCACTTCTTTGCCCCTCTGCACAAAGTTATTCATCCATTTATTTAATGTGAGCAAAAACCACAGACGGCCGAGTGCAGGTTGGGAAATTCCACTCCATAATCATTGCTCTTATAAAATTGATAGAGTTTATATTGTGACGCTGCTATGAAATCTCACCTGTTCCTGTTGACTAGTAATTACAACAAGATGGGATTCATGCCCAATGCAATAGTTCACACTTGAAGTCCAATTCCGTTTATCAGTTGAAAAGAAGTAACAACTTCCATTAAAATACTTCCATTCGTTTGGACACATTATGCCATCGCACTCTGTAATAAAAGAGGGTTTGTTTCCTCATTTCAATAGAAATACATACATAAACTGATTATATAAAGTGATGGAAGGATAGATAAATCTATGGACAGATAGAAAGATAATAGAGAAAATAATTATTAGCTGGATGTATAGATGGAGAGACAAATGGGAATCTAGATAGATAACATGATAATTAGGGAGATAGAATATAGATACATAAGGTTAAAAGTCAGTTTGGCGCGTCTGCAAAACTGGCAGCAGTGAATCGGTGGCCAGTTATAAACACACACCCGATTGTCTTTCAATGGACTTCAATATGGGGTGGGCAGCCATTCCATGACTGCGGGTTTATCTGTACACATCGAAGTTGCATTGCACCTCCAGAGCCAGATAGCAAGATAGTCAAACAGATAGGCAGAGAGACAGACAGACAGATAGAAGGATGGATGGATGGATGGATAGATGTGTAAGGATGCATCATCGGATTAATCGGTGGGGACATGGATGAATGGATGGCTTTGTTAACAGTTAGATGGATGGATATATTCCTGAAATATGGATGTTTATTATACATACCTTCTCCAGAGTGCCATATATTTTTCCTGGAGGTGTGTAATGTTGCTGTTCAGGGTCGTAAATTTCTCATCAATTTCCAGGCGAACAAAATATCCTCAAAATAAGTGAAACTTTTACAACTTCAAAACAATAACACAATATTTATATGATATAAGTAAGTAACCTTGGTTAAACAGCACAAGATATATTGCTTCACTGCTTCTGAAATCGTTTAAAAGGAATATAAAATCACAAATATTGACAGGCGTTTCAGAATGTCAAAAATATGGCAGCAATAGAGTTTAAAAAATTAAGGGGGAAAAGGATATCTCGAGACTTTACATTGCATCCAAACTGCTTTTTGGTATATGGTAATGTACAGTTACTTCATATAACCTGTTCTCTACATAATTGGGAACGATTGTTGTGGAAATTTATTCCATATTAAACCTGAAGTGTATCAATCCGGAACGCGCTTCACGGGGAAATGTCTGCATCGCATGTGTGCTGTTGCTGAGGTAGCGGTATTTGATGGGACAGTGTAGGGGGAGCATTACTCTGTATCTGACCCGTGCTATATTGGCCCTGTGGGTATTTGATGGAACAGTGTAGGTGGAGCGTTACTCTGTATCTGACCCATGCTATACTGGCCCTGTGGGTGTTTGATCGGACAGTGTAGGGGGAGCATTACTCTGTATCTGACCCATGCTATACTAGCCGTGTGGGTGTTGGATGGGACGATGTAGAGGAAGGTTACTCTGTATCTGGCCCTGTGAGTGTTTGATGGGACAGTATAACATAAGAGCATAAGAAATAGTAGCCGGAATAGGCCACTTGGTCCCTCGAGCCTGCTCCGCCATTCAATAAGATCATGGCTGATCTTGGGCTCAAAGCCGATTCCCTGTTCGCTCCCAATAACCCCTCACTCCCTTATCCTGCAAAAATCTGTCCACCTCCACCTTAAATGTATTTAATGACCCAGCCTCCACGGCTCTCTGGGGCAGAGAATTCCACAGATTTACGACCCTCTGAGAGAAGAAATTCCTCCTCATCTCAGTTCTAAAGGGTCGACCCTTTATTCTGAAACTATGCCCCCGAGTTCTAGATTTCCCCACGAGGGGAAACATCCTCTCTGAATCTACCTTGTTGAGTCCTCTCAGTATCTTATAAGTTTCAATATGATCACCTCTGATTCTTCTAAATTCCAATGAGTATGGGCCCAACCGGCTCAACCTTTCTTCATAAGTCAACCCACTCATCTCAGGAATCACCCGAGTGAATCGTCTCCAAACATCCTCCAATGCAAGTATATCCTTTCTTAAATAAGGAGACCAAAATTGTACGCAGTACTCAAGGTGTGGTCTCAGCAACACCCTGTACAGTTATAGCAGGGCTTCCCTGCATTTATATTCCAACCCCCTTGCAATAAATGCCAACATCCCATTTGCCTTTTTTATTGCTTGCTGTACCTGCATAATCATTTTTGTGTTTCATGTACAAGGACCCCAGGTCCCTCTGAACAGTAGCATTTTGTAATCTCTCTCCATTTAAATAATAATTAGCTCATTTATTTGTCGTGCCAAAGTGGATAACCTCACACTCATGTAGATGGAGCTTTACTCTCTATCTAACATTTGTTGTACCTGCCGTCGAAGTGTTTAATGGGACTGGTCAATGGAAGATTTACTCGGTACATAGTACATGTTGTACCTGTCCTGAGAATGGATGATGTGTCAGTGTGTGCAGCATTACTGTGTATCTACCCTGTGCTGAGCATTTCCTAGGATTATTTTGATGGGACAATGATATTGGATATCCTGGAAAGATATATGTTGGATTTCGTGGTGAGTTAACGGTTATCAGTGGAACTTCTTTGTGTCTTGAATCATCAGGTTTTCTAATATAATCAGGATGACTTTGAGCTTTGGTGAGGAGAAAGCGTGGCGTGCCTTTTGATATGTAAAGTGCTTGTGTCAGGAAATAATTGGCAGTAATAAAATGTAACTTTAGTTTTAGGGTAGTAAAACAGGGGTTGCAGATCCGTTTCAGGAAGTCTTGTAGAGGAGAACTATTCAGAAGTAAATAACTGCCAACTGTTTACATGAATATTCTGTTTTTAAAGGGTTTGGGAATAAATGTGTCATACAGTCTTATCTCGTACATTTTCCATTGATCTAGTCAAAACATGAAGTTTTAAAGGAGCATGGATTTCAACAGATTTTCAGAGTGCTCGAAGGATACAGAAATAAGAAAAAGACACTCTCTATATATAATTGGGGCCAATCACTTTTATGGTGTTTCAATAAATGCTATTCTGAATACTCGACTACGAAGTCTCGTGCTCAGTCGAAATGTGCTGTTTTGAACCAAAGGAGAAAAAGGAGTTTGACTGCTAACAAAGGACAACTCTATTAATTCCTCATACTCGTTTTGTCTCCAATGTAAACCAGGACGAATTAGAAAGAAATGATTAAGGGGAAAATAATCAAATTAATTTTACTGACCTGTTATTATTTGCGAAACAAGTGCTGCAATTAGAACACAACAGGTGAGCAGGAGGAGTTATGTCAGCAATTTCCAGGTGGCAGCTTTATCCGAATCTAAAATGAGAAATTATTTAGCGAATTAAAGAAAATGAAACAAAAGGAGTGGAATGTAAATGGATCTGGGCTGATCATTGAAATCATAGGATTTTGGGACACATTCAAGAGTAACTGAACTAATTTGCTTCATTTTTAATTTGTTGCTGATGTGCATCACAAAACATCTGTATAAGGAAAGAAAAGAACACTGAATTTATAATTTTAAGGACATGGATTTACTAATCAGGATAATTTTGTCACCATTTTGAAAATAGGAATTTCATGATAAACAGTTTAAGGGAGTGTCGGCGATACTGGGCTTGCTCTTTTTGGAAAGATAAACTCAGGAGGGTAATTTTTACTTTTATTTGGTGTAAGAAATGGTGATAACGAATACGCCACCCATTATACACCCGCCCATTTTATATCTTTGTTGTAATTAAAAATTACCCCCAGATATAGGGAACATTTTCAACGCACCATTCGGGCATAAATGTGATTTGAATGGAAATGAAAATTGGGCGGATTCTATAATTGGCAGATGCAGGTGATCTTGTAATTGGTAATAAAGAAATGGCAGTCTTACTAAATAGCTAATGTGTATCGGTCTTCACAGTACAGGATAATGATAAAATACCAGGGATACATGAAAAAACAAATATTGATCAAAAGTTTAGAATCATCTGGATTCATTATAAATTTAAAAATGTTGATCGAGATTAAGGAAACACAGATTTTGAGGACCAGATGGTTTCCAACCCAATGTATTATAAGAAGCAGTTTGAAAATTGTTGGAACATTCGTCAGACGTACCAAAAAAAATCTCTCGATTCAGGACGTATCACCCTGGTTTGGAAAATTGCCAATGTTACTCCAATATGTAAGAAGGGTAAGAGAGATATTCTCGGAATATATAGGCCCGTTACTCTATAATGAGTTGTGGGGAAGTTATTAGAATCTGTTATTCTGGACAGAGTGACTGGGCATTTGACTTTGTCTAATGAACATAGTTGGTTTTATTGATGCGGTAACTAATGTGGTAGATAAGGGACTGTCTATGGATGTTATGTATATGGACTTCCAGAAGGCATTCAACAAGCTTCCACTTGATATATTGGTAAGAAAAAATAGAGCGTATGGAATTGGAGGCAACCTACTGGCTTGAATAATTCAGGTGTTTGGATATAGAGAGTAGGTTAATGGTTATTTAATTAAATTGGCAGGATGAGACTAGCGGTGTCCTCAGGGACTTCTATTGGGATGCAGGTTTTCACTATATCTATAAATGAGTGAAGGAATAGAGAGCAGTATAGCTATGCTTGCTGATGATGCTAAGTACGATTTGGACAGGTTGGTTGATTGGGCAGAAACATGGCAAATGCACTATAATGTGGATAAATGTGAGGTTATCCACTTTGGTGGTAAAAACAGGAAGGCAGATTATTATTTGAATGGCAATAGATTGGGAGAAGGGGAAGTGCAAAGAGACCTGGGTGTTCTTGTGCACCAGTCGCTGAAGGTAAGCATGCAGGTGCAGCAGGCGGTTAAGAAGGCAAATGGTATGTTGGCATTCGTAGCAAGTGGGTTCGAGTACAAGACCAAGGATGTCTTGCTGCAGTTGTACAGGGCCTTGGTGAGACCGCACCTTGAGTATTGTGTGCAGTTTTGGTCACCTTACCTGAGGAAGGACGTTCTTGCCATGGAGGGAGTGCAGCGAAGATTCACCAGGCTGATACCTGGGATGGCAGGAATGATGTCCGAGGAGAAATTGTGTCGATTGGGCTTATACTCTCTGGAGTTTAGAAGATTGAGAGGGGATCTCATCGTAACCTATAAAATTATGTCAGGTCTGGACAGACTAGATGCAGAAAGGATGTTTCTGATGGCCGTGGAGCCCGGAACCAGGGGTCATAGTCTAAGGATAAGGGGTAAGCCATTTAGGACTGAAATGAGGAGGAATTTCTTCACCCAGAGAGTGGTGAACCTGTGGAATTCTCTGCCACAGAGGGCGGTGGTGGCCAGTTCATTAAATATATTCAAGAAAGATTTGGATATATTTCTTGAGGCTAAAGGGATCAAGGGTTATGGGGAGTAGGCAGGGACAGGGTACTGAATTTGGATGATCAGCCATGATCTCATTGAATGGCGGAGCTGGCTCGAGGGCCGAATGGCCTACTCCTGCTCCTATCTTCTATGTTTCTATGTTAGGTGGTGCTGGAAATAGTGTAGATGGGAGCAGAAGGTTGCAAAGGGACATTGTTAGATTAAGTGAATGGGGAAAGCTGTGGCAGGTGTACTTTAAGGTGAGAAAATGTGAGGTCATCCACATTGGGCCAAAGAAAGATAGATCAGAGTATTTATGAAATGGCGAGAAGCTAAGAACAGTGGAGATTAAGGGGTTCAAGTTCAGAAATCACTAAAATATACTAACGGGTAACAACAATAATTTGAAAGATTAATGGAATATTGGCCTTTATCCGAAGAACTTTAGAATGATCAAATTTTGTGGCACAAAAGGAGGTCATTCGGCCCATCATCCCTGTACCGGCCGAAAAAAAGCTATCCAGCCTAATCCCACTTTCCAGCTGTTGGTCCGTAGCCTTGTAAGTTGCAGCGCTCCAAGTGTGATAATGTTTTCTGCATCTGCCACCCTTCCGGGCAGTGAGATTCAGAACCCAAACACCCTCTCGGTGAAAAGGGTCTCCTCAAACCCCATCTAATCATTATACCAATTACTTTAAATATATGCACACAGGTTAGTGAATTTTCTGCGAAGAGAAATACGTCCTTACTATTCACTCTATCCAGAACCCTCATAATTATATACACCTCAATTGAGTTTCCTCTGTTCCAAGTAAAACAACCCCAGCCTATGCAAAGAAGGCTGGAATGCAAAGGGATGGAAGTTATGCTATAGGTGTGCAGAGCTCTGGTGAGATCCCATCTGGAGTATTGTATTCAGATCTGTTCACAACTCCTCAAGAAGGGGTAAAGTGCAGATTCATTAGAATTATACCGGGGTTAAAGGGGTTAAATTATGAGGACAGGTTGGACAGACGCGGCTTGCATCATTTGATTATAGAAAATGAGCGGGTGAACTAATTGCGATGTTTACGAAGAGTAAAGTACGTGATAGGTTAAATAGAGAGAAAGGATTTCCTCTGATGGGAGAGGCCACAACAAGGGGGGAAAATGTTACAATTGGAGCTCGGCCTTTCAGGGGTGATATCCGGAAGGACTTCTTTGCACAAAGCGCAGTGCCAATCTGGAATTCCTCCCCCAAAATCTGTTGAGGCTGGGTCAGTTGAAAATTTCAAAATAGGGATTAATGGATTATTGTTAGGTAAGCGTATTAGGTGTTACGGATTCAATGTGGTAGGTGGATTTAAGATGCAGATCAGACATGATCTAATTGAATTGCGGAACAGGTTTGAGCGGCTGGATGCCCTACCATTGACCTATGTTCCTTCCTATGTAACTGGCCTCAAAATGACAGTTTCACAGTCGAAAAGCAAGTTAAAAGGGGATGGTTCTAACGTACCTTGCACGGTGTAGTTCATGTTCTGCCCTTTCGGCTTAACATCATTATCTGCCTTGGTCACATTCTCCCCTTCCTTTTTCACCACCTTACCTTTCTACTTCAATTTCGCAAATACCAATTTCACGCTCTCTCTTGTCTGGTTCACCTTCCCCGCTGTGCTTTTCTTCACATCTGTCTACTTCACCACGCCATTCGCCTATTTCAGTTTCTCATCTGCCAAAGGGCATCGTTACTTGACCAGTTCATCTCTGTCTAGGTTAGCTTTTTTCTGGTATGAGTTGACCTTCAGGGATGCCTGGTACACCCTCGAATCAGTTCAGCGTACCTTCTTCATTTTCCATTTCATCTTCTCCCCATTCCATTTCACTTTCTCATCTGTGGAGTTGTAATGTTTGGCTCTGCAGTTCACTTTCTGTCCTGGCCAGTTCACTTTCTCAGCTCTCTACTTCATGTTCTCACTCATCTACTTCACCTTCTGAACATGTATGACTCACGTTATCAGCTTAGCAGTTCATCATCTCACTTAACTACGTAACTTTTCCCTTGTATACTCCAATCCGCTCATCTGTGTATCTCACATTATCACTTGTCTACGGAGATCGCCTCCTCACTTGTCTAGTTCTACGGCCCATCAATGTAATTCACTTTCTCACCTATTCTGTTCTGGATCCTGCTGTAGTGTCCGTGTGTTGATAAAGACACTGGTTCATAGGTATTTACTAAGCAAAGTCTGGGGGGGGGGGTTCTAACGGATATACACAATACACAGGCTTATATAGCCCGAGTGTCAATCACCGGCACCACAGCACACCTGGGGCTCTTAAAGGCACATACACTACAATTCCTCCCCTTTTAGCTAACCAGTACATCATATTTTAAGTAATTATTAATTACATATTATAAGCAAAATAATATACATTGCTGTAGTTAATTAATTATAAGTCAGTCTCTCAGGAGGCTTCCTGACTCGGTCTGGATAACGTAGTGGTTTCTGGTGGTGTAGTAGGTTCTTCTGGCAAGGCTGATTCGGCTTGAATGCCAGTGTCGTGTTCATCGGGTTCCAGTATCACCGGATTGGAGGTAGATATGGGTATCTCTACTTCATCGTTAGATGTATAGAGTGGTGGTGTAGGTTGTCCCTTTTCGGATGACTTTATGAGTTGGTCAGCATGGTGCCTTATTATGCTTTCTCCGATGTCCACGGTATACATCAGTGGTCCTAGTCGTGTGCAGATTGTTCCAGGCTGCCATTTCTCGGTACGGTAGTTCCGGGCCAAAACTTGTTGACCTATCTGGAAGATTCTAGTTTGCCTTTCATTCATGCCTTGAAACTGCCGGTTCTCCACGTCCCTTCTGATGTTGGGCTTGACCAAATCCAGCCGGCATCTTAGGTTTCTATTGAAGAACATCATGGTCGGAGTTTGGTTGGTAACCATATGTGTTGCATTCCTGTATGCGAATAAGAAGTAATCCACCTTGTGCTGAAGTTTTGTGTCTTCATTACCCATGGCCTTTATGGCCTTCTTGAAGGTCTGGACAAACCTTTCAGCCAATCCATTGGTGGCGGGATGGTATGGGGTGGACGTGTAGTGCTTAACCCCATTGTTTTTTAAGAACTTTCTGAATTCTTCGGGCACAAATTGCGGTCCATTATCAGAACAGATCTGTTCTGGCAGCCCATTCCTGGCAAATGTGGTCCTTAATACTGTGATGGTTTTTTCCGTGGTGGTGGAGGACATCTTTATTACCTCCGGCCACTTGGAGTGTGCATCAATCGCGATTAAGAACATTGAGTCCATAAATGGACCAGCAAAGTCGATGTGTACCCTTTGCCAGGAAGATGAGGGCCACTCCCATGGATGTAGAGGGGCTTGTGGTGGAGCGTTTTGGACCTTCTGGCATCCCAGGCAGCTCTTGGTCATTTCTTCGATGTCTCCAGCGATACCTGGCCACTCTACAAACGCCCTGGCTAGGTTCTTCATTTTCACTCCACCCAGATGCCCCTCGTGAAGCTCCTTTAGCACTTTATCCTGGAGTTTGGGTGGAATCACCACTCTGGATCCACACATCAAGGTTCCTCGGCACACTGACAGCTGTTCTCTTCTTTGCGAGCATGCTGGCAACAGTGGTTCGCCATTTGCTGGCCATCCCTTCACTGTTACATCGTAGACCCGTGAAAGAGTCGGGTCATTTCTCATTTCCCTTTCAATGGCAGAATTTGTTACTGGTAGACATTCCACTATGGTACAGTGGAACAGCTCCATTGGGTCTACTGTAGGTGCCTCTTCTACCATTGGCAACGGTAGGCGCGATAAACCATCAGCATTCCCATGATGTTTTGACCCTTTGTATTCTATGTTGTATTGGTGTGCCCCTAGAAAAAGGGACCACCTCTGTAGCCTTTGCGCTGTCTCAATGGGAACACCCTTTTTAGGGTTGAATATGGAGATGAGGGGTTGATGGTCAGTCAACAAGGTAAATTTTTGTCCGTGTAGGTAATGGTTGAATTTCTTTACTCCCCATACCAGGCTGCGTGCTTCCCTGTCGATTTGGGCATAGTTACGCTCAGCTGAGTTCAATGAGCGTGACGCAAATGCTATCAGCCGTTCCGAGCCATCAGGGAATTTATGCCATAATACTGCTCCTATGCCGTAAGGGGATGCATCGCACACGAGTCTGATTGGCAGTGCTGGGTTGTAATGAGCCAAAACTTCTTTGGACTTGATTAAGTCTTTGCATTTATGGAAGGCACGTTTACAGTCTTCGTTCCATTTCCAAATTACTCCTGTTTGTAGCAATTCATTAAGAGGGTGTAGAAGAGTTGATAAGTTCGGTAAAAATTTATGATAGTAATTTATTAATCTCAGGAACGACCTTAATTGTGAAACATTTTCAGGTGCTGGGGCCTTTATGACCGCCTCAATTTTTTCAGGTGACTTATTCAACCCTTCATTATTTATTATGTGGCCACAATATGATATTTGATTTCGGAAAAATTCGCACTTGGGGCGATTTGCTCGTAGGCCCCGTTCTCTCAGCCTAGTGAGCACCTGCTCTAAGTTGGTAAGGTGCTCGTTGTCGTTTTCTTCTGTTACAAGGATGTCGTCTAGGTAGCATTGAGTCCCCGGAATCCCTTGGAGGACTTGCTCCATAGCTCTTTGCCAGATAGCTGGAGTGGATGCTACTCTGAAAACCAGTCGATTGTACTGGTACAGACCTTTGTGTGTATTTATCGTGAGATATTTTTAGAGGCCTCTTCAACCTCCATCTGTAGATATGCCTGTGCCAAGTCAATTTTGGTGAAACGTTTCCCTCCGGATAGTGAGGCGAAAATATCTTCTATCCTCGGAAGAGGATACTGTACCGTGTGAAGGACCGGGTTTACAGTCACCTTGAAGTCTCCACAGATGCGAATTATTCTCTGTTCTTCAGATTTATCATTCTTCAATGCTTTCTTCATGACTGGGATGATGGGTGTTGCCCACTCGCTCCAATCTATTTTAGATAATACGCCTGCCTTTTCCAAATTCTCCAGCTCTGCCTCGACTGCTGGACGAATTGCGTATGGCGTATGCCTTAAAAAACTTGGGAATTGCTGCATCTTCCACTTTTATTGAGGCGGTGATGCCTTTCAAGGTTTCTAGTTTCTCTTGAAACACTTCCTTGGCGTTGGCCAAGATGTCTTTTAATCGTTCAGGTATGACGTCATCATCATTCCTTTCCTTACTGGTCACCGTCAGTGCCTGAATGGAGTGCCAGTCTAAACGTAATTTTTCTGATCCATTCACGTCCCAACAGCGGTGGACCACCATCTTGTAGAACGTATAAATACAACTTCTGTATTTCCTTGCCGTTGTATACAACAGGCACCCTTATTTTTCCTTTGGGGTATGCTTTCTGCCCCGTATATGTTTTCAAGATAATGGATGTGTCTTTTAAAGGTATATGCAGAAATAGCCGCTCGTAATCCCGTCGATTTATGATGGTCAGAGCTGATCCTGTATCCAGCTCCATTTTAACTGGGGACCCTGCTATTGCGAGGGTAACCCAAATGGTCTGGTAATCTTCTTTGGCAATCACATTATATAATTTGAGAGAGCTTAGTCTCTGGTTCCCGGAGTCGTTATCGCTCTTCTGGTCTTCGGAGCTACTGTCCGTCATCATTTGTACCTTTCTGTGCTTTTCCTTATTGATTCTTTTCCTGTTAGTGGATTTTTTTGTTTCCAGATCGGCACACACGTGGAATGTGTCCCATCTTTCCGCATCGCCTGCATGCTTTTTCCTTGAACCAGCAGTCCCTCTGGTCATGGGTGGATCTGCCGCAGTGATAGCATCTCTCGAAACCCTGTGTCATTTCATGGGTGCCGAAGTCCTGTGGCCTTTGCTGTATCTCTGCAGCTCCTATTGCACTGAAAGCCTTGTCCAGTGTTAAATTTTTCTCAGAAGATAGCTTTTTTTGTGTTTCTACACTTAGGGAATCGCAGATGAATTTGTCTCGCAGAGAATCTGCCAGCCCTGCCTCGAATTGGCAGTGTAGGGTATCAACAATCTCCTCAAAATTCTTGTCCATCAGTTCGGCTGGAGTGATTAAGTTTCGTTACAGCTTGTATGTCTTTGCACCCATTAGATCCAGAAGCACTGAAGCTTTTTTATCATCTTCTATTCCATTTGCGGTGCAATATACCTCCACTCTTTCCACATATGTGGTCCCATCCTCTATCTCGTTATCAAAAACATCAATATTGCCAGAATTAGGCATCTTAGAAAAGATATGGCGCTTCCCGCGCTTTTCTTTCTTTTCTGTAGAAAAGATATGGTGCTTCCCGCGCTTTCCCGCCGCTGCTGCCGATGACAACGCTGCTTACTGCGGTTTCCGTTTGTTTTTTTTAATTTACTGTTGGAGACTCGCTCCCGCCGGAGTTTTTGTCCAGGTCTGAACGCTGACCTGCTTGCCGCGCCGGCCATCTCCCGAGTGCTCCCTCCCAGTCCGTTATTGCTTGCCTCCAATTTCGCTGCCTGTCTCAGCTGTAGAGCCAGCCGCTGGAGCCCCAGCCTGACGCCCAGGAAGGATTTAGCGCAGTACCTGCCACCAGCTTGGCCAGCTGGTGAAACCACAGCTTCTCTCACTTCCTTGAGTCTTCAGGACGCCCAAGGAATCGATGTCCTTGAGGTGCTGCCGAATTGCAGGTAAGTCCGTTTCCACTTCATCGCCAATATAGTATCCGTGTGTTGATAAAGACACTGAAGACAGGAGTTGGTTCATAGGTATTTACTAAGCAAAGTCTGGGGGGGGTTCTAACGGATATACACAATACACAGGCTTATATAGCCCGAGTGGCAATCACCGGCACCACAGCACACCTGGGGCTCTTAAAGGCACATACACTACACCTGCCACTCAAATTATCTTCTCAGTTTCATAGTTCAATATCTCACATATATAGGCCTCCTTCTCCCTCGTAAAGCAATTTTTTGTTATGGCAGCCTGGAAGCTACCACGGCTACTTGCTCCTGAACTAGTGCATGAATTAGCAGCTTTATTGAATTGAGTTCAAACAGATTATAATGGTGCTATTTCAATTCTTGGTCTCTGGGCTGCTAGCTCAGTGCTATAACCACAACGCTACCTTCCCAACTGCCCTGCTCACTATTGCTCTTGGCTCCTTTACTTTCTCAACTGGTATTTCACCTATTACCCGTTCAGTTTGTCCTCTTACCTCAACACTTCACAAACTCAACTATCAGTTCACCACCTAACCTGCTTAGTTTAGCTTTTAACTTGTCTCTTATACGTTTCTCTTATTTTGTTCATCTTTTTCATCTGCTATTCATCCTTATCACGTGTGTCGTTCAGGTTCTTACCAGACAAGATCACGTTCTCAGTTGCCTAGTTCAACTTTTCCCTCATGCAGTTCACTTTATAATTGGCGCTTTAGGCATAGCAGTAAACAAAAAGAAGACAATGATCCATTCACTCTTCGCTTTTATCCCGCATCCGTGTTATCTAGAGATTTCAGGTACAACTGTGGAATGGTTGAAGGGGTTTATATATCTAGCATTACTGAACCATGTGTTATGTACAAGCATCCCAGAAGTACGATACCAAAGTACCCTGAGGTGCCAGGTAATGATGCCCATGGACAAGAGGATATGGTCATCGCATTGTTTGCTTCCAACAAAGCTGCGCCTTTAAAAGACTTGCATCACTCCATTTCTCCTGGATACATTAGAGACATGAACTGCCTCGCAATCACACCAGGCCAAAAATGATCCAGTGTTTCAGGAGCGTCACTGCTGCATCCACCATTTTCGGTCACAAATGTTCAGGTCAAAATGATGACCTGACAGCCTTTAAGGGCACGTGACCAGGCTTATCGGCACAGCATCTCCAAGATACTGGTAACTGGTAACCCGTGGTTTGATGGCCTGGAAATGATAACTATAAGAAGCAGAAGAACCTGGCTCTCTCACCGTTATAGTTGGCCTCAGGCCCCAGAATAATCTGACCTTCTCCACCACGATGAAAGCCAAGGATCATGAGACTTGGAAACTTATGATAACCAAACAAATCTCTGAATGTATATGCTAGAAACATTATGCAGTTCACCTGCTGTATTGTCTCAGCTGTGTAGTTCACCTACTCACCAGTCAAAGTTCACTCTTAGTTAATCTAGTTCACCATCAATTCTGTCTTGTTCACTTTTGCACTTGTTTAATCCACCTTCACACATTTCAATCTCATGTTAGCACCCACCAAGTTCATCTTGACACATGTATGAATCACCTTCTCATCTGTGTACATCCCACAATCAAATGTTATTTCATCATCGCACCTGCCTAGGTCACTGTGGCACCTGCCTAGGACATTGCACCCAGATCTAGAGTACTAGGTCAGCTGCCTAGGTAACTGTGTCACCTGCTTAGGGCACTATGCACAGGTCTAGATCACTATATCTCCTGCCTAGGTAACTGTGTCAACTACCTAGGGCATGATGAACAGGTCTAGATCACTATATCACCTGCCTAGGTAACTGTGTCACCTGCCTAGGGCACTATGCACAGGTCTAGATCACAATGTCACATGCCTAGGTCACTGTTTCACCTGCCTAGGTCACTGTGCACAAATTTAGATCACTGTAGCACCTGCCTAGTTCACTGTGCACAGGTCTAGGTCACTGTTTCATCTGCCTAGGTCATGGTTTCATAAGCCTAGGTCAATGTGCTCAGGTCTAGGTCACTATGTCACCTGCCTAGATCACTGTATCATCTGCCTAGGTCACTGTGCCCATGTCTATTTCACTGTGTCACCTGCCTATATCACTGTTTTACCTCCCTAGGTCACTGTGCACAGGTCTAGCACACTATGTCACCTGCCTAGTTCAGTTTCACCTGAAGAGGTCACTGTGCAAAAGTCTAGGTCACTGTGACAGCTGCCTAGGTCACGGTTTCTCCTGCCTTGGTAACTGTGCACAGGTCTAGGTCACAATGTCACCTGCCTAGGTCACTGTTTCAGCTGCCTAGGAGACTCTGCCGAGGACATTGTATCACCTACCTAAGTCACTGTGTCATCTGCCTAGGTCACTTTGCACAGGTCTAGTTCACTATGTCCCTTGCCTAGGTCCCAGTTTCAACTGTCTAGGTCACTGTGCACAGGTCAATGTCACTATGTCCCCTGCCTAGGTCACTGTTTCACATGCCTTAGTAACAGTACACAGCTCTAGGTCACTATATCACCTGCCTAGGTGACTGTTTCACCTGCCTAGGTCACTGTATACAGGTCTAGCTCACTATGTAACCTGCCTATGTCACTGTTTCACCTGACGAGGTCACTGTGCCATAATCTAGGTCACTGTGACACTTACCTAGGTCACTGTTTCATCTGCCTAGGTCACTGTTTCATAAGCCTAGGTCACTGTGCTCAGGTCTAGGTCACTAGGTCACCTGCCTAGCTCACTGTTTCATCTGCCTAGATCACTGTGCACAGGTCAATGTCACTATATCACCTGCCTAGATCACTGTTTCACCTGCCTACGTCACTGTGCACAGGTCTAGATCATTATGTCACCTGCCTAGGTCACAGTTTCTCCTCCCTAGGTCACTGTGCACAAGCCTAGCTCACTGGGTCACCTGCCTAGGTCACTATTTCATCTGCCTAGATTACTGTGCACAGGTCTAGCTCATTATGTAACCTGCCTAGGTCACAGTTTCTTCTCCCTATGTCACTGTGCACAAGCCTAGCTCACTGGGTCACCTGCCTAGGTCACTATTTCATCTGCTTGCTTACTGTGCACAGGTCTAGCTCACTATGTAACCTGCCTATGTCACTGTTTCTTCTGCCTAGTTCACTGTGCACAAGCCTAGGTCACTGTTTCATCTGCCTAGGTTATTTTGCACAATTTTAGGTCACTATGTCACCTGCCTAGTCCATTATTTCTTCTGCCAAGATCTCTGTGCACAGGTCTAGTTCACTGCGTCACCAGCCTAGGTCACAGTTTCAGCTGCCAAGGTCACTGTGCACGAAGCTAGGTCACTTTTTCACCTGCCTAGCTCGCGTTTTCCTCTGCCTAGGTCATTCTGCACAAATCTACGTCACCTGCCTAGGTCACTGTTTCATCTGCCTAGGTCACTGGGCACAAATCTAGGTCACGGTGCACAATTCTAGGTCACTGTGTCATCTGCCAAGGTCATTGTTTCACCTGCCTACGACACTGTGCGCAAGTTTAGGTCACCGTCTCACCTGCTTAGGTCACTGTTTCACCTTCCTAGGTCACTGTGTCATCTGCCTAGATCACAGTTTCACCTTCCTAGGTCACTATGTCACCTGCCTAGATCACTGTGCACTGGTCTAGATCACTATGTCACCTACCTAGGTCACTGTTTCACCTGCCTAGATCAAGTTGCACAGGTCTAGGTCTCTGTGTCACCTGCCTAGGTCACAGTTTCTCCTGACAAGTTCATTATGTCACCTGTCCAGGTGACTGTGCACAATTCCACGTCACTGTGTCACCTGTGTAGGTCATTGTTTCACCTGTGTTCGTCACTGTGCACAAGTCTAAGTCACCATGGCATCTGCCTAGGTCACTGGTTCACCTTCCTAGGTCACTGTGTCACCTGCCTAGTTCACCGTGCACAGGTCTCGATCACTATGTCACCTTCCTAGGTCACTGTGTCACCTGCCTATGTCACCGTGCACAGGTCTCGATCACTATGTCACCTGCCTAGGTCACTGTGTCACCTGCCTAGATCACTGTTTCACCTACCTAGGGCACTCTTTCACCTACCTAGCTCACTGTTTCACCTTCCTAGGTCACTGTGTCACCTGCCTAGTTCACCGTGCACTGGCCTCGATCACTATGTCACCTGCCTAGGTCATTGTGTCATCTGCCTAGTCACGGTTTCACCTACCTAGGTCATTATTTCACCTGCCTAGTTCACTGTGCACAGGCCTAGTTCAATGTGTCACCTGCACAGGTCACTGATTCACCTGCCTAGATCACACTGTCACCTGCCTAGATCACTGTGCACAGGTATTGTTCATTATGTCAACTGCCTAAGTCACAGTTTTACCTGTCTAGTTCAATGTGCACAGGTCTAGATCACTTTCTCATCTACCTAGGTCACAGTTTCACCTGCCTAGATCACTGTGTACAGGTCTAGGTCGCTGTGTCACATGCCTGGGTCACGGTTTTGCCTGCCTAGGCCACTATGTCACCTGCCTAGGTCACTGTGCACAATTTTGGATCACTGTGTCACCTGCCTAGCTCACTGTTTCACCTGCCTGGATCAATATGTCACCTGCCTAAGTCACATTGCACAATTCTAGGTCACTCTGTCACCTGCCTAGGTCATTGCTTCACCTGCCTAGTTCACTGTTTCACCTTCCTAGGTCACTGTGTCACCTTCCTATGTCACTGTGCACATGTCTAGGTCACTGTTTTTCCTGCCTAGGTCACTGTGCATAATTCTAGGTCAATATTTCACCTGCCTAGGCCACTGTGTCATAGCTCTAGAGACATAGAAGAGAGGAGCAGGAGTAGTTTTATTACTGGTCTTGGTGACTGCAGCGCCTGTCTAGGTAACTGTGTTACATGACTGGTTCACAATGTCACTGGTCCATCAAATCTCGTCATCTGTTTGTGTCACCATGTCAGCTGTCTATGTCACTGTGTCTCCTGTCTAGATGACGGTTCCTGTCCAGTTTGCCTTCTGATCGGTTTAATTCTCTATACACTTTTCTTCCTTACCTTATCATTTCAGCTTCTCTCTTGGCTAGTGCACTTTCTCACCTGTGTTGTACATCTTTCCATCTGCCTGTGGCACCTACTTATTTGCCTAGTTCCATTTCTTTCTTGTGTGGTTCAACTTGTAACCTGTATTTTTCAGTATTATTTCAGACAATGCATTTACTGGATAATAAAGGGGCTTAAATGCTTTTAATTTTAATTGGAAAAATATGTTTGTTAATGAACCAATTGTGAATTAAGTAGTTGGTGGAGAAAAATAAAACATGCACAGTAAAAATGTTGCGACATCCGAATGTTCCCCAGATCAACAGGAAATATCTGCTCTAAACGATGAACATGTAATCAAGATCAGGAACTTACTGTAGATCATAACGGTTAATGGACACAGCAGTGGCACAATAGCTAGGGTCCATGCATAAATAACGTTCAAAAACAAGATGTTCAACAAGATGAGATTTACTTCAATCACCAAAGGCTCCTGCTGCTGTTTCGGGCAGTGCAGAAATGAACAACTGCCGTGGTAGACTGTCGGGGGACAGCAGTGTACTTTGGCTCACTGAGAAATTACACTGCTTGCGATGTAGTGCCAGACTGAGTTACAATACACATAAAAACGTTTGCATATAGAAAATTCCATTATGTGTTATTAATACTGCACCACCCCCTCTTTCAAAATAAACCTAGTTCTGCTCAGATCAATAACATTGCTTACTGATATCGGTCACATTTCTGGTCGCTGGCCCGAGCTCTCATTCTTCGTGTAGGAGCCGGTCAGTTCACAGGATATTTAAGCACGGGGTGATCCCTTCCAATGCAACTCCCACTAGAACCTCTCGCGCAGTGATTCCGGCCAGAGTAACTGGGTGACAATCTGCAGATCCAATTCTCGCTGACATTCCTCCTTAAAAAGAGAACTCACGGATCCTTAAGTGGCTGCTGTCAGGACCATGTTCCGGATCAGCAAACGCTGAGTGAATCAGGCTTCCTAGCTGGAACCCCTGTGGGCTGTATGGCTTCAGTGCCACTCCGAAACTTCCAAGTATCTACGAGTTAAACTGACACAAATTTCAAAGGTGATAATTATAATGGGTCGTACCTGTTGGCACACCATCACAGAGCGACTACAATAACTGCCTGGTTACCTTAAATCTACGTTGTTATATACTGAACAAACGGCTCCTGTACCTGCATTGCTGGGCGGAGGTGCTGGAAGTTGTTGCTGTCAAGAAGTTTGTGAGAACTTCAGTTCTGCACAAGTGATATCATCTTCCATTCCGCCGATCAGTGTGCAGCGCCTGTGAAGCTGTGCTGTTCAGGGGTGGTGTAAAAGGGAACTGTGTCATTTGTCAGAGGCGGGGTTCGCTACGTCTCCTTTTCTCCCTTATGCTGAGGATGTGCTGCGGGTGTTGGAGCTTCTGCAAGCGCCTCTCACGTCCGTTACAACAGATATCTGCTTTTTAAATTGAATTATAACGGAACATGGTACAGATATTCGATTTTACTTCAGTATATGCATTGTGGGGTTAGTCATTCCCTCGGGCGGTAGTTCAAAATGGTCAGCCTCCTTTCTTTGGCTCGTCCTGCGCACTGCCCGTTATTCAGTTCCATTGGCCTCGATGTTAACACCCCCATGACGGGCGGAGAGCGTCTAGGAATGGGCGTGGTCATGGGGGGTGGGAGGGGGAGGGAGAGTGCCACAGAAAAAAAGGTGGCAAAATTCTGTTTTCACGTGGCGGGTTTTGTGACATCCCAGCCGTGTGGAGAGTCGGGTACTTAATTACTAGTGGGCTGGAAATTGCGGTCGGAGGTTTCCCGCGTGTGTATCCTCCGGACCCAAGAAGAGTATGCAACTACCTGGTGCCTCATTAGCTGGCATCTGTTTCAGTCCTGGGCTGGCAGGCGTATGTATCCCAGGGGTGCATTGCAGCTGGCAAGCATCTCATGGATCTCGTGGGCCAGCCCAACCAATGAGAAAGGGGGATTCTGATTATCTACAGAATCCCCACAAGAAGAATAGGAATCCCCTGAAAATAAAATTACACAACACTGAAACACAAATAAATAATCCCATGGTCAAAATTAATTAAAATGTCATTTAATTAAACATTTAAAATAGTAATATGTTTAGAAAAATAAATTAATTTTCTTTTAAACGGGACAGAAATAATCTAAACTAATTTTAAATGTAAGGGAATGTTTAAATGATTCGGTTTTAATATTTATTTAAACCCTTACACTGATAAAAAAGGAGTTATGTTATGTCTGCTCTTACCAGGCATAAGTGTTTCACGTGCAGTCGCTTAGGCAGTAGTTGGGCAAACAGCGCAACTCTGCACCAGGGAATGTCCATTTCAAACAAATGTGAATGATCCGTCAAGCAGAAACTTGACAGATCACAAGTTCTGGGTTTTAGCGCATGTGCATCACCACCCCGCTGCCATTCACGACCTCTCTCTCCACCTGCCGAGATTGTCATCCCTTCCATCCACTCCCACCCCGATGGCATCTCTCTCGCTGCAGCCAATTGTGACCCAACCCATCCAAGCATCAACATCCCACGATGTTCTCTCTCTCCTCCCACTCCAAGCACCACTCGCTGACCTTCCCCCCTCCCGATTGCCAGGGGCCGACTGCAACGGTCCATGGCTGTGACCTCCGGTCACTGGTTTTTCACGCCCGGCAGCCGGCCAGGATGTCAATTTGACCGATTGCCAGATGTGAAACGGCAGAAAAATAGATAATGAGGTCCCGCTGTTAAGTTCGTAAGGACCAACAATTACCCGGCCTAGCTGAGTTCTATGCTCTCTTTTCATCTCCACCCGCCCCCCCCCCCGCTTCCCTGTAAGTATCGGGGCCATTGACTTCAATGACCGAGCAATTTCTAAATATTATAATTACAAACACACACATGCATATACATATATATATATTGAAACATAGAAGATAGGAGCAGTAGTAGGCCATTCGGCCCCTCGAGCCTGCTCTGCCATTCAATGCGATCATGGCTGATCATCCAAGTTCGGTACCCGGTCCCTGCTTTCTCCTCATACCCCTTGATCCATTTAGCCTGAAGAAATATATCCAACTCCTTCTTGAATATATTTAATGTATTGGCCTCTACTGCCTCCTGTGGTAGAGAAGTCCACAGGTTCACCACGCTCTGGGTGAATAAATTCCTCCTCATTTCTGTCCTAAAAGGCCGACCCCTAATCCTTAGATTGTGACCCCTGGTTCTGGATTCCCCAACCATCGGGAACATCCTCCCTGCATCTAGTCTGTCCAGCCCTGCCAGAATTTTATAAGTTTCAATGAGATCCCCTCTCATTCTTCTAAACTCCAGCGAGTACAAGCCCAATCGTCCCAATATCTCCTCATACATCAATCCTCAAGATGTGGTCTCACCAAGGCCCTATACAACTGCAGCAAGACATCCTTGTTCCTGAACTCAAACCCTCTCGCTACGAAGGCCAACGTGCCATTTGCCTTCTTAACCGCCTGTTGCACCTGCATGCTTAACTTCAGCGATAGGTGCACAAAGACCCCCATGTCTCGTTGCACTTCCGCTTCTTCCAATCTATTGCCATTCAGATAATAATCTGCCTTCCTGTTTTAGCCACCAAAGTAGATAACCTCACATTTATCCACGTTATATTGCATCTGCTTTTCTTCTGCCCAATCACCCAACCGGTCCAAATCATCCTGTAGTTTCTCGGCATCCTCCTCACAGCACACATGCCCACCCAGCTTTGTGTCTTCTGCATAGTTGGAGTTATTGCATCTAGTTCCCTTGTCTAGATCATTAATATATATTGTGAATAGCTGGGCTCCAAGGCCCGATCCCTGCGGTACCCCACTAGTCCCTGCCTGCCACTTGGAAAAAGACACATTTATTCCAACTCTTTGCTTTCTATCTGCCAACCAGCTCTCTATCCAAGTCAATACATTGCCCCCAATCCCATGTGCCTTAACTTTACACGCTAATCTCTTATGTGGGACCTTATCGAAAGACTTCTGAAAGTCCAAATGCACCACAACCACTGGTTTTCCCTTATTTATTTTACTGGTTACATCCTCAAAAAATTCCAGTAGATTAGTCAAGCACGATTTACCTTTTGTAAATCCATTTTAACTTTGTCAGATCCTGTCACTGTTTTCCAAGTGCTCTGCTATTACATATTTTACAATGGACTCTAGCATTTTCCCCACTACCGATGTCAGGCTTAAAGGTCTGTAATTCCCCGTTTTCTCTCTACCACCTTTTTTGAATAGTTGGGTAACATTAGCTACCTTCCAATCCATGGGTACTGTTCCAGATTCTATCGAATGTTGGAAGATGTTTAGCAATGCATCTAATATTTCTAGGGCCACTTCCTTAAGTACCCTAAGATATATATTAGCAGGCCCTGAGGATTTATCGGCCTTCAATCCCGTCAATTTCCCTAACACCATTTCCCTACAAATACTGATTTCTTTCAGTTCCTCCCTTTCATCAGACCCTATGTTCCCGACGTCTCTGGGAGGTTATCTGTGTCCTCCTTTGTGAAGACAGAACCAAAATATGTATTTAATTGGACTGCCACTTCTTTGTTCCACATTATAAATACCCCTGATTCTGTCTGCAAGGGACCTCTGCTTGACTTCACCAATCTTTTTCTCTTCACATATCTATAAAAGCTTTTACATCAGTTTTTATGTTCACTGAAAGCTTACTCTCATATTCTATTTTTCCTTTCTTAATTAATCCATTGTCCTCCTTTGTTGAATCCTAAACTGCTCCCAATCCTCAGGTTTACTGCATTTTCTGGCCAATTTATATGTCCTCTCCTTGAATCTTATGCTATCCCTAATTTCTCTTGTTAGCCACGGTTGAGTCACCATTTTTGTTTTATTTTTATGCCAAACAGTGATGAACAAATTCTGTAGTTCGTCCATGTGGTCTTTGAATGTTTGCCATTGCCTATCCACTGGCAAACCTTTGAGTGACATTCCCTAATCCATCCTACCCAACTCGTGCCTCAGTCAATTGTAGTTCCCTTTAATTAAATTCAGGATGCTATACGCTGAGCCAACTGCTTCATTTTCCATCTTAATGAAGAATTCGATCATATCCAAGGAGAGGACATATAAATTGGCCAGAAAAAGCAGTAAATCTGAGGATTGGGAGCAGTTTAGGATTCAACCAAAAGAGGACAAAGGGATTAATTAAGAGCGGGGAAATAGGGTATGAGAGTATGGATGCACGGGACATAAAAACTGACTGTAAAAGTTTGCACATTCTCCCCGTATTTGCGTGGGTTTTCTCCGGGTGCTCCGGTTTCCTCCCACAGTCCAAAGATGTGCGGGTTAGGTTGATTGGCTATGATAAATTGACCCTTAGTGTTAGGGGGATTAAATACGTGGGGTTACAGGGATAGGGTGGGATATGTGTTTGTGTAGGGGTTACGGGGTTCGGGTGGGATATGTGTCAGAGCAGGCTCGATGGGCCGAAATGGCCTCTATCTGCACTGTGGGGTTTCTAAAAAATAAATAAAAAAAATAAATAAATAAAAAAAGCTTTTATGACTATGTGAAGAGATTAAGATTGGTGAAGTCAAGCGTAGGTCCCTTGCAGTCAGAATCAGGGGAATTTATAATGGGGAACAAAGAAATGGCAGTCCAATGAAACACATACTTTGGTTCTGTCTTCAGAAAGGAGGACACAAATTACCTCCCAGAGATGTCGGGCAACATAATGTCTAATGAAAGAGAGGAACTGAAAGAAATCAGTATTTGTAGGGAAATGGTGTTAGGGAAATTGACGGGATTGAAGGCCGATAAATTCCCAGGGCCTGATAATCTACATCCTAGGGTACTTAAGGAAGTGGCTCTGGAAATAATAGATGCAATGCTGGCCATCTTCCAAAATTCGATAGATTCTGAAACAGTAACCATAGACTGGAGGGTAGCTAATGTTTCCCCAACTCTCCAAAAAAGGTGGTAGAGATAAAACGGGGAATTACAGGCCGGTAAGCCTGACATCGGTAATGGGGAAAATGCTAGAGTCCATTATAAAAGATGTAATAGCAGAGCACTTGGAAAACAGTGACCCGATCATACAAAGTCAACATGGATATACAAAAGGTAACTCGTGCTTGACTGATCTACTGGAATTTTTTGAGGATGTAACTGGTAAAATGGATAAGGGAGAACCAGTTGATGTGGTGCAATTGGATATTCAAAAGGGGTTCGATAAGGTCATGCATAAGAGATTAGCGTGTAAAGTTAAGGCACATGGGATTGGGGGCAAGGTATTGACTTGGATAGAGAACTGGTTGGCAGATAGAAAGCAAAGAGTTGGTATAAATGGGTCTTTTTCTGAGTGGCAGGCAGGGACTAGTGGGGTACCGCATGGATCAGGCCTTGGACCCCAGCTATTCACAATATATATTAACGATCTAGACGAGGGAACTAGATGAAATATCTCCAAGTTTGCAGACGACAAAAAGCTGGGTGGGCGTTTGTGCTGTGAGGAGGATGCCGAAAAACTCCAGTATGATTTGGGCAGGTTGGGTGATTGGGCAGAAGCATGGCAGTTGCAATATAACGTTTATAAATACGAAGTTATCCACTTTGGTGCCAAAAACAGGAAGGCAGATCATTATCTGAATGGCAATAGATTGGGAGAAGGGGAAGTGAAACGAGACCTTTGTGTCCTTGTGCACCAGTCGCTGAAGGTAAGCATGCAGGTGCAGCAGGCGGTTAAGAAGGCAAATGATATGTTGGCCTTCGTAGCAAGAGGTTTTGAGTACAGGAACAAGGATGTCTTGCTGCAGTTGTACAGGGCTTTGGTGAGACCACATCTTGAGTACTGTGTGCAGTTTTGGTCGCCTTATCTGAGGAAGGATGTTCTTGCCATGGAGGGAGTGCAGCGAAGATTCACCAGGCTGATACATGTGATGGCAGGAATGACGTATGAGGAGAGATTGGGTCGATTGGGCTTATACTCGTTGAAGTTCAGAAGCATGAGAGGGGATCTCATTGAAACTTATAAAATTCTAAAAGAACTAGACAGTCTAGATGCGGGGAGGATATTCCCGATGGTTGGTGAGTCCAGAACCGGGGGTCACAGTCTAAGGATAAGGGGTAAGCAATTTAGGACAGAGATGAGGAGGAATTTCTTCACCCAGAGAGTGGTGAACCTATGGAGTTCTCTACCACAGAAGGCCGTAGAGGCCAATTCATTAAATATATTGAAGAAGGAGTTAGATATATTTCTTAAGGCTAAAGGGATCAAGGGGTATGTAGAAAAGGCAGGGACAGAGTACTGAATTTGAATGTTCAGCCATGATCTCATTGAATAGCGGAGCAGGCTCGAGGGGCCGAATGGCCTGCTCCTGCTCCTATCTTCTATGTTTCTATGTATGAGAATAAACTCGCCATATATCTCTCACGTTTCCCAGTTCAAACGAAGGGTCATGAACATGAAACGTTCAATGATTCTTCATCCACAGATACTGCCTGACCTCTTGAGAATTTCCAGCATTTTCCGTTTCTATTTCAGATTTACAGCATTTGCAGAATTTTTTTTTACCATTTGTAATGAAACAGCTGGGATGTTCATACAGATCAAGTTTAAACATAATGTTTACCCCCGCTCGTACCGGAGGCCTACCACTTGTAAAGCGAACGTGATAACCACTACACTATGGGAACCGCAGTGTGCATACTTTCAACACAGTGGAGCTGACCAGTGAACTCACTCTGTGCTGATTGGTTCACCTTAAGCAGCATCGCTCAAGATAAAGGATGAGCTCACAGATATCAGACGCAGTGCAGTCTGGTCAACGTCAGCCACTTCTTTCTTATTCAACAGAGGAAGAAGAGACATGGACGGGAGTCAGACGCCACAAACTTTAATTAAAGGCACAAATACGAGTAACACATACTTCCAAATCGTTTCACTGAAAAATTATTTCATTTTATCTAAAAGCTGACTGCGTTGAATCTGAAAATGAGCACCGTGGGATATTTTGTTCACTACTGATTTTATTCTCTGTGAGAAGTGAAGCTGAGGTTTCCGTAGTGTAGCGGCTAGCACCTTACACTCACATGAGAAAAGTCCCCCGTTCGAGCCCCGGCGGCAACATGACAATTGCTAGGATTTCATTCTGTGCAGTGATCAGTCCCGATAATTTCAACAGCTTTCTGCTTTCATAAGCAATTACCATTTTAAAAGATATTCCTAAACTGCAATGTGTAAAATGAGACATGGTTAACAGTTCATGAATTACAAAGGGATAAATGCGTTATTGAAGTGTGTTTCGCCTTTCTTTCTATCTGTAAATTATGGTTATCGGTTATTTAATTGTGATTGCAAAAAATTCAACTGCCTGTCCAAGAGTGGTGGCAAAATTAGCGCTCGTTTGGGATTTGAAACGCGGACTTCTCGGAAATTTTAACAACTACCGAAGCGAAAATCAGACCCCGAGATGCCTAGTCAAAGCTAGCCGAGGGAGCAGGTAACCATTGTAAAACCATGTTGTGTATGTGGCTATTCTTGATGACCAGAGCACTTGAGACTGAGACAGTATCTTTGCCTTTTCGACCTGTCTTCTGAAGCGCCGCCCGGTCCCACTCCTACAGTTAATGAGCTGTTAGGACGTTAACGTATCTGGGCTTGAGGAGGTCGCCCCAGGTGCAGCAGAGGAGTCTCTGCATTAGTTCACGTGGAAAAAGTACATTCCCTCTTCCCTCTTCCTCTTCTCTATATCCATGTGCTTTTATTCTTCTATTTCTACCCCCGTCTGAGTTTCCTGAATCATAACACGGTGGGAACATTTTTACAGATGCGCTTTTTCATTACTTATTGAAAGGACACCCAGACGGACCAATTGAAACTGCAATTTGAATCCTGCCGCTGACCTTGTGTTTTCCTATTTATCTGTGTTGTTCTGCTTCTACATTCTGAACGACAACATTCCCAGCCTCAATTTTTATGTAAAATAAGTCTCACCCCTTAAGTTAGCGACACGTGGGGGGAGATTCCCTAAATCAAAACCAACTTTCCCCAAATCCTCCTGACAGTACCACAACCAAAACTGTGTCCTATATGGGAAATATCATTGAGAATAATTTGAATCACTGTAACGCTGCCATTTGAATGGCATAATTCGCCTGTCAATGCGTATTTTATTTATACTGAACCAACCATGCAAATAATTCCAGTTTCATATTTCCTAAACTTGAATGGAGAAAAGGCTTTAAATTGGAACTACCCACTTTCGAACCGCTGAGTTTTCATGTGTTAGCAGAATGCGATAACCACTACACACCGGAAACCCTCAGCACTCGAATGCATTGCATTGCAGCGACTACATAGGAAGAGTAGGAGGCCATTCAACCCCTCGAGCCTGTTGCACCATTCAATTAGCTCAGGGCTGATCTGCATCTTCACTTCATCTACGCTTTTTATTTCCATAACCCTCAATACCCTTAACCAACAAAAATCTATCGAGAGTAGCGCCAGTCTTGAGCCTGAAATGAGCTGCACTTCCAGATCCAGACAGAAAAGTCTTCTTACTGATGGTCACCCTGCAGATTAATGATTTACATTTCTGAACCTCAGGACATCAGAGATTCCAAGGTTTAAAAGGGAACAACAAATGAAATGGGCCTCACTGTGGATCAGTTTTCTTTCACTCAAAGGTATCTGATTAGGGAAGTGAAATAAAGAACAAATAAATAATAAGGGCGAAGCCGTTTTAGCCCTATTGACAGGAGAATAAACTCGGCATACATCTCTCACGTTTCCCAGTTCGAACGAAGGGTCATCAACTTAACGCGTTCACTCTGTTTCTTTATCCACAGATACTGCCTGACCTCTTGAGCATTTCCTACTTTTCCGTTTCTATTCCAGATTTACAGTCAGTTTCCTTTGTCCTTTGGAATAAACCTTTTGGTTGTTCATTCACAGCAACTTTAAACATATTGTTTCCACCAGGACTCGAACCGGGGACCTGCCGCGTGTAAAATGAACGTGATAACCACTACACTACAGGAACCACTGTGCGCATTGCGTCAAGACAGGGGATCTGACCAGTGAACTCCCTCTGTGCTGATTGGTTCACCTTAAGCAGCTCACTCAAGATAAAGGATGAGCTCACAAATATCAGGCGCAGTGCAGTCTGGTTAACGTCAGCCCCTCCTTTCTTATGCAACAGAGGAAGAAGGGACATGAACGGGTGTCAGATGGCACAAACTTTAATTAAAGGCACAAATACGAGTAACACAGGGGACCCCGAGCTTCCGGTTGCCTGTCACTTTAATTCACTGCTCTGCACCCACTCAGACCTCACCATCCTTGGCCTCCTGCATTGTTCCACGGAAGCTCAGTGTAAGCTTGAGGAACAGCAGCTCATCTTTCGATTAGGCACTTTACAATCCTCTGGACTCAAAAGAGAGTTCAACAATTTCAGTTCATAACCCCGGCCTATATCATATATCTATATATATAAACGGATCGATCTGTCTTTCTGTCTGTCTATCTGCCTGTCTGTCTGTCTATCTGTCTGTCTGTCTGTCCTCTGGTGTGCGTCTGTCCGGCTATGCACTCGAAAGTTATAGAGCGTACCTACGCGTGCGTTACGTCAAAAGAAAGCTTACCTTTCCAAAACGGTCGTAAGCGCATTTACGTTTCGGCCGGACAAAACCGCGCCAGCGGTATCCAAAAAACGTTCAAAATTCCACTCATTAGCATGTCATTATCCGCTTATTAGCAATAGTGATGTCGAGGTCGACCAATCGTACGCCGGGTTCCTGGCGCGTGCGGGCAGGCCCTCCTACAGTCGAGTGACGGGAGGATTGACCAATCCTACACTTCGGTGACCTGACGGTCGACCAATCGGTGCCTGCATGGGCTGTTCTGAACTGAGGTGAGTCGCCGCCATCTTGATTCCAATCTTATCATTTCTTTTTCCCGCTTTCTGCGTGTTTCTTTTCAAATCTACATTTCCAGCTAAAAAAGAAGTTGCTTTTAAAACACAAATTGTCTTTAAAAAAAGTTAATTAATTTGTAAATCTTTTCTCAAACGTCTATAATTCTCCTACCTTTCACCGTTTTTCCAGGCCCGGGGCTAGGCTTCTCCAACTGCCAGCAGTGCAACTCTAGACCTAGGCTCCCGGCCTAGACAGAGACAAAGATGCCAATAGATGGTCCAAGCCCAAGATTCCACATTTACGGCCACCCTGGTGAGGGAAAAGGATTTTGAACAGGATTAGTGGCAGGCTGCCAGTTTTATCAAACAATGCAGGTTGTTTGAGCTGGGGGCAGGGAAACAGGCAGCTGGGATTGTACTTGAGATTAGAAAGCCGCAGCCTGCGGTGCGTATACACACACAGACTGCACACGCAGGTGCAGTCGCGTGCATGAGGGAAGTTCCCCAGAACTTGGCCCGAGCGATTCCCCCTCTCTTGTGGGACTCTGAGGAGGAGCCTGAACCAGGTTTTAGACCTGAAGGGGAAGGCTGTCAGCCACCGGCAGCCAGTGGAAAGGGATTGCCTGTCCCCAGCCCAGATTTGGGAAGGGAGGGACCCGAAGGAGGAGGTCCCCAGCCAGCAAGGAGTGTGACTGGAGCTAAGGGTATCCTCGCCGGGGTAGCCCCACCAGCGACACTCCCTAGGAGGTCTCTGCGGGTACCCCAGCCCAAGAAAGTAGTGTCCCCCACTTTCCAGTGGAATAGGGTGGTCTCCCGAGTCAGGGAGTATCCAAAAGGCAGAAGTCCCCAACCAGCAGCCATAAGCTGCGAGGGACGAGAAGTTGGAATCAATCCAGCCACGCCGCAGGGAGCAGCCTGTGGCAGCCCAAACAGGGATTAAGCTGGCCACCCGGAGACGGGCTGCGCTTGTATATAGCTTTGTTCAAATAACATGTACAGAGGATTAAGGTAGAATGTGTTGATTTTAAATTTAATATTGCAATTCGGTAGTGTTAATTATTAGAGCATAAGTTTTAAGTATGGAACCATTCCAGAGTGTCTATGTGAGTCGAGGTCGCGGGACCTGATCATACTCCCCTGAGTCAGGGGACCTGGCTAGATTTATTTTAGACTTTTTCAGAGTTCCGGAAGGTACAGAGGACCATCGTGTTTTTGGGTGTTTGGGAAAGGAAGCACCCCTAGCCCACGAAGGAAGGGGTCGGCAGGCGGCAGATGCCCACAGCATTCAAACTGTTATTGGAAGTTGAATTAAGAGTTTACGAAAGCTTGTTAATTATTTTATATATTGTATTATGTATTGGTCCCAACTCCAAAGGCAATAATGTGTGAATTTATTTCCCAAATGTAAGATTGTACTACTTGTTTAGAGTTAATTGAACAAATTGCATATGCCTATGGATTATCGTGTTTACAGATTGTAAAGTTTGAAAAACATTTATGGCTGAAGGATGGTGCCATTTAATAAAGTGTCAGGCAATTGCATTTTAATAAAAAAAAGGGGAAGCTCGTCTTCTTCCATTTGTATTTTTAACAGTTATGTTTTGGCTTGGTGTTAATCCCATTGAAGATGTCGTATCATGTAAAAACTATGTCACAAGTGGTGCAGGGGCATTGGACCCCGTCCATGGTTGAATTGCTGTGTTTACAAGTGGTGCAGGGGCATTGGACACCCTCCGTGTATTGATTATTTAACGAATCATGTCCATAGATGCCTACCGTGTACTGCGTTTCTCTCTGGGTAGGGGAGATGGAGGTGTCGAGGGATCATAGATAGATCTAGATAAGTATAAGGCTTGCGGGGGCATCAGAAGTTATTACTCACCTTTGGACAGGATACAACAAGCAAGTTTTAGTATCCGATGGTGTCTGTAGGGTTTTGCAAGAATTTCCAAAATCTCTACAGCCCCGAAGATTATATTTTGGTTAAAGAAAACCTGGGTAGCATATACCTTTAAAAATCCAGGTCATCAAAATGTCCATCAGACCTCGTGGCAGAAGAAAAGTGCAGCCTGTGTGTGTGCATGTGGGAAGGAAAATCAAAGATGGCTGACAAAGGATTTAAAAAAAAAACTGCCTCGGAAGTAATGAGGTATTCAAACTGTCAATCAAAGAACTCTGTTTACACGAACAAAGCTACAATGTTGACTCAAGAGACTAAGTACTCGAGACTGTCAACATGAACAAAGAACCTTGTATACACGAACGCTGTACAATGTTGACTTATCAGATTACGTACTTGAGACTGTCAATCAATTGTGGTTGGGCACTAACGCAGGACAATCGGATGTTTACACTAACATCCAAGGGCTGTTTACTCAGCACTTCAGGAAACAGACACTTTTTTTCAAACTGAGACAGCTTTATTCAAACCAGTCAATGAATGGGGATACATTCAAAAACCCATCACAATGAATGGGGATACATTCAAAAACCCATCACAATGAATGGGGATACATTCAAAAACCCATCACAATGAACGGGGGCACATTCAAAAACCCATCACAATGAATGGGGACAGATCGATTCCCTTTTATATAGCCCAGATACATCCGGATTTGGGCGCAAAGATTTCGGCTCCAAATGGGGTATAAAGATAGCTTCTCAGGAAGCCATCTCTCTCTCTCTGCCGCCTCGCCTCCGTGCTCTGCCTGCAAGGAAGAACAACTCGACAGTGCGCCTAAAGGAGTGGAATACCAGCAGTTACTTTTAAACACTGGGGTATCTCCATTTCGGGGTGGTGAAGACTACAGACCGCAGGGGCACAGAACAGGCATTATTTGGTGAGCATAGATTTTCTGGCCCATCACAAGGCAACCTAGATAGGTATTAGGGGTGGGAATTAAGGTGAATTTTTGTTAAATTTAATTTTGTTCAATTTTCCCTCGTTGTGTCAGTTTTCTCCTCCACTATTAACTAAAAGAAAGCTGCACTAGATAAAAGTGCTGTATTTAAGTAAAAGAGTGTTGTACTAAGCAAAGGTGCTGTAGTAAGCAAAGTGTACTGTATTAAATGTGTGCTGCACCAGTTAAAAGTGCTGTATTTAAGTAATAGAGTGTTGTACAAAGCAAAGGAGTGCTGTAGTCGACAAAAGTGTACTGTGTTGAGTAAAACTGCTGTATTAAGCACTGGAGTGCTGTATTGATTATTTTGCACCCAACCACGGGTCTCGTTTTGTCTACATCGCTGCTGAATAAGTCCAGCGGTCAGAACGAGGAAAGGGGAGCGATTCGAAACCGCACGGGGCTCTGGAGCAGCTCAGATACTTCTGACTGGCCAGAGGCAATAACCCCAGTATATATAACCCCCTATTAATTTCTACAAAATGGCGACTGTGGCAGGACCGTCGGCAATGGTATGCAATTTTTGGGTCTGGAGAGAGTAGCAGTTAATGGTTTTCTTTTTATCCCACTGGTCTGTTTGTGGTTAGGTGCCCGCACGCTTGGGGAAGTTACCTGCAGGCTACGGGAATCTAGAGCAGAGAGTTGGGATAGAGAAAGGGAGGTTGAAGAATACCAGGCCAAGATAGAGCGCCTGGTGGTCCAGTTTAGTGAGGGCAAAAGCCACACGAGGCATGAGTCAGAGAACATGAAGTGCCTAGTTGCAGAGGCCAAGAGCAATGAGATGAGAGTCCGGGAGGAGAATGCTCACCTCATGCAAGAAATAAAAGAGCAGGAGGAAAAGTTTAGGGAGGTAAAGGTAGCATATAAGCTGGCCTGCGATCAAGGTTTTGAGGAAGCAGATCATGGTCCCTGTAGGGCTGAGAGAGAAAGCTAGAATATGGCGTAAAAGAGGGCAAAAGGGATGATATGTCTGATCAGCCCGAAGACTGGTCAGTCGGATTTTACCGGCTACCCAAATAAGACCGTACCACAGGCAACATCCAGGAAAAGGTTGGTCAGGGAATCAGAGGTCCCACGACCGCCTCCCACGGCTCCGAGCTTTCAGGAGCTCTGGCAGCAAAGCGGGGGAGGATGAGGTGGTAGAGGAAGCACAGCAGGCCCCGTTAGATTGGCCACGACCAGGACCAGTGTACCCCCTCTGACAACGGAGGTACGGTTCGCTCGTTGATGAAGATGACCCAGGGGCCATCCAGAATCAGTTTGTGGTGCCATATGACACCCACCAGCTCAGGGACATGGTTAGCCACACCCGCAAGCTCACTAAAAAGGGAGACCCCTCTCTACACTTCAGGGAGATAGAGCAGGCAGCTTGTGGAAATGACTGCGATGAAGCAGAGCAGGCAAAAATGCTGCTGTTTTTCCTGGCAGGTGATCTCCTCCAAGCCCAATCTGGTGAGTGCAAAAGAGGGCAGAGGGATTATGAGGGTCTTAAGAATGAGATATTGGAGGCCTTGGGACTCAATGATGTTAGTCCATTCACCCGGGTAGAGAGAACGGTGCAGCTTCCAGGGGAGTCCCCGCAGGCGTTCGCTGACAGGCTATTGCCAGTCTACTGGAGCGCATGCCTGGGAATGCCAGGGCAGGCAGCACTGGACCCAGTCCCATTGACTCACTGGCTCCGTTGTCTCATGACAAATAGCCGACCCCAGATCCAAGCGCAGGTCTTGGCTTGGTTTGACCCCTGAAACCCCCAGACCACCGAAGAAGTGGTGATCCAGCAGCTCACAGTAGCCTTCAGAAACATGAGGTGCATCGAGGCGCCCCAACCCAAGGGAAGAGACCATGAGGTTAAACCTGGGAGCCAGAGTAAGAAAGAGTGGCACCAGGAAGGAACCACCCCTCCCTGGCAATGTTGAATTGTTATGGGTGCGGGAAAGACAGTCACTGGAGAAAAGACTGTAAGAATACCTGGAAGGATAACCAGGGAAAGGATCCCACAGCCCGAGCCCAAAAGGCAGGGCAAGATATCCCTCCCACTGCGATCGAGTCATTTTTACAGTTCCTATGGTCTCTTCTGACTGGCCAGGGGAGAGTAGCAGCCACCACCCCGTCTGCCCCATCCCACTCCCAGCAATGACTAGAGCCAGCGCAACCATTTGACCTGTGTCCCCGCAAAATGCTGAGGGGAGCAGGCCCAATGTTAAGATGGGGGTGAAGACGGGGCAGGGGACATATTCGGTGGACACTGGAGCCTCCAGCACGGTGGTCCACTCCGAAGACCTGACCAATTCACCCCGGTCTAATGAGGTCCCATTTAGCTTAAAGGGACCCACAGGGAAACAGGCAGCTGGGAGTGAACCCGAGGTCAGAAATCCCCAGCCCGCAGCGGTTACAAGCTCACAGGCTGCACAGGCAGGCGCTGTGGCTTGTGTAGGGGAGGAGCCATTCATGACCAGTGCAAGCTGTTTAAGCAGGGGGGCAGGGAAGGAGAGTTCTGGGACCCCTGTAGAGCAGGACCGGTAGCAACAATCCAGGACAGGGGAGGCACAAAGGCTTTGGCCGCAGACCAAAAGCAGGCCAAAGCGCAAGATTCCACATTTAAAGCCGCCCTGGTGAGGGAAAACGATTTTGAAAAGGATTACCAGCAGGCTGCCAGTTATTTCAAACAATGCAGGTTGCTTGAGCCGGGGGGAGTCAAACAGGCAGCTGGGATTGTACCTGAGATTAGAAAGCTTCAGCCTACGGTGCGTACACACACAAAGACTGCACATGCAGGTGCAGTCACGAGCGTGAGGGGAGAAGTTCCCCAGCACTTGGCCCAAGTGATTCCCCTCTCTTTTGGGACTCCGGGGAGGAGACTGAACCAGGTTTTGGACCTGAAAGGGAAGGTTCTCAGCCACCGGAAGCCGGTGGAAAGGGATTGCCTGTCCCCAGCCTGGATTTGGGAAGGGAGGGACCCGAAGGAGGAGGTCCCCAGCCAGCAAGGAGTGTGACCCGAGCTAAGTGCCCGCTCGCCGGGGTAGCCCCACCAGTGACACTCCTTAGGATTTCTCATCAGGTACTTCAGCCAAAGAAAGTATGGTCCCCCACTTTCCAGTGGAATAGGGCGGACTCCCAAGTCAGGGAGAAGCCAAAAGGCAAAAGTCCCCAACCAGCAGCCATAAGCTGCGAGGGACGTAAAGTTGGAATCAATCCATCCACGCCACAGGGAGCAGCCTGTGGCAGCCCAAACAGGGATTAGGCTGGCCGCCCGGAGACGGGCGCGAATGTATATAGCTTTGTTCAAATAACGTGTAAAGGGGATTAATGTAGAACGTGTTGATTTTAAATTTTATATTGCAATTCGGTAGTGTTAATTATTAGAGCATAATTTTTAAGTATGGAACCATTCCAGAGTGTCTATATGAGTCGTGGTCGCGGGACCTGATCACACTCCCCTGAGCCAGGGGACCTGGCAAGATGTTTTTTTAGTCTTTTTCAGAGTTCCGGAAGGTGCAGAGGACCATCGTGTTTTTGTGTGTTCGGGAAAGGAAGCACCCCTAGCCCACGAAGGAAGGGGTCTGCAGGAGGCAGATGCCCACAGCATTCAAACTGTTATTGGAAGTTCGATTAAGAATTTGCAAAAGCTTGTTAATTATTTTATACTTTATATTATGTATTGGTCCCAACTCCAAAGGAAATAATATGTGAATTTAGTTCCTAAATGTAAGATTGTACTACTTGTTTAGAGTTAATTGAACAAATTGCATATGCCTATGGATTGTCGTGTTTGCAGATTGTAACATTTGAAAAACATTTATGGCTGAAGGATTGTGCCATTTAATAAAGTGTCAGCCAATTGCATTTTAATTAAAAAAAGAGGAAGCTCGTCTTCTTCCATTTGTATTATTAACAGATATGTTTTGGCTTGGTGGTAATCCCATTGAAGATGTCCTATCGTGTTAAAACTATGTCACAAGTGGTGCAGGGGCATAGGACCCTCTCTATGCTTGAATTATTGTGAGTACAAGTGGTGCAGGGGAATTGGAACCCGTCCGTGTATTGATTATTTATCTAATCATGTTTTTCTGTCGATAGATGCCTACCGTGTAGTGTGATTCTCTCTGGGTAGGGGAGGTGGAGGTGTCAGGGGATCAAAGATAGATCAAGATAAGTATAAGGGAAGGTTGTTTATAGGGGGGTCAGAAATTATTGCTCACCTTTGGACAGGATACTACAAGCAAGTTTTAGTATCCAATGGGGGACTGTAGGGCTTCGCATGAATTTCCAAAATCTCTACAGCCCCGAATATTATATTTTGTTGAAGGAAAACCTGGGTAGCATATACCTTTAAAAATCCAGGGCATCAAAATGGCCATCAGACCTCGTGGCAGAAGAAAAGGGCAGCCTGTGTGTGTGTATGTGAAAAGGAAATTCAAAGATGGCTGTCCGGCCTCGTGGCTATAAGACACAACACAGCCTGTGTGCATGTGGGAAGGAAAATCAAAGATGGCTGACAAAGGATTTAAAAAAATAACCAGCCTCTGATGTAATGAGGTATTCAAACTGTCAATCAAAGAACTCTGTTTGCACGAACAAAGCTACAATGTTGACTCAAGAGATTAAGTACTTGAGACTGTCAACATGAACAAAGAAACTTGTTAAAACGAGCGCTCTACAATGTTGACTTAAGAGATTAAGTACTTGAGACTGTCAATCAATTGCGGTTGGGCATGACTGCAGGACAATTGGATGTTTGCACTAACATCCAAGGGCTGTTTACTCAGCACTTAAGGAAACAGACACGTTTTTTTCAAACTGAGACAGCATTATTCAAACCAGTCAATGAATGGGGATACATTAAAAACCCATCACAATGAATGGGGACAGCTTGATTCCCTTTTGTATAGCCCAGATACATCCAGATTTGGGCGTGAAGATTTCGGCTCCAAATGGGTTATAAAGATAGCTTCAGAGGAAGCCATCTCGCTCTCTCTCTGCCGCCTTGCCTCCGTGCTCTGCCTACAAGGAAGAACAACTCGACAGCCCGCCCAAAGGAGTGGAATACCAGCAGTTACTTTTAAACACTGGAGTATCTCCATTTCGGGGTGGTGAAGACTACAGACCGCAGGGGCACAGAGCAGGCGTTCTCTGGTGAGCATAGATTTTCTGGCCCATCACAAGACAACCTAGATAGGTATTAGGGGTGGGAATTAAGGTGAATTTTTGTTAAATTGTAATTTTGTTCAATTTTCCCTTGTTGTGTCCGTTTTCTCCTCCACTATTAACTAAAAGAATGCTGCACCATTTAAAAGTGCTGTATGTAAGTAAAAGAGTGTTGTACTAAGCAAAGGTGCTGTAGTAAGCAAAGTGTACTGTATTAAAAGTGTGCTGCACCAGTTAAAATTGTTGTATTTAAGTAAGCAAAAGGTGCTGTAGTAAGCAAAGTGCGTACTGTATTAAAAGTGTGTTGCATTAGTTAAAAGTGCTGTATTTAAGTAATAGAGTGTTGTACTAAGCAAAGGAGTGCTGTAGTAGTCAAAAGTGTACTGTGTTGAGTAAAAGTGCTGTATTAAGCATAGGAGTGCTGTATTGATTATTTTGCACCCAACCACGGGTCTCGTTTTGTCTACATCACTGCTGAATAAGTCCGGCGGTCAGAACCAGGAAAGGGGAGCGATTCGAAACCACACGGGTCTCTGGAGCAGCTCAGATACTTCTGACTGGCCAGGGGCATAACCCCAGTGTATATAACCCCCTATTAATTTCTACAAAATGGCGACTGTGGCAGGACCGTCGGCAATGGTATGCAATGTTTGGGTCTGGAGAGAGTAGCAGTTAATGGTTTTCCTTTTATCCCACTGATCTGTTTGTGGTTAGGTGCCCGCATGCTTGGGGAAGTTACCCGCAGGCTTAGGGAATCTAGAGCAGAGAGCTGGGATAGAGAAAGGGAGGTTGAAGAATACCAGGCCAAGATAGAGCGCCTGGTGGTCCAGTTTAGTGAGGGCAAAAGCCACACGAGGCACGAGTCAGAGTACATGACGTGCCTAGTTGCAGAGGCCAAGAGCAATGAGATGAGGGTGTGGGAGGAGAATGCTCACCTCATGCAAGAAATAAAAGAGCAGGAGGAAAAGTTTTGGGAGGTAAAGGTAGCATATAAGCTGGCCTGCGATCAAGGGTTTGAGGAAGCAGATCATGGTCCCTGTAGGGCTGAGAGAGAAAGCTAGAATATGGTGTAAAAGAGGGCAAAGGGGATGATATGTCTGATCAGCCCGAAGGCAGGTCAGTCGGATTTTACCGGCAACCCAAATAAGACCGTCCCACAGGCAACATCCAGGAAAAGGTCGGTCAGGTAATCAGAGGTCCCACGACTGCCTCCCATGGATCCGAGGTTTCAGGAGCTCTGGCAGCAAAGGGGGGGGGAGGATGAGGTGGTAGAGGAAGCACAGCAGGCCCCGCTAGATAGGCCGGGACCAGGACCAGTGTACCCCCTCCGACAACAGGGGTACGGTTTGCCCGTTGATGAAGATGACCCAGAGGCCATCCAGAATCAGTTTATGGTGCCATATGACACCCACCAGCTCAGGGACATGGTTAGCCACATCCCCAAGCTCACTAAAAAGGGAGACCCCTCTCTACACTTCAGGGAGATAGAACAGGCAGCTTGTGGAAATGACTGCGATGAAGCAGAGCAGGCAAAAATGCTGCTGTTTTTCCTGGCAGGTGGTCTCCTCCAGGCCCAATCTGGCGAGTGCAAAAGAGGTCAGAGGGATTATGAGGGTCTCAAGAATGAGATATTGGAGGCCTTGGGACTCAATGATGGTAGTCCATTCACCCGGGTAGAGAGAACGGTGCAGCTTCCATGGGCATCCCCGCAGGCGTTCGCAGACAGGCTGTGGCCAGTCTACTGGAGTGCATCCCCGGGAATGCCAGGGCGGGCAGCACTGGGCCCAGTCCAATTGACTCACTGGCTTCGTTGTCTCATGACAAACAGCCTACCCCAGATCCAAGCGCAGGTCTTGGTTTGGTTTGACCCCTGAAATCCACAGACTACCGAAGAAGTGGTGATCTGCTGGCTCACAGTAGCCTTCAGAAACATGAGGTGTATCGAGGGGCCCCAACCCAAGGGAAGAGACCAAGAGGTTAAATCTGGGAGCCAGAGTAAGAAAGAGTGGCACCAGGAGGAAACCATCCCTCCCTGGCAAAGTTAAATTGTTATGGGTGCGGGAAAGATGGTCACTGGAGAAAAGACTGTAAGAATCCCTGGAAGGATAACCAGGGAAAGGATCCCACAGCCCGATCTCAAAAGGCAGGGCAAGATATCCCTCCCACTGCGATCGAGTCATTTTTACAGTCCCTATGTCTCTTCTGACTGGCCAGGGGAGAGTGGCAGGCACCACCCCATCTGCCCCATCCCAGTCCCAGCAATGACTGGAGCCAGCGCAACCAGTTGACCTTTGTCCCCGCAAAATGCTGAGGGGAGCCGGCCCAATGTTAAGATGGGGGTGAAGACGGGGCAGGGGAGATATTCGGTGGACACTGTAGCCTCCAGCACGGTGGTCCCCTCGGAAGACCTGACCAATTCACCCCGGTCTAATGAGGTCCCATTTAGCTTAATGGGACCCACAGGGAAACAGGCAGCTGGGAGTGAACCCGAGGTCAGAAATCCCCAGCCTGTAGCGGTTACAAGCTCACAGGCTGCACAGGCAGGCGCTGTGGATTGTGTAGGGGAGGAGCCATTCATGACCAGTGCAAGCTGTTTAAGCAGGGGGGCAGGGAAGGAGAGCTCTGGGAACCCTGTAGAGCAGGACCGGTAGCAACAATCTGGGACAGGGGAGGCACACAGGGGATAGCTTTGGCCCCGGACCAAAAGCAGGTCCAAGCCCAAGATTCCACATTTAAGGCCGCCCTGTTGAGGGAAAATAATTTTGAACAGGATTACTAGCAGGCTGCCAGTTATATCAAACAATGCAGGTTGCTTGAGAGTTGGAGGGAGTCAAACAGGCAGCTGGGATTGTACCTGAGATTAGAAAACTTCAGCCTACGGTGCGTACACACACAAAGACTGCACACGCAGGTGCAGTCGCATGCGTGAGAGCTGAAGTACCCCAGCACTTGTCCCGAGTGATTCCCCCCCTCTTTTGGGACTCCGGGGAGGAGACTGAACCAGGTTTTAGACCTGAAGGGGAAGGCTCTCAGCCACCGGCAGCCAGTGGAAAGGGATTGCCTGTCCCCAGCATAGGTTTGGGAAGGCAGGGAACTGAAGGAGGAGGTCCCCAGCCAGCAAGGAGTGTGACCCGAGCTAAGCGTCCGCTCGCCGGGTAGCCCCACCAGTGACACTCCCTAGGATGTCTCGTCAGGTACCCCAGCCCAAGAAAGTATGGTCCCCCACTTTCCAGTGGAATAGGGCGGACTCCCGAGTCAGGGAAAAGCCAAAAGGCAAAAGTCCCCAACCAGCAGCCATAAGCTGCGAGGGACCTAATGTTGGAATCAATCCATCCAAGCCACAGGGAGCAGCCTGAGGCAGCCCAAACAGGGATTAGGCTGGCCACCTGGAGACGGGCGGCGAATGTATATAGCTTTGTTGAAATAACGTGTATAGAGGATTAATGTAGAACGTGTTGATTTTAAATTTTATATTGCAATTCGGTAGTGTTAATTATTAGAGCATAAGTTTTAAGTATGGAACCATTCCAGAGTGTCTATATGAGTCGAGGCCACGGGACCTGATCACACTCCCCTGAGCCAGGGGACTTGGCAAGATGTTTTTTTAGTTTTTTCAGAGTTCCGGAAGGTGCAGAGGACCATCGTGTTTTTGGGTGTTTGGGAAAGGAAGCACCCCTAGCCCACGAAGGAAGTGGTCTGCAGGAGGCAGATACCCACAGCATTCAAACTGTTAATGAAAGTTCGATTAAGAGTTTACGACAGCTTATTAATTATTTTATATTTTGTATTATGTATTGGTCCCAACTCCAAAGGCAATAATGTGTGAATTTATTTCCCAAATGTAAGATTGTACTACTTATTTAGAGTTAATTGAACAAATTGCATATGCCTATGGATTGTCGTGTTTACAGATTGTAAAATTTGAAAAACATTTATGGCTGAAGGATGGTGCCATTTAATAAAGTGTCAGGCAATTGCATTTAAATTAAAAAAAAAGGGGAAGCTCGTCTTCTTCCATTTGTATTATTAACAGATATGTTTTGGCTTGGTGGTAATCGCACTGAAGATGTCCTATCGTGTTAAAACTATGTCACAAGTGGTGCAGGGGCATTGGACCCTCTCTATGCTTGAATTATTTTGAATACAAGTGGTGCAGGGGCATTGGTCCCCTCCGTGTATTGATTATTTAACTAATCATGTTTTTCTGTCGATAGATGCCTACCGTGCAGTGTGATTCTCTCTGGGTAGGGGAGATGGAGGTGTCAGGGGATCAAAGATAGATCTAGATAAATATAAGGAAGGTTGTTTGTAGGGGGGTCAGAAATTATTGCTCACCTTTGGACAGGACACTACAAGCAAGTTTTAGTATCCGATGGGGGACTGTAGGGATTCGCACGAATTTCCAAAATCTCTACATCCCCGAAGATTATATTTTGTTGAAGGAAAACCTGGGTAGCATATACCTTTAAAAATCCAGGGCATCAAAATGGCTATCAGACCTCGTGGCAGAAGAAAAGGGCAGCCTGTGTGTGTGTATGAGAAAAGGAAAATCAAAGATGGCTGTCCGGCCTCATGGCAATAAGACACAACACAGCCTGTGTGCATGTGGGAAGGAAAATCAAAGATGGCTGACAAAGGATTTAAAAAAAAACCCAGCCTCTGATGTAATGAGGTATTCAAACTGTCAATCAAAGAACTCTGTTTACATGAACAAAGCTACATTGTTGACTCAAGAGATTAAGTACTTGAGACTGTCAACATGAACAAAGAACCTTGTTTACACGAACTCTCTACAATGTTGATTAAGAGATTAAGTACTTGAGACTGTCAATCAATTGCGGTTGGGCATGACCGCAGGACAATCGGATGTTTACACTAACATCCAAGGGTTGTTTACTCAGCACTTAAGGAAAGAGACACGTTTTTTTCAAACTGAGGCAGCTTTTTTCAAACCAGTCAATGAATGGGGATACATTCAAAAACCCATCACAATGAATGGGGACAGATTGATTTCCTTTTGTACAGCCCAGATACATCCGCATTTGGGTGCGAATAATTCGGCACCAAATGGGGTATTAAGATAGCTTCTCAGGAAGCCATCTCTCTCTCTCTCTGCCGCCTCGCCTCCGTGCTCTGCCTGCAAGGAAGATCAACTCGACAGCCCGCCCAAAGGAGTGGAATACTAGCAGTTACTTTTAAACACTGGGGTATCTCCATTTCGGTGTGGTGAAGACTACAGACCACAGGGGCACGGAGCAGGCATTCTCTGGTGAGCATAGATTTTCTGGCCCATCACAAGGCAACCTAGACAGGTATTAGGGGTGGGAGTTAAGGGGAATTTTTGTTAAATTGTACTTTTAGTCAGTTTTCCAGGTTGTGTCAATTTTCTCCTCCCCATTAACTAAAAGAGCGCTGCACTAGTTAAAAGTGCTGTATTTAATTAAAAGAGTGTTGTACTAAGCAAAGGTGCTGTTGTAAGCAAAGTGTAATCTAATAATTGTGCTGCACCAGTTAAAAGTGCTGTATTTAAGTAAGCAAAAGGTGCTGTAGTAAGCAAAGTGTGTACTGTATTAAAAGTGTGCTGCACTAGTTAAAAGTGCTGTATTTAATTAAAAGAGTGTTGTACTAAGCAAAGGAGTGCTGTAGTAGACATACGTGTACTGTGATAAGTAAAAGTGCTGTATTAAGCATAGGAGTGCTGTATTTATTATTTTCAATTTTATTCTTTTATTTCAATAAATACTGGTCTGTTTTGCACCGAACCACGGGTCTCGTTTTGTCTACATCGCTGCTGAATAAGTCTGGTGGTCAGAAACAAGAAAGAGGAGTGATTCGAAACCGCACGGGGCTCTGGAGCAGCTCAGAGACTTCTGACTGACCAGAGGCAATAACCCCAGTATATATAACACCCTATTAATTCCTACAAAGTGTATGAAGGGAGATTCCCTTCTTTGATTGTCTCCCCATGGCCTACGTGATCCCAGGGACGCTTGCAAACCGCTTGCACCTCTGGGATACGTGGGCTCTGCACATTTTGAGTTGGAGAGGCCCAGGAGTGGAAGTGTCCAGACCACGGGAGCCCTCAGGTAAGTCCGTAGATTTTTTTTCAGAGGCCTCCGCACGCAGGAAGTGTACGATCCGAAAATACGGCCCATAATTGATTATGTCACGGTCTTTTCCAACACTTAAAATACAAACATTACAAAGAAAAAAGTGGAAAAGGCTTCAGTTTAGCACAAATGCAACAAATTGTTCACACAGCAGCGAGAGAGAGAAAATTCAGAGAAAAGGACAGAAGCAAATAGTTAAATTTAAAACCATATAAATATTTCCCATCCTTGTTGTTTCTCTATTCCATCGCCAACCCGTCAGTGCCAGATAAAACATTTCAGTTAAAATTGATTAGTTCGAGTACTGGCATCGGCAGAAAACTTAAATGAACTGAAAGCTGCCTAAACCCCGGATTGCAATAGGGGCCTTTAGATCTTCAGTCTAATGTTCTTGCAACTGTTCGTAAAAAATGACATTTAAGGTGAGAACACAAAATACCGGTTCACGAAAACCACAGAAGCAAGTGTGTGCGGCATCCACTTGAAATGTACAGTGAGGTGAAATGTTCCCACAAGCTGCTGATGTACATATTCCCATGTCTAAAACACACGGACCTGACAATGCAGCTCCTGGGAAAACCATAAATCCACGCAGGGCTGTCCTGCATTATTTGAAACAACAGTCAGACACAAGGTTCTGCCAGTTTCAAATGGATTCTCCATCCGCTCCTATCACTTCTTTCCCTGCAGCTCCCTCTGCTCCTCCAGCCTGCAGGTGAATTAGAAGCTGGATGGAAACGCAGCGGGTTCATCACGCAAAGCCTCAACTTTCCCGCCAAAAACATTGGGTTTGTGCCGCCATTTCGGTGGAGGAAAGACAGACTGCTCCCATCTATAGTATGGTGCTTGAGCAGCCAAAAGATGGGAAAAGAGAACGGATTAAAAGTGATAAAGGAAAATAAAAGGAAGATAAAAGGCAAAGCAAAGCAATATCGGCAAGGAATAACGAATGGCTTGATGGTTGGGTCCTGTGAGTGATAACAGCAAGAAGAACAAAATTTCAGTAGTCGTTTTCCTCTTTTTCGGGATTTGAGAATGTGGTCAGCTTCTTTTCTGTGGAAAGGTTGAAGACTGTGGATAAGGGTTATGACATTGGCCCAGTAATTCCTGTCACAACGCGTGAGTAAGGACGGGGTACTCACGCGTGTGCCAGGAGGAATTGCCAGTTTTCAGCATGCGCATGCGCTGAAAACCGGCATTTCCTGTCCTCTGACCCAAGGGGTTAAGAGGCTGAACGCATGTGCGGTATCGGGCAGCGTGTGCGACTTGGATTTCCTGTATTTTTACAGATTTGCGCAAGTGTAAAGGCCTCCGGTTTTTACGCGTTGAAAAACCACACGTAAGTACTTAGTTTTACAGGTAAGTGGTCCTTTAGTACAATTTAGAATTTTTTTTTCCACAGGTTTATTATTTTTAAAGAATCTACAGTAAGGTAAGTTTAGTTTTCGACCATATTTTTAAAAAATTTATTTTTTTCAAAAATTTGATTAATTGTTTAAAATAGTTTTTTTAAAGTTATTCATAGTTAATTTAATTATTGGGATGCTTTTTAAAATTTTATTTAAAGTTTAAGTAGTGTTTTGGGGTGCAGTACTTTTCATGAGTTTGATAGTCTTTACTATCAAACTTATGAATGAAGTTTCCCCTCCCCTGATTGGCTGAACAGTGCTCACCTGATCCCAGCCGGCACATCGCACTAACTACGCCGCTGGGTCAGGTTAGCACAGTGCGCCGAGATCAGAACCTGGCCACTGACAGGAAATCCACTGCGGGCCAGATTTCAGATGTCGGCGTGCCGGGTAAGTGCACATCGGGGGCTTGCACGCGCGGCAAGCCCCCGACCCAAATTACTGCCCCAGTTTCACGTTTCCACGGTTTCATTTCTGGGCTTCATCATCTCCAGCGGCAACATCCAAATGGACCCTGGCAAGACCCAAGCTGTCCGAGATTGGCCACCACCCACCGCTCTCAAACAGGCGCAACGTTTCTTGGGGTTTGCTAATTTCTATCGGAGATTCATCAGGAACTTTGGCACCATTGCTGCCCCTCTCAACGCCCTCACCAAAACCGCTTCCACCAGGTTCAGTTGGTCCGCTGAGGCTGCGCAGGCTTTTGAGGATCTCAAGCGGCGCTTCACGTCTGCTCCTGTCCTCGTGATTCCGGATCCCTCACTCCCTTACATTGTCGAGGTGGATGCCTCGGATATTGGAGTGGGTGCCGTTTTGTCCCAGCGGTCTAACGACAACAAACTGCACCCTTGTGCCTTCTTTTCTCGCCGACTCACTCCTGTTGAACGAAACTACGATATTGGGAACAGGGAACTACTAACAGTTAAGTTGGCATTGGAGGAGTGGAGACATTGGTTGGAGGGGTCTAAACACCCGTTCATTGTCTGGACAGACCATAACAATCTGGCCTATATCCAGGGGGCCAAACGGCTTAACTCTCATCAAGCTCGCTGGGCACTGTTTTTCAATCGTTTTGACTTTGTCCTGTCATATCGTCCAGGATCCAAGAATCTCAAGCCTGATGCTCTCTCCAGGCAATTTGATCCACCCGAGCAGGAGAAACAACCAGAACCTATTCTTCCTACTTCTCGAATTGTAGCACCGGTTCGCTGGGGGATCGAGACACTGGTCAGAAAGGCGCAACAGAGGGAGGCAGACCCTGGCAACGGCCCGCCAGGTCACCTTTTTGTTCCCAACATGGCACGCTCACAAGTCCTGCAGTGGGGGCATTTGTCACGACTCACCGGTCATCCAGGTACATCCAGGACGCTGGAGTTCCTTCGCAGAAGGTTCTGGTGGCCCACCATGGAGAAGGATGTAAAGGCGTTCATGGCAGCTTGTGCCATTTGTTCACGAAACAAGAACCCTCGATCTCGCTCCCAGGGTTTGCTGCATCCTCTTCCCATTCCCACCCGCCCCTGGTCACACCTCTCTGTGGATTTCATCACAGGCCTTCCACCGTCTCAAGGCAACACTGTCATTCTGGTCATCGTAGAGCACTTCTCCAAAGCCTGTCGCTTTCTGCCCTTGCCCAAGCTTCCCTCAGCCCAAGAGACAGCCGAGCTCATGGTCCAGCATGTTTGCAGGTTGTTCGGTTTGCCTCTTGACATCGTCTCTGACCGTGGTCCACAATTCGCCTCCCGGTTTTGCAGAGCTTTCTACAAGCTCATTGGAGCTACTGTCAGCCTTTCCTCGGGTTTCCACCCTCAGACTAACGGTCAAACAGAACGGATCATCCAAGACCTGGAGACGACCCTGAGGTGTCTCGTGTCTGCTAATCCTGCCACCTGGAGTCATCACATCATCTGGGCTGAGTACGCGCACAACACCTTGCGCTGCTCCCCCACAGGAATGTCGCCGTTTGAGTGCCAGTTCGGTTTTCAGCCTCCACTGTTCCAGGAGCAGGAGCTCGAGGTGAAGTTTGTCAAGCGCTGTCGTCGGACCTGGAGGAGAGCGTGGCTGGTCCTACAATGAGCTTCTCGGCAACGACAGATCCAGGCCAACAAGCGGCGCAGACCGGCTCCTTCATTCCGTCCTGGTCAGAGGGTCTGGCTTTCTACGCAGGATCTCCCGCTGTGAGTGGAGTCCCGCAAGCTGGCGCCCCGTTTCATCGGTCCCTTCACGGTGTTGCGGAAGGTCAACCCGGTGTCCTACCATCTCCAGCTGCCCCGCTCCATGTGGATTCATCCTACCTTCCATGTCTCCTGGCTCCGGCCAGTGGCCATCAGTTCCCTGGCACCCGCCATGAGGCCTCCTCCTGCTCCCCGCATCATCGATGGCCAGCCTGCCTACATGGTCTGTCGCCTGATGGACTCTCGCCGGGTTCGCGGGGGCCTCCAGTTCCTGGTGGACTGGGAGGGATATGGTCAGGAGGAACACTCCTGGGTCCCGGACCGGAACATCCTGGATCGCGATTTAGTGCAGGACCTTCTTCATCGTCGCCATGGACCTTCTGGGGGAACGTCAGGGGCCGTTCCTAGGGGGGGGGTCTGTCAGGAATGACCGAGATTCTGCCTCGCCTCACCACCAGAGGGCACCATGAACTCTTAATTGTGTCCTTCTTTATTCCTAATTGTACTCACCTGTGCATAGTTATATGCCTACTATTTAAGTGGTGCTCAGTTTAATTCCATTGCTCAGTCTTGAGTTTCACTGCCTTGTGATACCTCTTGCTGGCCTGCTAGCCTGTATCTGTGCGGTTGTTATTTTGTTTATTTCAAGTAAAGTCTATCTTTGTTTTTGCAACCTGACCTCTGCCTCAGTTTGCCTTACTGCAGTTGGGTTCACCAAGTTCCAGTCCTCACAAGATTGTGAAGGGGGGGTTTGGATCGGGTGGATGCGGGGAGGATGTTCCTGATGATGGGTGAAACTAGAACTAGGGGGCATAGTCTTAGAATAAGGGGCTGCTCTTTCAAAACTGAGATGAGGAGGAACTACTTCACTCAGAGGGTGGTAGGTCCATGGAATATGCTGCCCCAAAAAGCTGTAGAAGCTACATCATTACCTAAATTTAAAACAGAAATAGGCAGTTTCCTAGAAGTAAAGGGAATTAAGGGTTACGGGGAGCGGGCAGGATTTGGACATGAGTCTTGGTTCGGATCGGACATGGCCCTGTGGGTAGCGGAGTGGGCCCAGGGGACATGTAGCCTGATCCTGCTCCTATTTCGTGTGTCTAATTCTGTTAGATTCAGGAGATGGTTCTGTGATAGTGGATTGGCGTTTAGGATCAGATCAGCCATGATCTTATTAAATGGCAGAGCAGGCTCGAGGGGCCGATTGGCCTACTCCTGCTCCTATTTCTTATGTTCTTATGTTAACAGCAACAACTTTTATTGATATAGCATCTTTAACGTAGTCCCAAGGCGCTGCACAGCAGTATTTTACGACAAAGGAGGTTGAGCGGTGATTTGATAGAGGTGTACGAGATTATGATGAGTTTCGATAGGCTAGATGCGAAAGGCATTTCCCACTAGTTGATGGTACAAGGACTTGGGGATACAGATTTAAGGTTTTGATCAAGAGATACAGGGGGGATGTGAGGAAACCCTTTTTACGCAGCGAGTGTTGTGGACCTGGAACTCGCTGCTGACAGAAGTGGTGGAAACAGAGATACTCGATGTTTTGAAGGGGAGACTGGATAGGCACTTGAGGGAAATAAAATTGCAGGGCTGATGCACTATCAACAATACCAAAGGCTACGAGATGGACTTATATGAAGTAGGCTTTTATTGACTAAGAACTAGAGCATGCCTCTGCTAGTGAATCCATCCTAAGAGCTCCCGGGGGAAGGGTGTTGAGTCACCTTTATACCCGGGCTTAGGGGTGGAGCCAGGGGCTGAGACATGCCTGGACTTGTACAGGGTTAACAGTGGTTTACCACACAGGCATGTACAGGTTAACAGTGGTTTACCACAAGGGCTACATGGAGAGAGGGGGAATGGGACTGAATGGATTGCTCCACAGAGAGCTGGAACATAATTGATATGCCGAATGGCATCCTTCTGTGCCGTTATGAGTCTATGACTATGAAGTATAGACTAGTGATAATGTGGGCTTCAACTATCCTAATATATCTGAATATAGAGAGTTCAGAGGAGAAGTGTAAAGGAAAATAAGTGGGGCAAAAAGATGGTATGAGAATAGAATGGCAGCTAACATAAAAGGTAATCCAAAAGTCTTCTATAGGCATTTCTTTCAGACAGCACATGGCGGGAACTTCAAAGGGTTTTCCACTGTCCCCTCATTTAAAAGCAGCCGATGACCTCATTGTATTATTCGAATCACCCAGTGAAAGTGCAGAGGTTGGGATTTCTTCGGTTGGAGCTGAAATGAGCTGTTGCAGCTTTCTAAGTTGGCAGCTGAAAGTTTAGACAAAGCAAAGCTCGAAATCAGGTATATTTCACCCTGTTGTCTGCTGATACATGTTAGGAAACTGTTAGAAAAACCCATTCAGTTCTTGGCCACGAATATCATCAAAAATATGTACATCAATAATACTTTGTAGCACTTGAATAGAAGCCAGTGAGCAGCAGGATGGGGCAGTGGAGTTACTTAGTTGTGGCTTTTGAGAATATATATTTTACTCAGACTATCTGCCATTATTAATTTCTGAAAACCATACATATCGAATGAAAGATAATAAATTCTCTGAATTAAAACATGTTCTAGAATGACCATGATGACCACCTCCTGTGGAGCAAACATATTTGTGCTAATATTTTCTGCAGAGAATCAATTGGAAAAGCACATTTTCAACACTATTGGGTGCAGTAACTGGCACATTCAAAATGTCACAAATCATTGATTTGTCTATATCTTTACAAAATAAATTACATTTATCATTTATACTAGGCTTATTTCAACTCAGCAACCTTAATATAAGCATCCTAAAGATCTGACATCACAATATCTGTGTGAATTATTTTTCAAAGTCTTTCTCTCCTGACAAATCTCATATCATCAGATTGAGCAGCACAGCTAATTCAGACAATAAATGAGATCTCCTTTTGGTTTCTGTGAATGATGTATCAACAGATTGGTAATGGCACGTCAGTAAAAGTCTAAAGCTTTCGCATTTTCTACTTTTCAAAATGTACAAAATATTGAAGTTCTTTGAAGGCCTGTCAAATGCCTGAATTTATTGAGCGTAGAATGGAATTCATAATAGTTTGAAGCAATTAGAAAGTTTGAAATTGCTCTGTCCCCTATTAGCTCCTTCAGTTTGCAGGGCCAGTCTCAATCCATGTACATTACCACAGGTTAATACATCTCAGCCTTGTCTATCAATTGGAAAAACCAGAGGGTCTGCACTAGAATGGTGTGATTTTGGAACTGAGTATGACTAAATTGTGATTTCCATTCTCAGCAGGCAGAGGTTTAGGATCCAAAATGCCCCTTTTGATATTAGGAGACAGATACAGAATGAACTGTGTGACACTCTTCTGTCTGTTATTTAATGGAGGTGTTACGGTGTGATTTTTAACGATACCATCCTTTATATCAACAATGAAGTACGTGTATCATTGTTGTTATATTAGACCGGATTTTACAGGACTATGACAGCATATGCCTTCATAAGTGCCCCGTATGTTCCGGGTTTCTGTAGGCGATGCGCATGCGTGAAAAACCGAACTTGGGAACTGTCAAGTTTCTGCTTGGACAGATCATCCCCATCTGTAGAAATGGACATTCGCTAGTGCAGATTTTGGCTATTTGCCCAAGGACTGGCCAGCGAGTGCCCAAGAAACTCTTACACCTGGTAAAAGCAGGCGTAGGGCCTTCGTTTACCAGTGTAGGTGCTTCAATAAATATTAAAATGAACGTTTTTAAATAAATTAAATATTCGCTTACATTTAAAATTAGTGTAGGTTATTTTTGTCCATATAAAAATGTTGACATTTATTTTTGAAAACAAAAATTTGTTTAAAATTTTCAATTAAATTGTATTTTAATTAATTTTGAACATGTGATGATTTATTTTTTATTGAACTGTGGTGAAGTTGTGTTCTTTAGGGGATTCCTATTATGCTTATCAGCATTCCGTAAGTAAATGGAATCCCCATAACTATAATAAGAATCGCCTTTATGATTGGTTCGTCTGGTCCACGTGATCCCTGGGAGTCTTGCAAACCGCATGTGCCCCTGGGATCCCCGGGCCGTTCCGCAGTCCTGAAGGCCCTGGACTGGAAGAATCCGAAGCTCTGGAGGCACCAGGGAGCTGCATACATTTCTTGCAGTTCAGAGGCTTTCGCCTGTGGCAAGCCTCTGACCGCAATTTCCATGCCAATATCTGTTTGGATAAATTTGCATTGCAGCGTGCTAACAATCACAGCTCAAGGCAGGGCAACCATTTTGATTAAATCAGGAAGTCCTGGATTGATTCAGTTACATGTTCACACTATTTCTGCATGTGGATCCAACATGAGGTGAGCTGAGGTAGTTGGCATCGAGCACTGAATAAAGCCTGCACATTGAGTTGCAAACCTCTCAGTTACTGGGCAATCACAATCAGAGGTTTTGATCAGTTACAGTTTCCTTGACTGAAATATAGGCCCTGATTCTTTGATGGCTCTTGCCCAGTTTGCCCGGGGCCTTTGTTTCAGACAGCACATGGCGGGAACTTCAAAGGGTTTTCCACTGTCCCATCATTTAAAGGCAGCTGGTGACCTCATTGTATTACTGGAATCACCCAATGAGAGTGCAGAGGTTGAGGTTTCTTGGGTAGGAGCTCAAATGAGCTGCTGCAGATTCCTAAAGCAGCAGCTGAACGTTCAGTTAAAGGCAGCTTTGAAATCAGGTATTTTCCGCCGTTTTCGTCTGAGAAGTAGTAGGATCCTGTTAGAAATTACACTCAGTTCTTTGCCACTAATATTACCAACACAAAATTCAAACCATTAATACTTTGTAACTCTTGAAGTCAAGTCAATGTCCAGCAGAATGGGGTAGTAAAGGGATTTGTTTTTTGCTATTATGAAAATCTTTGTTCGCTCAGCCTATCTATCATCACTCTTTCCGGAGAACCTAATGCATATAATGAAAAATGACAAATTCTGTGAGCGAAACAATTACCATGAGGCCAATGGTGATCATCACCTTTGGAGCAAAAAGACCCATTAACGTTGTCAGCCAAAAGGAAATTGGAAAGACAGAAATTCTACACAATTTGATGCAATGACTGGGGCTTTCAGCTCCTCAGAATATATGGATTGGAGGAGATTTCACCCACTAAATTAATGTTACCATTCATACAACCTTCATTTACTAATTTTAATCGTTATTGGCCCATTTATTTGATCAGTACCTAACTTGCTGGTACCAATATCATGTAGTGTAATACATCTTCATTTCTTTCTCTCCTGAGAAAATCTAGCTCATCAGACAGAAGATCACAACTAATTCAGATAATCTAAGAGAACTCCTTTGGGTAGCCGTGAATGATTTATAAGTGTGTTAGAAACAACAGTTGAAGTCTGATATTTGCAAATTTTCTAAGTTTTACAGTGACGTAAGAAAACTACTAGTCACTTGGTCTAAGTGTTAAACAAAGATTTAATCAACTGTTTTTCAACATGGAGATCTCGTTCTGTCCTTCACTAGTTCCTGTTGAAGAATGTCCTGAGCAAGCTGGACCCATGCCCGAATATTAATACTGTCCCTGGACAGTGCCACCAGCAGGCCGCCCAGTATTATTTCATAAGTCATTTGCACATGAATGACATGATTCATGTCATTCTTCCCACCTGAAAGACTGGAAGTCAGGCGGCTTCCTTCTACCGAATTAATTGGACTAAGAATAGAAGCAGTCATTCAGATAGCGGAGTCATAGTCTACACAGTCTTTATTATAGTCAAAGACATGAGGGGATACATAATTGGCAAGCTTCAATAACGCATTTTTCCCTTTGTAATAATGACCTGTTAACCATATGTCATTTTACACATTGTATTTTAGGAATATCGTTTAAAGTTGTCATTTTTCTATAAAAGCAGAAATCTGGGGCAACTTTTGTTAAAATTAACAGGACTGGTCACTACACGGAATAAAATCCTGACAAATGTAATATTTCTGCCCAGGCTCGAACTGCGGACCTTTCGTGTGTGAGGAAAACGTGATAACCGCTACACTATGGAAACCTTTGCTTCACTGCTCACAGAGAATAGAATCAGTAGTGAACAGAATATCCCACGGTGCTCATTTTGAGATTCAACGCAATCAGCTTTAACATCAAATGGAAGAATTTTTCAGTGAAACGATTTGGAAGTATGTGTTACTCGTATTTGTGCCTTTAATTGAGGTTTGTGGCGTCTGACTCCCGTTCATATCTCTTCTTCCTCTGTTGATTAAGAAAGGAGGGGCTGACGTTAACCAGACTGCACTTCGCCTGATATCTGTGAGCTCATCCTTTATACTGAGTAATGCTGTTTAAGGTGAACCAATCAGCACAGAGGGAGTAAACAGGTCAGCTCCCCTCTGTTGAAGACATGCAAACATAGAAACATAGAACCATAGAAGATAGGAGCAGGAGTAGGCCATTCGGCCCCTTGAGCCTGCTCAGCCATTCAATGCGATCATGGCTAATCATCCAAATTCAGTTGTGAGTGAGAAGGCTGCAGTTCAGTAAAGAGGCAATTGGCCGACGATATAACATGTTAAAGCATGTCCTTCAAACATGCTCGAAGACATGCACTGCCTTGTCAGTGAACATGAAGGTAACCACAGCATTGAACTTCTTTGCAAGTGGGTCATTTCAGGCAGTCATCAGTGACATTTCCAACATCTCCCACAGTGCACCGCTGGCCTGCATTCACCAGATGCCATTTTCCATAGGGCTTCCGAGTTCATAGATTTTGACTTTCCACTCACCATCGAAAGGAGATGGCCCTTGCATTTTATAGCATTGCTGGATTCCCCAAAGTGATTTTGGCCGTCGATAGAACCTATGTTCCACTGGATACAGCTTTCAAATACATCAACAGGAAGGGGTTTCATTCATTGAATGTTATGATTGTCTGTGACGCGCACCTCAGGATCCTAAGCATGAATGCAGATCACCGGGGAAGTGACTATGACTACTTCATCCTCCGCAACTCAGAATTACATGGCACCCTCAGCACGTTGCCTCCAGGATCCACATGGATATTTGGCGACAAGGCTACCCGCTAAGACGATGACTAATGACTCCCTGCGCAAGACCAATAATGAGGCTCAGGAGAGATACAAACAGGCAAATGTGCCCACACAGCAAGTGGTGGAGAGAACAATCTGGCTTCTGAAATCACATTTCCGGTGCCTGGACAGGTCAGAGGGGACCTTGCAGTAATCTCCTCTGCAAGTGGCAAGGATTGTGTTGGCCTGTTGTGCTTTGCATAACTTTGCCCTGCAGGAAGGACTGACCCTTAACCCTGCAGAGGAGCACCCTGCTGAAATGGAGGACATGGGCGATGCCAATGTGCCTGTGGCCAGGCCTGATGGGGAGGAGCCAAGTGCTGCCGAAAGTAAGGCTGCTCGGGAGCTGCTAGCAGCCAACAACTCCACGAGGTGATGAAAGTGTCGCCTTGTACCTCGCCCTCCCCAGCAAGGCAAAAAAAGGAACAGACACAATTTAAAGTGAAACAGTGAAATTTTATTGCAGCATCAAAGACTTTTGAGGTTCAGTTTTGATGTACATAATTTATAACTTTTAAATGTTAACTACTATTTTCTACTTTTCAAAAATTCGCAAACATAATGGTTTTGAATAAAATTTGTAAAGAGTTTAAAGTGACTTTTTTGTTTTCTTAGCGCAATAAAGACATTCATGACGGAAACTCGTTATTTTCTAATTTTGAAACAATTGCAATTTTAAATGTTTTTGCCAATAAAAAGCTTACATTTATTTCAAAGTGACTAGAGGCTGTACATTTTAAACGAAACGGTTGCATACACTTTCAGTTACAAATGTCTATTTCAATAAAAAGGCAACGACAACATTTAAATAAAATGAAACGTTAAAGAATTGAATGATTTGCCCCTTCGCATCTGTGCCTGCGGGTCAAAGGAGGTGGATTGTTCAAAAGGTGAAACCCTAACGTCCCCTGCACTTTCCCCTTCCCCGTGACCAGAGCCCTCTGCTACCAATTGAAAGGCCGCTGTGTGCCATCTCTTGCCCTTCAGCAATTGCCTTCTGGTAGGGTTGCTGATCCTGCCGCTGTTGAAAGCCAACGTTTGCTTGCATCAGGGCTGGCGGGGCTGCTGTCTCGTGGGCCCACACTGCTTCTGCGCTGGGAGCAGGTGAGGGTGGTTCTGCGGGAGTCAAAGTAATGGCAGCAGAAATTGGATCAAGCAGCTGCAAGAGTCGAACGAGAGAGTCATTTATCTGATTAAGCACCATTTGAGCATCTGGTTTTTGCAACTGCAATATTATCTGATTAAGTGACATATGAAGAAAATCAATTCCCTGCCTGATGGAGGCAAGAGAGTCAACTTTCTTCTCAGTAAGCTTACACATCTATTGCCTTATCCCTTCAATCTGTTGCACCTCAGCTTCTATTTCATTCCGTACTGTTGAAAGTCTTCCTGCTTCTCCCACCTGCTCTGCAGTATCAGGCTGATGTCTGGCTGTGGAAGAACAGTCATCTGTGCCTCGCACAGTGCCAGAGGGGCCAGGAGTTGGAGAGGTACTGTGCAGCCACCAGGGTCGATACACTCCTCTTCCATTTGCTGAAGAAGCACTAATTCCTCCTCCTCCCCCAACACCTCACTTACTGCTCCCAATGCATCTGTAACCCCTTCCCAAATGCCCTCTGCGGCCACAGACTCAATGCTCTGTTTCTCCCGTTTGTGAGAAGTATGTTGTCCACCTGTGGAAAGGAAACAGTAAACATTTGCAAAGGCAATTCCTGATCTGCCACATCACATAAGCTGATATTCATAGAAACATAGAAACTTAGAAGATAGGAGCAGGAGTAGGCCATTCGGCCCCTCGGGCCTGCTCCGCCATTCAATGCAATCATGGTTGATCATCCAAATTCAGCACCCTGTCCCTGCTTTCTCCCCATATCTCTTGACCCACTTAGCCTTAAGAAATATTTCTAAATCATTCTTGAATATATTTAATGAATTGGCCTCAACTGCCTTCTGTGGAATAGAATTCCACAGGTTCACCACTCTCTGGGTGAAGAAATTCCGCCTCATCTCAGTCCTAAATGGCTCACCCCTTAACCTTAGACAGTGACCCGTGGTTCTGGACCCCCCCCCCGCCATCGGAAACAGCCTTCCTGCATCTGGTCTGTCTAGTCCTGTTAGAATTTTATAAGTTTCAATGAGATCATCTCTCATTCTTCTAAACTCTAGCGAATATAAGCCTAATCGACCCAAACTCTCTTCATCCGTCATTCCTGCCATCCCAGGTATCAGCCTGGTGAATCTTCGCTGCACTCCCTCCATGGCAAGAACATCCTTCCCCAGATAAGGCGACCAAAACTGCACACAATACTCAAGGTGTGGTCTCACCAAGGTCCCGTAAAATGGCAGCAAGACATCATTGCTCCTGTACTCGAATCCTCTCGCTATGAAGGCCAGCATACCATTTGCCTTCTTAACCGCCTGCTGCACCTGCATGCGTACCTTCAGCAACTGGTGCACAAGGACACCCAGGTCTCATTTCACTTCCCCTTTTCCCAATCTATTGTCGTTCAGATAATAATCTGCCTTCCTGTTTTTGCCACCAACCTGGATAACCTCGCATTTTTCCACATTATACTGCATCTGCCATGCATCTGCCCAATCGCCCAACCTGTCCAAATCGCACTGGAGTTTCTCTGCGTCCTCCTCACAGCACACACACCCACCCAGCTTTGTGTCATCTGCAAACTTGGATGTAATACATCTAGTTCCCTCGTCAAGATCCTTAATATATATTTTGAATAACTGGGGTCCTAGCACCGATCCCTGCAGTACCCCACTATTCAAAACACACCTAACATTTTAAACATAGAGCTGGCCAGACCAACTCACCTTTCCTTATCCCAATGTCTGATTGTGCAGCAGCCATGGTACAACCGCTACTAATTCCAAACAGCTGCTCGACCCTTTCCTCATGCTTGGATAAATCCCTTAGCATGACACCACCACCACCTGTCAGTCAACAAAAGGAGGACCACCGCCTGTCAGTGCACTTTCCCTGGCGTTGTGAACTATTTTACTCTAAAATGAAAGCAGATAGTATGAAACATCATGAAACTGCATGTCCTCCCACCTGCATTTGAGACAGGGACACAACCTGCTTTGCAGACAGGGATTTTTTTCACTCACTAATTGAAATGTTACAACTCAAACCTGTGGAAGTAAGATCAGAGCACAATGGATGACCCTGAGCTGGCCCCATAGCCAAAATATGTTATGGCAAGCTCAGGTGCCTAATTAATGAAGTCACTTGACTACACATAGGCATTGAACCGCTTTTAAAACTAGTTCAGTTAAATTTAAAGAAATAATACAGTTGAATTTTCTAATAACTGTACAAACCTTGACAGATCACAATAAATCATTACATTTCTTGCGGCATTGTTCTGCTGTCTGTGGAATGGTGGAGTTTGCACTGACATCCTGGGCAACTTCTGAGCAAGCTAGCATCTGCCCTTTGCGTGGCGTACTGGACTTCTCATTCCCAAGGATCCGCGGGTGCTTCACCTCAACCTCATTGAGGAGTGTGCTGAGGTCATCATCACTGAAATTCTGAGCTCTCTTAATGATGTGAATAGTTCTTACTCCCTCCATTTCACTTTGCTGATTAATTAAAATGAATGAAAAAATGCTTTCAGGCCTTTTGAATCTCTTTAAATTGCTTTCAATACCTTTAAAAATATTTAAGATTCTCCCAGTCCATGTAAAAGTCCATAAAACTTTCTAAAAGTTTGCAAAAATTTCAAAAAACTATAAATAAGCTGTTCTGCAGCTAATTCCAGTTTCCAATGCTGCGGAACAGCTGAAAAAATCGGGGGCGTGGCCGATGCAAATACAGCTTCTGAGGGCGGGTCTACCCTACCCTCACCTCCCTCGAGGCTCCGCGCATGCTGCGCTCCTGGGCGGCATGATGTCAGATGCTGCCCGGGTGTCCTCAGGATGAAAATGGAACTTTACGCGGGCCCAGAGCATTAAGGTCGACGTGGTTCTTTTTTGCAGGTCAGGGACTTCCGCCCGCGGGAACCCTCAGAGCGGAATATCCAGGTCAATGTTTCCACCGGGAACCTTTCCTATATGAAGCGAGCGTGATAACTGCTACACTACGGAAATCTCCGCTTAGCTTAGCACCCAAAAAGAACTGTTCAGCGAGAAGGTGAAATGCGAAATCACATATTCTAGATTAATTTCCTAGCACTAACATTTCTCTGACTGAAACTGCACAAGTTAAAAATGCCCCTTTTGTGCTCCCAAATTTCCTTCCCCCCGAATCTTCTGAATCAGATGCCTCTGATTTTGACTACTCAATCAATGTCCCTGTGCAATTTTCTGCTCCCATCCACACTACTTACTGTGCCACTAACTTAGTGTCGTTAAACTTGGTAATATATGCTTATAGAAGACTTTTGAATTAACTTTGATGTTAGATGCCATTCTATTCTCATACCATTTCTTTGCCCCTCTTATTTTCCTTTTCACTTCTCCTCTGAACTTTCCATATTTAGCCTGATTCTCAGATATATTAGGATATTTGAAGTCCCCCATTATCACTCCCCTATCGTTCACAGTCATAGAGACATAGAGACAAATGGGTCAGAAGGAGGCCATTCGTCCCATCGAGTCTGTGGAGAAATCCAGTCAGTCCCATTCCCCCGCTCTATAGCCCGTAGCCCTGCAAGTTTATTTCCCTCAAGTCTGGATCCAGTCTCCCCTTGAAAACATTGAGGCCTAGAAATTCACTTGCGTTTGCACCCAATTAGGGGCGAAAGAGTGGGTTGTGCCGGAAGTTGCATCGTGCCCGAAATTAGGTGGGCCCTAACATCGGCGTTAGCCGGTAGCGCTGCGCCGGCACCGATGACGTCATCGGTGTGCGCAGTGCCCCCGGTACCGCCCGAAACCACGCCGATCCCCATCTTCGGTAGCGGCCGCCTCTTCCGTGGCGGGCGCTAACAACATCGGGAGACCGGGTCCTTACTGCAGCATTAGCGGCGCAAGTTAAGGTGGAGGTGCGGCCGGCCGCTTTTTCGGCGGCCGCCTGCCCGCACCTCCTTCCCCCGGCCTCCTCCACCCCCCCCCCCAACGGCATTGCTGGCTGGTTTCCGTGGAGCCCGGCACTTCTCCGTTGCCGGGCTCTTTTGCCGGCACTTGCAATCGGGGCTCCGGCCGTTGCAGGCACCTCCCCCTTAAGAGAAGGGGGAGGCCTGCAGTACAGCAGCATGCCGCACCGCATCGGGTGGCGCAGCGGGACCGGCAGCGCTGAAATTCACTTTCAGCGCCCCAAGCGGGGCGGCCAAACCCTGGAACAGCGCCCGGTTCCACTTTGGGGCGCTGAAAGTGAATATGGGGCGGGCACAACTGGCTCCGCGGCGGGTGCAAAATTTACGGCGCAAACGAGCTGGCGGGGCTATACCCAATTTCTAGGCCCGAGTGTCTCCGTTTCCACCACTTCCGTCAGCAGTGAGTTCCAGGCCTTCAGCACTCGCTGCATAAAAATGTTTTACTCATTTCCCCCCTGTATCTCTTGGCCAAAACCTTAAACCTGAGCCCCCTAGTCCTTGTACCATCAACTAGTGGGAACAGCCTTTCCCCATCTAGCCTATCCAAACCCATCATAATCCTGTACAACACTCTCCAATCACCACTCAACCTCCTTTGTCTTAAAATAATCCTGTGCAGCGCCTTGGGACATTTTACTACGTTAATGGTGCTACATAGATACAAGTTGTTGTAATCCAAACAAATGCAGCGTCTCCAACCTGTCCTTGTAGCTAAGATACCCCATCCCCGGAACCATTCTGGTAAAACTCCACTGCACCATGTCAAGGGCCTTCACATCCTTCCTAAAGTGTGCTCACCAGAACTGGACACAGTACTCCAGTTGTGGCCTAACCAGCGCTTTATAAAGGTTCAGCATAACTTCTCTACTTTTGTACTCAATACCTCTATTTATGAAGCCTAAGATCCCATATGCTTTGCTAACCACTCTCTCAATATGTCCTGCCACCTTCATGGACCGATGCACATTAACTCCCAGGTACCTCTTTTCCGACACACTCTTTAAAACTGTGCCAGTAAGTGAATATTGCCTTCCCTGTTCCTTCTGTCAAAATGCATCAACTCACACTTCTCTGTGTTAAATTCTACCTGCCACTTGTCTGCTCATATGCTAGCCTTTCTAAGTCATGCTGCAGTCGACTGGTAGCATCCTCACGGTTTTCCACACCCCCAAGTTTGGTGCAATCTACAAATTTAGAAATTCTACGCTCTATTCCAATATCCAGGTCATTTATATTATCTATATATATAAAGCAGTTCTTCTGTCTGTCATTCCGTCTGCCTGTATTGAATAAACTCGAAAGTTATAGAGCATGCCTACACGTGTGTTACATCGAAAGAAAGCTTACGATTCCAGAAGCATCATAAGCGTATTCACGTTTCGGCCAGACAAAAATTGCGCCCGCGGTATCCAAAAAACGTTCAACATTCTGCTCATTAGCCGCTCATCAGCATCGAGTAACGTCGAGGTCGACCAATCGTACGGTCGAGCGACCCGACGGTCGACCAATCACTGCGTGGTGGGGGCGGGTTCCTGGCGCTTGCGGGTGAGCCCTCCTAGATTCGAGTGACAGGACGATTGACCAATCCTACGCTTCGGTGACCAGACGGTCGACAAACCGGTGCATGCGTGGGTGGGCCTTATCGTTCTGAACCGAGGTGAGTCGCCGCCATCTTGATTCCAAACTTTTCATTTCTTTTTCCCGCTTTCTAAGTGTTTCTTTTCAAATCTACATTTGCAGCAAAAAAAAAGTTGCTTTTACAACACAAATTGTTTTTAAAAAAAGTTAATTAATTTGTAAATATTTTCTGTAACATCTAGAATTTTCCTACCTTTAACCGTTTTTCCAGGCCTGTAAGCCTGGGCCTCTGTTGCCCAGCCACGCCCGAAGCTATGCACCTCCCATCGCACTGAACAAGGGCTCACGATCTCCGCCATCTTTGTGAAGGCTGAAGGGGGCGGCCTGAGCCGAGCATCGCCACCGCCGCCATGTTAGTTAAGGCGGGTGGGGCAGGGGGTCAGCGCGCGTGACTTCCGGCCGGGCCTCACATGGTAGGTTGCGCGGCGGAGTCTCTCTCTCTGCACTTGAAGCCGGCTCGGGCGGGGGGGTGGGGCTCTGGAGATCGGGCCTCCGGAGATGGGGGTGTGGGGGGCGAGCCTCGGGAGATCGGGGTGGGCGGGGCTCGGGAGATTGGCGCTCGGAAGATCGGGGGGGCGGGGCTCGGGAGATCGGGGGTGGGGTGGGGGGCGAGCCTTGGGGAGATCGGGCCTTGGGAGATCGACGCTCGGGAGATCGGGGGGTGGGGCGCGGCGCTCAGGTGATCGGGCCTCGTGAGATCGGGCCTCAGGAGGGCGGGCCTCGGGACATCGGGGGGCGGGGGCGGGGCGGGGCTCGGGGACTCCCCTCTCCCCCCCTCTCCCCCTCCTCCCCCCTCTCCCCTCCCCTCCCTGCCCCCCTCCCTACCCTCCCCCTGCCCTCCGCCCCTACCCCTCCCCTCTTCCCCTTCCCCCCTCCCCTCCCCCTTCCCCCCTCCCCCCTCCCCTCCCCCTTCCCTCCCTCCCCTCCCCCCGCTCCCCCTCCCCTCCCTCTCCCCCCTCCCCCATCTCCCCCTCCCCCCCGCCCCCTCCACCCCCTCCCCTCCCATCCCCCGCTCCCCCCTCCCCTCCCCCCTCCCCTCCCCTCCCCCCTCACCCCCCTCCTCCCCCCTCCCAACCTCCCATCCCCCCTCCCCTCCCCTTCCCCCCCTCCCCCACTCCCCTCCCCTCCCCTCCCCCTCCCCCCCTCCCCTCCCCCCCCTCCCCTCCCCCTTCCTCTCCCCTTCCCACCCCTCTTCCCCCCCTCTCCCCCCTCTCCCCCCCTCTTCCCCCACTCTCCCCCCCTCTACCACCCCCCTCCTGCCCCCTTCCTCCCCTTCCCCCCCCTTCCCCCCCCTTCCCCCCCTCTTCCCCCCAGTCACTCTCTCTCTTCCCCCCCAGTCGCTCTCTCTCTTCCCCCCAGTCGCTCTCTCTCTTCCCCCCAGTCGCTCTCTCTCTCTCTTCCAACAACAACATGCCCTCAAAAGACCCTCGGCACCGCCGGGCACTTCAGCTAGTCTATATATATAAATGATGAGTCTGTCTGTCTGTCTGTCTGTCTGTGTGTATGTCCGTGGTAAACTGCAAAGTTATAGAGCGTACCTACACATGTGTTATATCAGAAGAAAGCTTATGATTAGGGGAGTGTCATAGGCATCTTTACGTTTTGGTCAGACAAAAACTGCTCCGACAGTATAAAGAAACGTTCAATAAACGGACAAATCTGCTCATTAGCGTTGAGTGACGTGATGGTTGAGCAATACTACGGGGGAAGCGCGGTGCATCACGGGGGATGTATCAAGGCGTGTGTGGGCTGGGGCTAATCCGGCCGCCTGCCATGAGTGCAGGAGTGGAAAAAACAAATACACAGACATCGACAGAGACAAACACGTTGCCCGAGAGCCCGAGAGACAGTGAGCATACACACACAGGGACAGGTACACCCACGCATCCCCCCTCTCTCTCCTTCCCCCCTCCCTCTCTCTGTCTCTCCTATTTATCTACACAGAGAGAACTGCGCGGCCCGAGAGACAGCGAGCGGGCGAGCGGCAGCGGCGGGCCGGAGTTTCAGCTGAGCTGGGGTGATTCGGGCCGGGCCTGAGGCGTTGCCTCATGCACGGGGGCTCTGGGTCACCAGGTCCGGGCTCTGAGTCCAGCCCCTTCCCCGGGGTGTCTTCCTCTCTTCCCTATCTCCTTCCCTCACTCTCTCCTTCCCTCTCTCTCTCTCTCTCTCTCTCTCTCCTCTTCCCTCTCTCCCTCTCTCTCCTTCCCTCTCTCTCTCTCTCTCTCTCCTTCCCACTCTCTCTCTCTCTTGCCGTGTGAGTGGGACCGGGAAAACAGATACACTGAGCGGGAGCTCAGCTGAGGTGAGTCAGGCCGGGCCTGAGGAGCTAGGCTGTGCACAGGAGCTCCGGGTCACCGCGGCCGGCCTCTGAGTCCAACCCCTTCCCCGGGGTGTCTTCCTCTCTTCTCTATCTCCTTCCCCAACTCTCTCCTCCTCTCTCTCTCTCTCTGTCTCTCTCTCCTTCCCTCTCTCTCTCCTTCACCCTCTCTCTCTCTCTCCTTCCCCCTCTCTCTCTACCGCTCCTTCCCCCCTCTCTCTTCCTTCCCCCACTCTCTCTCTCCTTCCCTGCTCTCTCTCTCTCTCCTTCCCCTCTCTCTCTCTCTCCTTCCCCCTCTCTCTCTCTCTCCTTCCCCCTCTCTCTCTCTCTCTCCTTCCCCTCTCTC